>NC_143476.1:87629793-87984793 GCF_987193195.1 Phasianus colchicus | reverse complement strand
CACTAATTGTTGTGCTTTGCTGTTTGTGCTTTGAATAGCTCATAGCACGGAAATATGACTCAGAGCAAGGTAGGAAGGATGTCACAGTAATCAAGATTGGAGATCAAAGAGCTGGAGGTGTCTGAGCTAGAATTTGCCAAATCAATTGATAAAAATCAGTTTTCTCCATAATAATATAATCAGTCTCCTCTCTAAATATTTCAGGCACAGAAATTGCCTTCTGTACTTGAATTTATAATAATAAGAAATAATAAAAAGCTCAAGCAAAAGGATTAAGCAAGAATGAGCTGCATGTACATGCTCTATGCAAATCGGTGACACCTCTATTCATAATTCATTGCAAGTGGTGGAAGGTAAATAGATTTTTATTTTTATTCCCTTTGAATTTCTCACATAAGCAGGAACTATCTGTTTAGAACATTTCTCCCATCTCGTTTTATTTAAGTTGAGAAAGAAAGTAAACAAACAGACGACTGTAGCAGCTCCTGATCTCACACTGTATTAGACACTGATACTAAGTATGTCAGAGTCCGAATGAATCTTTTCTGCTTGGCTGTGCCTCAAAACAGAGCTAGGGCTGGAAATGTGAGGACAGGGTAGTTATGAGTGGACATCCTCCCAACAGCATAAAATGATCGTAAAGAGGAATTTAGGAATGTTGTTTAAGTTCACCCACACACTTATTGTGTTTTCTATGCTAAGACGTAACATGACTATTAAATAATTAAGCAAAATCAAAACAGCAGAGCAGAACATGAGAGAAGCAGAGATCTGGTTAGAGGACTACAGTCCATCCTTAGTAGGAACATTATGTTTAACAGGACTTCGAAGCAAGAAAAAGAAAAAAGAATTCAAGTAAACACTTTTATCTTGATGACCCTTAAATGAAAGGACAAGGAAACAGTATGATCAGCTAGGAAAACACTGGGAAGATAAGAGCCCTTTGTCAGCATGAAGGGTCTGATTCTCCCTTTCTTTGTCATTTGCATCTGTGCAAGGAGAATGACAAATTGCAGCAAAGATGCCACCAAATCAGATCAGCTTAAACCATCTCCAGGAGCTGCTGGCTTTACACATGCCTTAATGACAGTACAAGGTGAATGGAGTTGACTCCGTCCCAAAAGCAATCAGTTGATCTGAAATCTGAACTGAGGTTGTATTAAGAATTAAAATATAAATTTTAATATTGCTAGAATGAGAAAAAAAAAAAAAAAAAAAACAAACAGTATTACAATATAATGATAATGATAATATTGTAATGTCATTAGATACTTTAATAAATTGTTACTCAAAAGTACATATTTAATTTTCTGACTTCTGTTTCTTTTTTTTTCCTTTTTCTTTCTTTTCTTTCTTTTTTTTTTTTTTTTTTTTTTTTTTTTTTAATCTTCTGATGGCTAGATATTTCTGCCATGAATTGCTTTCTTATTTACACAAGTTTAGCTTTACCTCAATTATCCACAAAGTAAAAACAAAAAAAAAAACAAAAAGCCCCCCAAAGCCCTTTATAGTATTTCCACAAGACTAATATAAAGCAGATGTATCCTGCTGAGTTCAGAGTATATTTTAAACAAAATGACCCTGGTGTTGTTTCGGATCTTACAAATGCTGATATATATGAATACCTTTTCATTGGGGAGCATTCTCTGGAGTATCCAATGGGTCAGGTTTTCCCTGTTTGAAATGGTAATCATATGCATGGGGCTGTTTTTCAGTTACATTTATTTCCTTTTTAAGTGTTTATTTTTGCAGCACATTGTCCTATATTTTGATATTTTCCCTGTACATTTCTCAAGGCCACTAAGAATAATACACGGCGATATTTAACTCTTGTATATCACCGAATGTGACAGTCCTCAGAAATATAGGTGCATATTGGCTGCTGCCGTGCAGTAAATCTCCAGAAGTAAATCATCAGGTGTGTATCAGGGATGAAGGAACACCTGCCCAATTTTCAGAGTCATGCAGGATATGATTATAAAAAGTATATGAAGCACAATTTGGAGAAAATTTAAAACCCACGAAGACTAAATCTAGAATTCCTTCTTCCCTCCACTGCCAATTTCCCTCAGATGCCCAGTATTCCCACAGGATGGGATTTAGCCTGAGTCAGAACTAATTTATTCATGTCTGCACCTGAATTTACATGGCTACAGTGTGCCTGTGAGCAGAAAGCAGCTGTATATACCTAGTGGAGTTGTATCCAAAACATCTGAGGATACTGCTCACAGTCCATAATTAGGCTGGGTGGACAGCCCAGCTTTCATCTGATCTCTGCCATTATCTTGAGGTAAAGGAACTCCTTTTCCTTTCTCAGTTTATTTCAAACTGAAAGAGGAAGGAGAAATGATTGTACTTGTTTCCTAGACTTTTATTTTTCATTCATTCACACATCCTTCTCTGAGACACTAAAGCGTCCCATAGGCTCATCACTCAAACAGGAGAATCATGTAATTGTCTTCAGCTTCTTCAGTAAATGGTGTGCAGCTTTGGTGTCTGACTGGAGTTAGCAGTGTCCATGGAATGGCTCACTCTGGGACTGGCTATCCCTCTCACCCTGGTCAATAACTGTGGGGAAATCCTCATGACTGGTCTGCAAATTGATGAATAATGACATGAGAGGGAAATCAGGCCCAAGAACATAAATCCTATAAATCCTACGGTCACACAAATGTTTCAGGAGATGGAACACCTCCATATAAGGACAGGCAGAGAAAGCCAGCAGTGTGTAGCCTGGAAAAGAAAGGGCTCTGGTGAGACCTGATAGTGATCTTTCAGTATCTAGAGAGCTTCTGTAAGAAGGAGGAGGACAGAGTCTTTAGCAGGACTTGCTGAGACAGGACAAGGAGAAATGATTTCAAAAAGAGGGGAGATTTAGACTGGATATAGGGGAGAAGTTTTGTACAGTCATGATGGGGAGACAGCGGAACAGGTTGCCCAGAGGTGTGGTGGATGCCCCGTCTCTGGAGTCATTCAAGATCAGGCAGGATGGGGATCTAAACAACCTGATCTAGCTGCAGATGTCCCCGTTCACTGCAAGGGAGTTGGAGCAGATGACTTTTAAGAGTCCCTTCCAGCTGGAATGATTCTTATATTCTATTTGTTGTAGCAAAAACTTAGTTGCTCAAATCTTATGTTGGGCTTCACTTAGGAATTAAGAGGATTTATTTCTCTAAGAATCAAAATAAGGCAGTATTGACTTTGTACCTCACCCAGGGAGGAGGCTGTTACTGTGAACTGCCTTGTGTTCATATCTTTTAAATTACCACACATATTCAGCACAATATGGATGCACTGTATTCACTGAGTCTAGAATGCCATTATTTAAACTAATTACCATTTCTTGAAAGAAAGTCTTTTTTTACATACCAATAATATGCCGGCTATCTAGTTTTTGATGCAAAAGCAGGTAGGCAATAGAAAAAAATACAACCTTGTTTTTTCTCAGTCTTACATTTACTTTGGCAGACGTGCCTAACTCACCAAGTTAATGTAAGCATTTTGAAGAATATTACTTTTTCTCTTGCTGATCTGTATCCACACCCATATCAGCTGCGATAGGAGGAAGGATAGAAATTTAATTTTGCGTGTCCCAGTTTTGTGCCTTGACTACAAAACCAAAGTCTCCCCTCCCTCCTGCACTCACAGAGGCGGAGTTTTGACAGAGGCCTTTAATAGACTTTCAGAAAGCACAGCCAGAAAAGACCTATGAGGTCATGTAGTCTAGTTCATAGCCAGAGTGATAATTCAGGCTTTTCTCACCAACAGAGGTGACGGTACTCGGTGGCAACTCAGACATAAATTCTGAGTCAAGGATCTCTACATTTTGTTACATGAGATTCAGGAACATAGAAAGTCCACAGCAGCATCAGCAATTGTTATTATATTATATATAAGCCTGAATAAGACAGTATTGAGTATTTATTTTATCGCTTAAGCGTCAGGTTTGCTGTTGTTCATTTTATGTGATGATTACTAGTCATGTGTTTGGATGAGAGAGATGGAGTAGTTTGCTTTTTGTATCCTTATAAAAGTATCCTGTGGCACTTCTAGAAGTACAGTGGGGAGCTGAGGGACTGAAACAGTATTGACCAGGTAACACTGCCTCATTTAACCGAAAAAAGCTTAATATAAGTTACATTTCTGATGTTATTTTCAAAGTTATCATCATAGACACGTCTACTTCCCACTTACTGAAGCTGATGTATGAGACCATTGAAGATTCAGACAGGTGAACTACATCTGATTTCATTCATCTTTCATATTAACCGTTTTTTTTGTGTGTTTTTCTTTTTTCTTTTTAACCCAAAATTATGAGCTTAGAAATGTTTTCTTTGTAAAACCTATTCAAAATCCTTATTTACACCCCTGCACACTCATATATCTATCAAACCTTCATTCCCTCAAAGCAGAGCTGCCCTAGTAAAAGTATATATATTTTTATATTTTCTCATATGTATGCAAGAGATGAATCACCAAGTCCACAGCACAGGGGAACAGAAGGAAAGTGAAAAGTGCCTGCTCACCACCCCCTTGGGAGGAGGAGGATGGAGGTGTGGTGGTGTCTGCTGTTCCTGGCAGGAGTCCCAGGACAGCACCAGCATACCCACGCCAGGCTGTTTGGGATGAGTGGTTTTGCAGCATTCTTTCTTTGCCTGGAAACCTGTAGAAAAGATCATGCATATTTAAAAAAAAAAAAAAAAAAAAAAAAAAGCGTGTGTGTGGGGGCTGATGAATCACATCATCTGTCAGAGATTCTAAACACTGAAATGGATCATTACTGAGTGTCTGGAGCTCTTTACTCATCTTTAATCTTTCATGGGTTTTAATCTCCGACAGAATTTTCCTTTGTGTCACGCAACTGTTTCTTCTATCAAATGTTTTTCCAGCTCATTCCCTTGCTCCTGTCCAGCCCTGTTCTTCTCACCTCTCCATAGGCTCTTCCCAGTGTTCAACCCCTCCATCTTCCCCATCCAAGCTACTCACTTAATCATTCTTCCCCAGAATTGATACAATTAGTGCCTTACTCAAAGCTTTACTCACTGATACGATATTACTGATTGACAAGTGCATGTCTTGGGAACCTGTAGAGATGACTGGTGTCTGCTTGCCTCGTGCTGCACCTGACAATATGGGAAGGATATGGGAAAGGCACAAGTTAGGCAGAGATCCTGAAAACCTCATCTCCTCCCCTGTCAGTGTTCCAGATGGCTGGAGCACCTCTCCTATGAAGAAGGGTTGAGGGAATTGGGCTTGCTTAGCTTGGAGAAGAGAAGACTCTGAAGAGACCTCATTGTGGTCTTCCAGTACTTGAAGGGAGCTTATAAACAGGAGGGGGGACAGCTGTTTACATGGCTTGATATGATAAGGGGGAATGGTTTTAAACTAGGACGGGAGGGTTAGGTTAGACAGTAGGAGGAAGTTTTTCACTCAGAGGGTGGTGACACACTGGAACAGGTTGCCTAAGGAGGTTGTGGATGCCCCAGACCTGGAGGCATTCAAGGACAGGCTGAATGTGGCTCTGGGCAGCCTGGTGTGGTGGTTGGTAACCCTGCACACAGCAGGGGGGTTGAAACTAGATGATCTTTGAGGTCCTTTTCAACCCAGGCCATTCTATGATTCTATGATTCTTCTGTCATCCCTGACTCACGGACAGAGGGAGCCTCCACCTTAGAAGGTTTTTATTGGTTTTATAGATTCAGGATTTGTGTTGACGGCTGCACATAGTGCTAAGGAGGCAAAATGGATGCTGGTTTCCTTGAGGGTCTTCTTCCATGTCTGGCTCTTTTCTGTCAGCCAAGTACATGACCAAAACATGCCAAGGAAAGGAAGATCTCTGATGGGCCAAAATGAAAATGAAGGACATGTGACCATGGTGACAAACTAATTTAAGAACAGCATAAAACCCTCCCATCTCAGAGTGAGTGGGGGATGTGCAAGGATCTACCCCCCTGGGTGCAGTGGGATGGCAGAGCTGACCCTGCTCACTGCTAAGTCTGATGTCAAAGGCCTGCTCGGTCACACAGGAAGAGATTGGAGCACTCTATTCAGTCTCACAGAAAGATTAATTGGCTATCTTTACTTTTCTAAATTAAACAGGGCTGAGCACTGCAGCGCTGCTGTCCACACTGATATACTGATGGTGCATTTTTGCCTGGAGCACTCCCACAAACTGCGTTAAGAGATACTTTTTGGACTCAGCATTAGCAGGGTCACTCCCACAAGGTAGGCTGAGCTGCAGGGTTCGGTACTGGTGGCCTTGGTGCCACAGTATGGGTAGAAGCATATTTAATCTAATAACATGGACAAACTCACAAAATCCATCTTTTCAGCTTATCAGTTTATTCAGGCTAATTAATTTGGGCACAGGTTGCTCTCACATGGCTGTATTGACTCTGGTTCTGAAGATGCCTCAGTGGGTCCTGTTTCAGATCTCTGCTCAGAATCCAGTGCTATAACTTTATAGCTCCTTCTTGCCATTTCCAAACTAAACTCAGAAGTCAATTATAATTTTCTTCAAAGGGTTTGAATGGGCCGTTCGCCTTTTGCTTTTGACTTGTTTATTGAGTTCTTGAAAACTTTTTGACAAATTGCAGATGCCAGTTAATGGAGGGACACAAAATCAGCTTGCAGTCTCAGGGACATCAAATACCAGCCCTTCTGCAAGGAAGAAAGAGGTTTTTCATAGCAACCTGTAAAAGAGAATCTGTTTCCCCATAAGTACAGTCTAAGTGCTGTTTTAATGGCTTTGACTTTTGGAGCAAAGTCTCAGTGAGTTGTAATTAGAGGTGGTCATTTGTTTTTAATGAAATCATTTTCCAGGGGGAAAGAAAAATGCAGCTTTGCCCAAATCAAAACTTGTTGTGAAAATGTGCTGATTTCAGTGACATTCTTATAGGAATAAATCCAAATGAATCATTTAAATCTTCTCCTTGCATTTTGATAATGTCAGAATGTTTCATTTCAAGAATATTGAAACATTTCATTTGAGCAATGCAGTAGGAAAGAGCTGTGGAGCGCCAAGTAATCTTGTCCTCAGCAGTTGTAAAGCAGAAAGTTTAAAGTAACACAAGATGGTAGGGTCAGAATCTGTGCATCTGGTTCTCTAAAGCCAAATCAGACATAATTTTCCCTGTATTAGGTAGATGAGTTCCTCTGATAGATATTGAGATATTGAGCTGAAGGGAATGAATGCAAACAAATTACAAAATTAACAAAGATAATTTATTTTTTATTGCAGAAAAATTATGAAAGACAGAATACTAAAGGGAAGAGGCTATGAACAGAAGTTTCACTTTGCAAGGGCAATAGCTCAACCTAACTTTGAAAGTAAATTAAACCAATCAGCCTTTTTTTTTTTTTTTTCCTCAGAAGTCAAGGATTTACTCCAGAAGTAGCCACTGACCTATAATGTCACATTTTATTGTAATTTGAATTCACTTTCCATGCAAACAAATTTTTAGCATTTCTTTGGCTGTCCTCTCTGCCAAGCTGTTTCAAGAAAGTGACACCGTGCGAATGCCTACAGATGTTCTTATCTAGGCTGCCATCAATGTATATTGCTCCCAAAATCTGTGGAATTACAATGTATTATGTGTAGCCAAGATAAGTTATAGATGACCAAAAGTCTGATAAAACAGTAGGTCACGGAATACCCATTCCATCAGAAAGGATTGGTATAAGTGACTTAAACACTGACCTAAAAAAGAAAAGTGTTTGAACTCTAATTTGAAAGAATCATTCAAGGTATGGTTTTGAATATTAGGAATCTTAAATCATAATTAAATTCTATTATTTTTAAGCATTAATCCAATGAGCATGTTTACATTTTAGCCACTGTACTTGAAATCATTTGGATTGTAATGGAAAAGGTTGAAAATAAATTATAATATTTAATTCATTATGTCACAGTGAAAAGGAAAAAAAAAAAAAAAGAGTTTCAAATAAACTACTGCAGAAGTGTTTGGGAAATGTCCTAATAAAATCCATGAAGTTGGTAATTTGGGATGGAACTATGCAGAATACTATATCATCTATGCATATGTATAATTTGCTTCTCCAAGTTACATTTGAAGAAGATTATGTATGGATTTAGTTTTGATTTAGGCATGACAATGGGAATTACATAGAATTAACTGCAGGGCAAAAGTGCCCTTGGTCATTTTCTAGGAGCAACAACAGGCAAAAAAGCTTTCGTTATATTTTATCAAGCTTTCTTCATAACCTTGCTCTCTCTCTCTCTCTCTCTCTCTCTTTTTTTTTTTTTTTTTTTAAGTTGGAAAAAAATAAAGAGGTATTAGATGAGAAAGTGTAGATTTGAAGAATACCATTACATTGGAATTACATTGGAAAGATAGGAACAGAGTTTGTTGTAGTCTTGAATCAAAAATGTTTATAGTCTCCCCTTATATAGATTCACTGGTGGAGTGACATACCTCTTTTTGGATGAGTGGATTTAAATACAAACTTCTGTCATAGCTGATTGGTTTGGCATCTTGATGGGATGGTCCTTTCAGAGCTGTCAATTTATGAATAGGTAATCCTTTAAGGCACATGTAATAGGGAATTAATTGCTTTTGCTCTTTGGGAGGGCACATTCAGCGTATCTTCAGAGTTTTAACATTTTCTTCTTTCAATCTTCTTTTCTGCTTGCTTAATTTCATCAGTTTTTAACATGAGTGAAAAATCTATTTGAAATGGGTTAAAATACTATCAAAATATTATCACGTCTTTTTTTTTTTAATATATATAGTCTTTCTAAATGTGGATAATTTTGTAGAATTTCAGACCTTAATAATCTCTAATGTTATCATTCATCTTTAGCAATCTACAAAATAGAGATTATTTATTCTAAGTTTATTAACAAAGCTATTACCTACATACCAAATACATAATGAATTCTGCTATGAATAGGAATATGTTAATGTTCAAATAACTTCTTATATTAGCAACTAATGATCACCTCTAACAGCGTGACTATAATTGTGTGTAAACCACCTTCCTATTTATATAGCAATTACATCATCTGTCTGTTATTTGAAATTTGCATTTAAATACAACACATATCCAACTAAGCAAGAATATTTAAGTAGCCAGGCACAAATATACACAAGTTCATTTTATGCATCTGCTAATTTGGGCAGATGCTAGTTAATTGTGGCACTTTTATTGGGAATGAGCTCATGGTTAGGGAAAGAGATTGCTTCTTTTTTCTTTTCATCTCTCTAGGAAAAAAACAGAAATTGTTAACTTCTGTAAATACTCCAATCCCTAATCCAATAGAATGTTTAATAAAATAATAGCAATTCTTCAAAAATTCTTCCAAACGTAGAATTATATATTTATTATTCCTTATGCATGAATATATAAACATACTATTAACATTTCTTCAAATTTAGAAAAAGGGCCATGCAACTTTGTCCCAGCCTACAAATAAATCACAGTAATTGTGTTACAGTACATTGTCAGATCAAGGAAGAGGGCTAGGCCTCCTAGCAAAGCCGTTGCTTTTTGACTTTAGTATTTTGAATCACTCTGTTTTGACTTTCAGGTATATTAAAATACATCTTTGATATGCTAGACTGAATGAGCTGCTTAAATCTCTCACTGCAGGGCATTCCACCAAACTCTACTTTTTTTTTTTTTTTTTCACTGCATCCAACACAATTTTTCAGTATCTTTTCAGTTGTGTTCATCTGTTCATCTGTTATCAGTCTCACTAATGCTGTACATGGATGTAAAATTCATCTTCTTATCATTCTGATTTTGCAGGCTGCATCAATCTGTTGTTTCTTGTCTTCATTATGCTTATTATAGGGTGGCTTAGTGGTTACCTAACTGCCCCTAAAGAGAAGTGACTTGCCACCCAGAAATCAGAAAAGGCACAAAGTAGAAATGTACATCACGAAACCCAGAATCTTGAGAAATATAACAAGAAGTTATTCATCTCAAAGCTCAGTTCTTTGGGCCCAACTCCAGCACTACTGGGAATGCTCTAGATCACCCTCTGGCCTCTAGTGCCACTCCAGGGAAGTACTGATCTCCTTTTGGTCTTGTGGAGTACCTGCCAGTTCCACATGGACATCACAGATATCTCACTGCATCTCAGATGTCATCAGCCTTCATTATAAATGTAAGCAAACTTAAACCTATGATTGTTTCCAGTTTGGGCAGAGCAAGCAACTCTGAAGCAGTTTTAGCCTCACTTACTCTCATTTACTTTCCACCCATCACCTGCTAGTCTAAGTTAGTACCTCCCATTTCCAGTGTTAGAAAGAAAACTGAACTTTCACTGCTTACCTTTACAAAGTCATTCCTGATTTAACACCTGTAGACTATCTTCCCTCACTGTATTTCCCCAGGCTGAGTCCTAGTCTTCTTTGCTGATCTTTGTATGAAACATTCCATAACTTCAATAATTCCTGTCATCCTTCAGCATACCTTGTCACCAAATTAATAAACACCTTGAAATCTAAATATGGTAATATATTTCAGATGCCTCTCAGAATAAACAAATAAATAAATAAATAAATAAATAAATAACGATGATAAAATCATTATCACTGTCACTTTTTGAAGGGAATATTCTTCAAACCCCCTTGAACCTGGACTTCCCTTGACTTTCGACTATAAACTCTTTACAACCTTACAGTCTGGTCCCTGGATGCACAACTGTATTTCAGAAGTGTTATGGGAGCAGAATCTCTGAAATTCCCATTACAGGTTCAATCCAGATCCTTGGATGTTAATGACAGCATTCCTTTTTACATCAGGGTCTGTCGGACGAGATGCAGGCTGTCTGTAAAAATGCTGAGCATGTCTTTTATTAAACGTTTGGTTATTTGATGTGCCATTTTCTGATGTATATTTGATAAACAAATTTGTTACCAGCAGCGTTCTTGTTACCAGTGACATTTAAGCACAAATGCAGATTTATATGTGAGTAATTGTGTTTCAAGAGTAACTCTATGCATAAGTCAGCATTTTGCAAATGTTACAAAAACGTACAAGTCCAAATAGAAAAAACTATTTGCCCATCTTCTGCTGATGTTCTTTGATGTAATGAAAGATAGTTATATCCTATTCACACATTAAAAGAAAGTAGTTGTTTTGATAAGACCTTGGTTGAAAATCTGTTGAAATTGATGGAAATCTTTCAATTAGTTTTGGTGGAATTTGTCTCATGTTTTCAGAAGGAAAGAAAAGTCTAGCAGAAAGATCTTTTGGGATTACAGATGAAGGATTTTCAACACAATGATTAGGTGCTACAGAAACACCTTCTCTTTTGAAAATCTTACCTCTGGCATTCTTTCTGTTACACCAACATAAAGAAAGTTCTATTGACTCATATCTACTGGGGTGAGAATGCAATCTCATATATGTCCTTCCTATATAAGAATATTTAGAAAAGAAATACATGCCCTTAAAATTATATCAATTCACCTTACATGCCTAAGAAAGAGGCCATTTCTAAAGGATATTGATTAAAATGGAAATACATTCAAATAAATGGATTCTTGGCTTGAAATAACCTTTATAGTAAGTGAATGGTCTATTTTGAAAGTATGATGGGTGTTCTGCAGGGCACTACTGTATCTTAATTTTATTTCATTGCTATAAAGAGTTTTCTCTGTTTATGAAAATGCTATGCAAAGTGAGATCTATGGATTTCAGAATGGGGAGAAGCATGAATTTTTTTCTTAAACAGACATTTGCCTGTTTCTCATCATTCTTCAGATTTGCCAAAGGCCAGAGCTAGAGGCTCAAGCGAAGATGAGGTTTTGTAGGCACTGTATCAAATACAAAATGAAGAAAAATCCCTTTCCATACAAATAATACAGTTTGTTGATTGTTTCATTTCTGGAGCACAATATCCTCTTGCAAAAAGAGAAAGGAAATGTGGGATGTTCCAGATCCTAAACTGGAATATAAACATTTCGGACTGGTACCAATATATATTTAAAAATTAGAGTTCAAAATAAAACATACAGAAGAATATAGAAGATTTTGTAAAATAATACATATCCATTGCCTCCTCACTTTCAGAAAGGATCTGCAATTAGAATTAATTGAAAAGCTATGTGTTAGTTTCCCATTTCTCAAAACAGCAAAATACTTATGAACTTTGGGGACAATCCAAGCAGAGTAGGCCAAAGAACACTTTCTGGTAGACAACAGGTGCTCCAGCCTGGATGAGGACACCTTGCAACGATGTTTCGTAATACTAAGAGGGGAATTCCTCTTAAAAAAAGATTCTACCAAAAATGCAGTTATTGCAACAATAGAACAAATAAAAGACTATGCTGCAAATAAATGCACTATAGAATTTAGGAAAACAGAGATTGTCACCAGTGGATTTACATGGGAAAAGAGGGATAAAGAACATAATTGCCCAAATGAGAAATACACCAATGGAAATGCAGCCCTAACAGCCTAACAGCTGTACACAGTAGACACACCTTGTACCTCAATTCATAATTAAACATCTGTAGAAAATTCCTGAATTTCATCAACATCACAGAAATTATTTGATTTGTTTTTTTCTTTTAAATTAAATGATGACAAGGCATTCAAGGTAAGGTTGGATGAAGTCCTTGGGCAGTCTGATGTAGTAGATGTCAACACTTCCCATGGCAAGAGGGATGAACTTTTAAGGTCCCTTCTAACCCAAACCATTCTATGATTCTCTGACAGTACTAGGGACTGCACTAAGAAGTAATACTTCTGCTCTATTCATTTGTTTTGCTCTATTGCTCCCCAAGACACTTGCTATGACACTTTTGACAACTTTTCTCACTTTTCTCTTCCCTAGACTTCTTCAGCATAAAAAAAAAATACTATGTTTCGTTCTGTATTAAAGCAAATACAAATGGAGGAGCAAGAGGTGTTTTTTTTTTTGTTTGTTTGTTTGTTTGTTTGTTTTTGTTTTTGTTTTTTCTTTCCCCACATAAATATTGTACATATCTGTTTATAAGCTGATTAACTATTTCTTGGGATATCCTTAATCAGTGCACTGGTTATGAGAGAAGCTGAAAGCAAGTTCCTAAAGGGGAACAAAACACAAATTTGGCTATAATCTGAATGCACACAGTGTGAAAATGCACTAACCAGTGTAACTATAATGCATTTATCCTGAAGCAAATTTGTGCACCAATTGTGATCCGGGTGATTTTATTTTTATTTTTATTTTTATTTTTATTTTCTCTCTTTTTTTTTTCTTTTTTTTTTTTTTTTTTCTGAATTTGATTTTACACGGCAGGTGAGTTTCTTTGCCAAATAGCAGCACTATTCAGTATCTGCAGATGCTTCCAAGCAAAAAATCTTAAAATAATTTGCCAAAAATGAAATTATCATTCTCTATTTCTGTGAATGAAAACCCTAATATTATCATTTCAGCATTAAGAGGTGTATATCCTCACACTTCTAGTTGTGTACTTTAAAATCCTATTTTTTTTTTTTTTTCAAGAAGAGGAAAGATGGGTGCTGCAGGTTTCCATACGAGTTCCCTGGAAACAAAGAAGTGTTTCATGAGAGACAGGAAGAATCTGGGATCAGCTGTGTTAAATATATGAAACCTCTCACATGAATTCCATATGACTGGAGTGACTTGTGGCAAGCAGATATTAATCAACACACAAGTCTTTCAAAAAGATGCACCTTTGATTGAAGGTGCTGAAAGTTGTTCTCTGCACTTCTTTGCAAAGAGAGGAAAAGAGACAGGTCAAAAAAGAAAAGGTGTTTGGATAGATCTCCTAGGGATATACACTAGGGATTTTATTTTGTTCTCAAAAAAAATTTAGAGAAGATATATATTTTAAGATCTGCTTTAATTGTCAGTCATAACTCAATTCCTCTAGCCCTCTGTTTTTTTCCAAACTCCCTCTAGTCTCCCAAAACCTTTTTTTGATAGCCCATGTCCAAGAGTGAACATACAATTTCAGTAGTGACAGTCCCCAGTTTGTTTATATATGTAGAAAAGTATATATCTTCTTCCTGACTAAGTATCTTTGTACAGCAATTCCCATCTTGTTCATGACAAAGGCATGAGCCAGAGCTCTTAGAACTAATAACATCAGCTTTTACAACTTGCGCCATAAAATGGTTCAGTGCCAAAATATTCAGCACTGCAGCATCTGAAAAAGGCACTGAATGAAGGCAACAGAGTTCTTGGTGTGGTACTCAGCTTCAAGTACAAAGCAAGTGGAGAGGGAGTGACACAAAAATGCTGAAGGTAGAGTAAGGGACTATGCACAGTCAAACAGTTTAGGCCTTTTCCCTTTAGTAAAAAGCAGTCATGACAGATAACCTTGACTAATCAATTTTAGAGTTAAAGTATTCCTCTTGGAAGCAGTTCCCAGCTTCCTTTCCTCTAATTACTGGGCCATAAACTGGTCCTTCTAACCCAGGAAGGGAGGAGGAATATTGCGGAGAATGAGATGGAGAAAAGATGAATGGAAAATATCTGAACTGACTGGGGTCTGAGGGCTGTCTGTTATAGCACTATTCAGGATTTGATGTCTTTTGTACAAAAAATGATGAAAGAGACTTAAGCATTTTCCTTTCCAGAGCTTTTTTCATCCGGTTAGTGAGCTATTTCTCTGGAGCTGTGGGTTCAAACCCATCAGATAAGGAAGAAATCACTGATTTTTTTCCTCATCTTCCCAAGGGAGCAGTGTACTCCTCCTGTGGGATACACATAGAAGTACACGTTCTTCATGCTTCCATCCACCAGATACATGCATCAGGACCAGCCTTATGGGCGCAGTGAGCCATCTCACATATAAAATTAAAGAGGGTGTGGACCCTCTTAGTAAGGAATGTGATTTAGTGGGGGACGGATATCTGTACCCTTGGGAGGCCTGGTGACCTTCCACTGCCTTGAGGAACAGGCAAGAAGCCCTTAGGATCCAAATCACTGACGTCAGCAATTAAGGATACATTTAAGTACCCCAGTGCATTGGTAGCTAAACTGTGTAGTCGGGAGGTGTAAGATATTTTGTGGCTTCAGAGAGGGATAGATAAGGTGAACTAAACTAGGGGCTAGATTTCCACATATGCCATTGTTTTCATGGCCACATCCCATTGCAAGCAATGTTTATTTCCTCATCCATTATCCCCTCTAGACTTATTTCAGCATTATGTCTTTCTTTCAGCTTTTTCTTCCAGCTGCCTTTGTGTTTCAAACTGTCTTCCCCAAGATTGATCTTATTTTGTTATTTTCACCTCTTATTTCTAATTTCTCTAAATCTGCTAGTATTATTACTCTACCCTGATGGGCCCCGATACTCCTCCCAACTGAACATCATCTGTAAGCATCATTAGCGTGCTGTTTGCTGTTTCAAGCAAGGGGCTGTCTATTTTCTCTCTTTTTTTTTTACCAAGCACTCCAATTTTCCTGATCATTCCTCACTAAGCCATAACATCCTTCGCATCTGCAAGAGCTGGAACTGAGGAACAAACTGCCTCCCTGCCACTTCTTTATCAGGACATCTGTACCTTGCCGAAGTCCCTGATGCTATCATGCAACAAGGGAAGTAATGCAAGCCAAGAGTGAACCTTGTCAAGCCTGGAAGTGTAACTTGGGGCTGTACCAGGATTAATTATGCCTTCTGCTGCTTTACACACTCATGTCATCAATAAATTCTAATAAACAGGAGTAGAATGTTCTTATTCATGTCATTCCAGAGGAATTAGAACACAGTAGTGTTATTTAGCAATGCAGATGTTTTATTATTGTGTTGTTTATGTGAAAGTGGATATGACATGAAGAGGTATATCAAATGAGCAATAGAGAGAAGCGAGCTGTGCTCTCTTTTTGATTATGCATATTTATTCATACTGCAGAAGTTACTGCACATAGCAGAGTCTTCTAAGATGGATTGCTTGGTTTGGAAACCTAGTCTCCGTCGTTTTTTTTTCCACTTTTTTTTTTTTTTTTTTAATAAAGTTTAGATACGTCAATACTACCTTTGTACAGTATTTATGAGTTCTTTCTTTAAATTGCACCTTAATTGGTTTAGTCACCACAATTGCAAAACATGAACCTAATCACCAGAAGCTAAGTAAGCAGAAAAAATAATGATTTGGAGCTGTCTGTCTGCTGCTGCCGAACAGACACACTGGGCACGGTTTAAAGCTGTAATTGCATTGTGGCACTGGCTCGCTGTTCCCAGCACATGCATAATGTAGCTCCCAGTTGCAGACTGCCACATATCCTGCTGTATTTACCCTCAGATGCCAGCAGAGCACATGCCACCCCCAACTGCTGTTTCCCAACAATGTAAAACTGTCACACTTTCAATTAGATGCCCCAGAGCACTTTGTCACCCACTGGAGGGTATAGTCTTATTACGGTGGGGCAAGATTATGGGCTAAATGCATCCCTAGAAGTCCTCTGCAAACTGTGGCAAAATTACTCTGCAAATGAATTTGAATGCATTACTCAATTCATTTTATTGATCATAAAGCAGGGCTGTGCAGTGTTTCCTTTTGAGGGCATAACTTTGAGATCACAGTGACCTGGGGCAGCATCTAGCCTTATTACATCCCTGCAGATCTCCACAGCCAAAGAAGGAAAAAAAAAAAAACCACCACCACCACCAACAACAAAAACAGAGAGCAGGAGATCTTTCTGCTCTGCCTGTACCTATCTGCAGCTGCATATTGCTATGGAACTACTCACTGGAGACAAGCTCTGCCCTGCAGACCCTACACAAATCTACCTCTCTATATCATTTTTTCTTCATCTCTTGTGTTTTGGTATTGTCTGCACCTTTGTTCTTCTGCTGACTGTGCACTCACAAAACAGAGGAACTCCATAGAAAATATGTCATGGCCATCATCTAGACATAAAAAAAAATGATTGTGTTTTGGGGCATTAACAGTGTGTTTCACACAAGTAACCATTTCTAAGGCAATGTTATACAGTATTAAGCCATCTCATAATGCCATTTCTGTCACGTCTGGAGTCTAAGAACATATACGTAGATAGGTATTTGTTAACATGTGAACAGCCAGACTGGCAGATGAGTAGCAATTTGATGTCAGTGTTAATCAAACATATGTCTAAATCTTTGGATTAAAAAATAATAAAAAACAAACAAATAAATAAATAAATGGTGTATATCTCGATGATGAAAGTTTTCACAGCATCTGACTAAAGAGAGAGACAGTGTCTTGGAAAAGTGATAGGAGAAGGACTTGGAAATGCTAATTATTTGGAAATGTTAACTATGCTAGTATGAAAGACACTGGACTCAGATTTGTAACGTTTCCAATTGAAAGCTTAAGATTTGCATGTTTGTAAATATTTTAGGCTCCTAAAAGGGAATATCCAATGAGCCCTTTTACACAGATAGACATTTCTCAGCTTCCAATCTGGATACTTAAAGGAGTCTACACACATATGTGTCTTCTGGTATGATTCCACATATGAGACAACTGGAGTCAGTGGAGATTTAACCAATGAAAACCAGAGATGTATGTCTGATCAGCCAGTACGTTTCTGATTGACAATGAGGTGAACTGTCCTTGAGGTAGCATTACCAGTACTTGCAAGACAGAGGATAGACACAGGACCCACAGATAGATAAATCTGGTGCATGTATCTAATCTGACAAAGGAATGTTAGCCTTTTTCTCTTTTTATTTATTTATTTATTTATTTTTCTGAAATGTCATTTATTCATATACCTTTGTTGTGCCACTTCATTTGCTTCAGTAATTAACTTAAAAAGCTGAAGTATGTCTTATAGTGTTTATATCCCAGATGCACTTAGCAACTTTGCTAAGCTAGAGTTCAAAATACATGTTTAAGTCCTTTACAAGATCAAGGCATTGCTTAAGTAAATATGCGTTAATTTGAGCCTAATTGGCTTAATATTAACACCACATGACTATTAAGAATCAATTGATTTAGTTTCAACGTGGAGCACTGTATACATATCTAATTTAAAAAGCTCAAAGAAATTGAATGCAAACAAGTCTGAGAGTGCAACAGCAAAGTCACAAATTTAAGCACACAAGAGCCAGGGTACAGTAACAGTGCGGTTCTCCCAGCATAGTGATAATAATTCAAACATATTGTATCTATATACTATTTTTATTACCAGTCAGACTATTAAATGCATACTTAAATCTATGCACGATATGCAATGTGGGCAAGCCTATTGTTACTCTGAAAACTATAGCTTTTCCATTTCCTAATTGCAGTTTCATGGCACTGCCAAGATTTTGTGTTTAATTTATATAGGGATTTCTGTGTCCTTAAAGCTGTTAATAGAATGGATTCACAAAGACCCCTACTATAAGGAAGGCAAGACTGGTAAGAATGCTATTCATCACACCACCTTTCATCAGCAAGATTAAAACAGTTTTTATCTATATTTTGCCAAAGGAAATGGAATCACAAAGCAATGACCTCATTTACCTACTGCTGAGCAGCAGGCCAGTGGAAGCACTAATAATAAAACCAAGGCCACCCAGGTCCTAAACCAATGCCTCCAGTGAGGCACAGAATAGGTTATGAATCAGACATCTGTATGTACTTATATCTGACTCTACAAGGACAGTACAAATGTGCAGGGCCAGGTCCAAGCCAGATCTTCTCCTAGGACCTGCTAGCTTCAGTAAATATAGATGTAACCTCTCTGTCTGCTTATTTCCTTAGGCACAGAGCTGTTGCTTATACAGTATATAGAAAAGTTTCCAACATGCCTGCATGATTCTCAACATAGTCCATAATTGGCAGTCTCTCAGCTTTCCTTTGTGTCCTTTTTTATTTTTCTGGGGAAAAAACAAACACATACACAACAAGGAAGTAAGTAAACAAAATCCTTTCCAAGCACAATATAAATGAAACTTGTACATTGCTGTAATCTCAGGTGTCAGGCTGTCTGTATTGTTCAGTTAGCAATACAGTTTCATGCCTCTCACCCATTAGCAAAATACCTAGAGAGAATCCTACCTGACTGTGCAGTAACAAACCTTCCAAACCCTTTATATAAGTAAGACTGGTTTGATGTTCATTGTTATCAGGTGTACATAAAGTTCACTTCAGCAACTGGCTGTGGTCACAGGCTACCCTATATCTGGTCCACCGGACATACTGATCCCTCTGACTTGTGGCATCTCTCTAGTTGACTGTCAGATCTCTCATATTACCCTTGGGCTACTTCATCTCAGAGCTTGCTGCTATGCAAACTCAATAGGATTTGACTGAAATTTGCAAGTTTGCAGATGACACTAAGTGTAGTGGTGTGGTCGATATATTAGAGGGAAGAGAAACTGTCCAAAGGGATGTGGACAGGCTGGAGATGTGGGTCCATGAAAACGTAATGAGGTTCTGCAAGGCCAAGTGCAAGGTGTTATTTTTGGGCTGGGACAGAATTATACAGAATGAGGGAAGAATTCCTTCAGAGCAGCCCTGTGGAGAAGAACTTGGGGGTCCTCGTGGACGAGAAGCTGGACATGAGCCAGCAGTGTGCACTTGCAGCCCAGAAGACCAACTGTGTTCTGGGCTGCATTAAAAAAGGGGTGGCTCCCTTAAAAAAGGGAGAGGGAGGTTTCTCTCTATTTGGCTCTTGTGAGGCCCCATCTGCAGTACTGCATCCAAACGCACCCCCCCACCCCCCCCCCCCCCCCCAAGAGAGATACAGAGGTCTTGGAGTGAGCCCAGAGGAAGGCCACTAAGATCACCAGAGGGCTGGAGCACTTCTCCTATGAGGAAAGATTGAGGGAACTGTGCTTGTTTAGCTCAGAGAAGCAAAAGCGCTGGGGAGACCTCTTTGTAGCCTTCCAGTACTTTAAGGGAGCATATAAACAGGGGGGGGGGGGGAACGGCTGTTTATGAGGGTGGACAGTGATTGGACAAGGGGGAATGGTTTTAAACTGGGACAGGGGAGGTTTAAGTTGGATATTAGGAAGAAGTTTTTCACACAGAGGGTGGTGAGGCACTGGAACAGGTTGCCCAAGGAGGCTGTGGATGCCCCAGACCTGGAGGCATTCAAGGCCAGGCTGAATGCGGCTCTGGGCAGCCTGGTCTGGTGGTTGGTAACCCTACACATAGCAAGGGGGTTGAAACTAGATGATCATTGTGGTCCTTTTTAACCCAGGCCATTCTATGAATCTATGATGATTCTATGAAAAATCAGACAGTGAATTGGATTGAGTAATCTGAGCGGGCACAGGGTTCAGCCCAGCAAATGCACTGACCAGCATTTGCTGGAATGACATGCAACTACACAGATGGTCTCCAGGAATGATCTGAAAAACCACACTGCTGAGACCACACTAATATAACAAACATCCCAGTGTCAGCCTTTCCAGACTAATGTTCAGCTACAGTATTTAAGTTAAACTCAATAAAATGGCATTTACCTAATTCAGAAGCAGACAAGAGACCATGTGTCTTCCTGGAGTGACCCCAATTACCTGAAAATTGAGTCAGCCTGTGCCTCCTGCATGTTGTTGGGCTTCAAAAGTGTGAATGAATGGATGGGCTAATGGACGACCATGAGTTCAGTGTCAAGAGAAGAAGAGATGGCTGCATGTCAGACACACTAGCAGCCTATCTGTCATCTTGTCTTAACTTTCCCAGCTCATGGCACGGTGTTGGCTCAGTGCAGAGCAGCTGAATGCTGTCATACACCCTGAGCGGTCATTCTTTGGTAGAACTTTGGTGCCACTGTTTAGCACAATATTCAGAGTAGATTAGTTTAGCTTAGCTAAAATGTTGCCAAGTCCTGGGCTTGAAGTAACCAACCAAAGAATGAACGTGATTCCTATCACCTACTTTTAGTTGTTGTGAGGATGGATATTTAGTTTAGGATTATCATATGATCTTCCTCTCTAGGTTTCTCCTGCCTTTCCCAGAAGACAGAAAGTAATGGTGACTCACCCCAAGCTGAGGGAGACAAAATAAATGCCTTCTGGAAATGATTCTCTCTGCTTTGTTTATTAGAAGATGGAACAAGTAATCCTTAGTGAGTAGCAAAGTGAGGTGAAACTTGTTTTAATCAATAATGAGATTTTAAATTTGAGGAGTGCATGACTGTTACAAGATCCAGACAGTTTGTCTGTCAATAAAAAGGAGCGCATTTCATTTAAGCCAGTGGTTAACGTTTTGCTATGTATTTCCCTTTTGCTTAGTAGCTTAAAATGATCAGTATATATCAGCAATATGTCATAGTCACTGTTACACCATGCCTTTATTTTGGTGAGATTTTTAGACATTTTCTGGCAAATGGGTTATAGCTTTAAGATATGAACATAGTCTCTAAGTTCAGCCTTCAAAATGGGGAGAAAGTAAGAAATAATAGGTTGTCATCTCTCTTTAAAAAGGTGCATGCATCAGGAGAGAAAATAAAGATGCTATTGCTGTTCATAGGAGACTTCAGGAGCATTCAGATAATGCTTACATCTGCTTTAATGATTCCATTTAAGCTGTCATTTTCAGCATTTACTTTGCAGCGTTCAAAAGCAACTACACTTACATGTTCTCAACAGAGTCAGCACCAGTCTCAGACAGAAAATAATGAAGAAGAAAAGGGAAGAAAATGAAAAGTTCCATACAGCGCATTCCAAAGAACAAATTCCTAGCTGGAAATTAGCAATAATTTTGGGACCACCACTGTTGAAGAGAAAAGAAAAGTGAGCATGCAGTAACAAAAGGAAGAAGTAAAGCCAGGCTCCTTAAAGGCAGGCTTAAAGGGCCATAGACAAATATTTTGGAGGAGGAAGTGCTGGAATCAGAGTATTCTTCTTGTAAGACTCTGAATAAATCACGTCACCTCCCTTGCCCCAGTGCTTCAGTGTGGTGTGCAATAACTGGGGCAGTGAAGTCATGCTTCAGTTGGTGCTGCAGAGCTCAGTTTTGCCTCCCCAGGTGGACCCCTGCAGATGAAGCTTTGGGCTGGGATCTGCACTTGCTTCAGTGCTGACACAGCTTTCCTCTGCGGCCTTGGGCAAGCTGCTTAATCTGTTTGTCTGCTTACAGCTTTGACAGAGGCATTCTGACAAATGCTGTGCCATGATTTAAGTCCTTCTGCAAAGCTACAGATTGCCTCTTCTTTCTGCCCGGAACCACAGGGGAAGGATCACCCTTACTTCAGCCTCTCTTCCTCATGTCCAAGCATTTCAGCTCAAACCTTCACAGAGGTATTTTTGCCTGGCAATACCAGGCTATCAGGTTGTAGGCATGCAAACTCTTCTGCTTACTCTGCTGCACGAGCAAGTACATTTAGCATAAAGTCAGAGCATCCAGCTGGGAGCTAGGAGGTGATGAGTTGGATAATAACATATTCACATATAACATCACCTTCATAAAAGCAACACTTCTGGGGAAATTGTACATTCAGTGTCAAGCTCAAGGGAGCCATAGATTTTCAGGGATGTTTCAGTGAGATGGCCATCAGAATGGTTTCTTATAAAGAGAGAAGTTTCTTTCTTTCTTTCTTTCTTTCTTTCTTTCTTTCTTTCTTTCTTTCTTTCTTTCTTTCTTTCTTTCTATCTATCTATCTATCTATCTATCTATCTATCTATCTATCTATCTATCTATCTAACCACATATCACCACATATTGATAAACATTCTTTGGAACCGATGGCAGAAATGCATGCCTGAAAGAGCCTGAGTATGAAGCTTGGCTCATTTATTTCTGATCTTGAGTTTGTTTGCTTGTTAGGTGTTTTGTTTTGTTTGTATGGAGTAGTTCTTCCCTTGTGTGTTTCTACATAGGGAATACAGAAGAAGACAGGTTTATTCTCATTTTAAAAACAAGGAAATAGGGGTCCAATGCAATATATATATATATATTTTCCTGCAACTAAGTAATAAAACAGATGAAGAAGATGGATGTTGTGTATTATTTGAAACATTTTCCTGCCCTAGACATCTTCAAAGAATACATTTATAACGTTTTGGAAATTTAAATCCTGTGTTTATGGAATGAATAGGAGAGCTGAGGTTAAATGCCAAGAGACCTCCTTAAGTCCATGGGAACATTTAACAGCATCGTATTACCTGCTAGGCACATGTCCCAGGTACAGAAATGTGTGAAATTAGCAACACTGCTTTCTTTCTTCTCTCTGTTTTGTTGTTTTTTTTTTTTTTTAAACTTGGACCCCATCCAAATTCACCTCTGCCTTCTCTCTCTGGATGCAAACCAAAGACAGTAGATGCTACAGTGTGTATCCTCAGGAGCACCTCTGCAGATTAAATGCCTGCAGCTATTGTGAATCCAAAGCGTCTGCTGAAAAAACGCTTTCTGTGACAGAGGAAAATTAAAAATCTAAATTCAGAATGGAGCCAAATTACCTACTCTTGCTATGGGAAGTTTGACATATCATTACAAACTGGTTTACTTGTCCATGTCTAATCTAATGTGCCTAGCTTTTATTATGAAAAAAAAAAAAAAAAAAAAAAAAAAAAAAAAAAAAGACAAGCAAATCAAAACAGAAAAGTGAGGGTTTTTTCAGATTTATTTATTTATTTTAATCTTTGTAGCAGCTATGAAGTGGACAATGCAGCACAAATTGTTGAGGCTTCCACTAAGGGAGAATCGGGAAAGGACTGTGAGTTTCAGAGCTGCATATTCAAGCAGATAAGGGGACTGAGCCACCGCCTGGCATTACCCCTGGAGTAGCCCCTGGCAGCTGTTTCAGAGGAACACAAGAAACTCCGCACAAGGTAGATATGGAGTAACTGGTCTACAGGGAAGTTTCTTCCTCAGCTTGGTTAATTAAAGGGTAGTTCAAGCCCTGACACATAAAGGTTTATATCCAGCAGTGATGAGAAAGCTACTTGGTCTCTGGTTTGGGACAAGGCTTCCCAGACAAGTAATCTCTGTAAAAGTATGTTCTGTGTCAGACTGACTGCTCCTCCTCAGATTCAGGTATGTCCAGGTTCTCCAGGCCATTCACATTTCTCCGAAGCAGTCTCACATTTCCATAAGGACAACACGGGTCTGGTTTTGAGTGTCTCAAAAATAACACTGCAGGGGGGGCTGTCTCATTCCACATCTCTGACTGGTCACTCTGAAATACAGCAAATGGTATCTGACTGGTGCAATGTGTCACCTGAGAGCTGCTTATTCCTATTCCAAAGGATGACGGTGGCTGTTTTTCCTAACGGTAAAGCATGCACCTCTCCATGCTTCAGCATGTTTTCTTTTAGTCTGGAAATAGGTATCACAGGGTGATCTTACTTTTGTTCACCTTTTCTTTCTATCCAGAAACTTGTCCTCTCAAACCACAGGTGCCACATTCCCTTTGCACCTTCACAGATATGCCATCCACAATGCATGGATAGCATAATCAAGGATTAATTACTTCTGAAATGCTTTATATCACCAGTGACTGGCCATGGCAAATTTATTGAGCTAGTTGTCTATAAGAACGGAAGTCTAACAGCCCCTTCCCAGAACACATTGTACTGTTAAGGATGAGCTTTGTATTGCATTTCTGATAGCTGTTATGAAAAGTTTTAATTGACCAAAAAACCTAAGTATTTTTTGTGTTTTAATTTCAAATTATATTTCTTCCAAAATTTATCTATTTATTTATTTATTATTATTACTATTTTTTTTTTTTTTTTTTTTTTTTTCCAGAGAAGGAAAGGGGAGAGCTGCAGATTGGAGAAGAAAAAGCAACTGTTGCAGACATGCAATGTGTTTAATGGAAGAGGACATCTGGTTTCCATGAAACGCTAATGTAAAATATTCAGTACACTGGCAGGTGGAGCCTGGAATGGAAGCGGATGGTGGAGGGTGTGGGAAGCAAAGAGGAGACAGAGGAGTGTTAGAAGATGGCCAGCTCATGATAATAGGGAAATCAAAGCCTTTTAGGAAGGAAAATATTTTAAATATGTTATTTCAGTGTTTCGTCAAAAAAGATTTTGCAAAGCTATTTCTGACTGACTCTTTGGAGAGCTTGGTATAACACTATATTTATACATGTTTAAAGTAATTCCAAGATTTATCCATTTAAAAGAACTGTAAAACTTAAATATATATATATGTATATATTTTCTCCTTGACTTCATAAAAGAAGACAGAAGAAAACAAAAGAACAAAACAGAGAAACAGAGCAAGCAAACAACCTTCTTTTTCCTGAAAATAGCCCTAGAAACACCCAGCACAACATTAACAACAACAAAATAAATAAATAAATAAAAAATCATCAAATGTTTTTGAACTAAGAGCCGTTCTTTTCATGAGGAAACATGTGTAGACACTGGCTGCCAAACTGATAAATACAATTGACCTGCTGTGATGTTAACTTAGAATTCATTGATTTCATTTCTGATATGCCACAGGAACATTCATTTGCACTGAGTGCTAGCTAAGACCTTTTCATTAGTGCTGCAGCAGTTGGATTGTAGATTTGGTCAATGCAGATGGGTATGGACTGACTTGGGCTCTTCTGCCCTAGCTTCTGTCTGGCCAGATGTGACCTTATGGTAATAGGCTGTGCCTGTGAAAGGCCAGGCATGCTAGCCCAGGTGCAGTGCTGGAATGGAGCTGGGGTCAAGCTTTGGGATTGGATACTGAAAAAAAGAAATAGGTAATTTGAGTTAAATCTGATTATTTACTCAAAACAGGCTCTCATAAAATCATTTTCAAGATTGCATCAGAGCCTCTTCCATAATGAATTATTCAGTTCAATCGATTGCTCGCTCTCTCCTGCATGATTAGGAAACTGAGAGCTGGGACACAAAATTGAGAGTGATCCATTGGGCATCTCTAACTTTGACAAGACCAGCCCTATTGGGACTTTTCTTCACTCAAAAACTGAGAGATAAAAGGATTGAGGCAGATGCTGCTGTAGCTGAAAAGAGTGTCACATTCCACACAGTTCATGGAGATGCTGAGTCTATTTCATACCTTCTACATCTATATGCTGGCAGTGAGATCTGGATTTTTTTTTTTTTCTATTTTTTTTTCTATTTTTTTTTCTTTTTCCTTTTTTATTTTTTTTTTTTCTTTTTCCCCCAGATAAAATTGTCTACCTGCAAAATGAATCATCTGAATTTAGGTTTGCCTTTAAAGTTTTATGGGGTGCATATTTGCTCCCCATCCTTTCTTTAATTTTGCTAGTAAGGAGCCTGTCTGTACCATGCAGCTCACAACTGCCTGGGAGCCCTGTGACAAGTAAATTCCAGTCTCTCAGCGGAGCTGGTATTCTTAGAGCTGCAGGAGCAGTCATCATGAAGGGGAAAGCTGTGAACGCCAATAAATTATTGAAGAAAGCAGGAGAAATATTTCCTTCTGTTGACACACTGGCATTCACCTTTGGGAATGTAATCATGGGAAAGGTAGGCAATCTTTTGTCATAGGGATCTTTTGCTCAGAGAATTCAGTCTTTTTCAAACCTTAGGAGAAAGCCTGCAAGCCCTCAACATGGAAAGGGTATTCAAGTTATAGGATGTCTTCAGGCAGACAAGTTTTTCAGAAATGACAGTGAAACTGAATCAAGTCTGCCAAACATTAAAATTACTTGGTGATAAAAAGGGAGGTGAGTAGGGCAGGAAGTAAACCCTTCCAGCTCCCTGACACCCCAGGACAGGTTCTGATCAGGTTTTATGAACAAAACAAGATGGCATTAGTACAAGACAGAGCATATACATGGCAAAATTTAGAGCTCAGAGGAGAACAGAAGATGGAAGCCAAACTCTTGGTGTGAGGCAGAGGAAACAGCAAGTACATGACTACAAGAAAAACATTTCCTTTCGGGTTGTTATTTGGTGAAGGACTGGGAAGGAAGGATTCTTAAGAACGGAGTTGTTGCAGTTCTTAAGTTCATTTCTTCTAGTCTGAAAATCTGATTCTACCTCCTTCTTCCATCACTGAAACAAAGAAATCTACCCAGGCCAATGAACATAGATTTGCCTGTCTGAATTTCAAATTTTGCTTGGAAAGCCATCAAATTAGCACTGATGTTTTATTCCAACATCAGAAACGGCAGGGAAAAATACCCAGGAGCTCATTGGATTTAAATCCACAGAATCATCTCCAGTTTTGTTTAGACGAGATGAGTGAATAACCCCCCTCCTCAGCATCATATTTGGCTCAAATCACCAATTTAGTGGTTTACAAAAATCTAAAACTGCCCCTCCGGCAAATTAAGGGATTACGTCAATCACTCAAGTCCATTCTACCTGACAACAGCACGCAGCAATAGGGCAAAAGGTTTGATGCTCTGCTGGAATGTGATAAGGAGAAAATGCCAAATGACACATAGGCAAAGTTATTACCAGCGAGATGAAGACAAACTGGAGGGAGTTCAGAGAAGTGCAACAAAAATGATTAGAGAGCTGGAGGGGTTGATTTAGAAGGAAAGTTTACAAGAACAACTGGCAATATGCACAGCAGGGCTGAACAACATCTGAGGGGGGAGAGAGAGCCAGTTGCCAACATCTGAGCAGTGCAAACACCCAGGGAGGAACACAATTACCCAAGGGGGAAATAACTAAGATAATGGGTTGAAATTAGGAAAAAAGAGATAAACATCAAAATAACTTCTCAGTGGAAAGACTGTGGAATAACCTACTATGGGAAGACATGGAAGTCCAAGCCAAGCAGGCTATAAATTCCTTCCCACAGCCCCTGCAGATGTAAAAGTCAGCCACAGATAACTTTGAAAACAATTTCTAAGCAACAAATATCAGAACTTCTGCAAGAAACCAGGTATGAAAGGCGTTTAGAAGTGGTGATTTCCAGATAACTCATTGCTAGTTCTCTTGTTATTTGAATACAGAGTGGGAAGGAGTTTGAAAAGGCTCCTGCTTTCTGTTTCCTGGGTGAAATGATTGCACTGGAAACCTCCAAAAGTGCAGTTGTGGCAATCAAGACACTGCCCACTCATCGACAAATAGTTTTCCAGTTGAGATAGTTGGTTTAAATCTCCCTCAGGTTTCGAGTGACTGGAAATCAACACCAGATAATGGCTGTTTGGTAGTAGATGTGACATGAGTTAATGCACTCACTTGAATTTCTAGTGGATATTGGACATGTGCTCACATTACAAATGCTTTGAACAGCATGATCAGCATTAAATTAACATCTACACTGACAATCTTGCCAAAGAAATCCAGAAGGGGATGGACATTAGTAATGAACTGCACGTTCACCTTTGGAGTGAAGTCATTAGCAAGGTAAACTTTACCTCATGGGCTCTGAACCTCGTCTCCTCTATTGTATTTCCTAACTCCTGGATGGGATGTCAATTTGCAAAGCAGATTATTTAGCATATTTCCTCAGCATACAAGAAACTGCTATCATTAAAGAAAATTTACATTACAGAATCGTTGTTTATTAGACATCATTATTAATTAATAAGTATTTTAAGCTGCTTCTTGACAAGGAAGGTGTGTGGCTTGCAAGTGATCTAATTCATCTGGTTTTATAGAAGGTAGTAATAGCTGCAATGAGTATAGAAGTAGCACAGGACTCTCTTGCGGAGTGATATTTGAAGGTCTGGCTAAGCAAAGCCACTTAGGCCATTTCTAGTTTATTGTTGTTACACTTTGGTATGGCTTTCTAGTAATTTATAGGGGTGTTTGTTGAGTTCATGAGCTCTTGAGACCTGCATCCAATAAAATAGTGATGTACTTTCTCTTGACTGAAGGCAGAAGCATATATCATTGCATGCAGTGGGTCTGATATCATTTTATACTGGATGGGGAAAAAGGCTGTGAGGCTCTGTAGTTTAGGAAAAGAAAAGGAAAAGTAAAGAAAAATGTCAATAAAGGACATCACTTTGTGAAGGGCACTATTTTGTTTCTAGATTCTTTAGCTTGATACATTAACAAGCCAGGAATTCGGTGGGTTAATCCTATCCTTTACTATAAGATCCCATATTAGTTAATGATCTCTTTCCGAACTTGATATAAAGCCACATAAGTTAATGAGCAGCTATTAGACAAATCATTATTTATATACTTATATATATTCCCATAAATTTTCATCTGTATTTTAACTTTGCCATGACATAGGGTGCTAATCCTTCATGGTCTTGCAGTGTTAACAATATCCTTTTCTATTTAATTAACATTTTAAAAAGTTGCCTCATCCTCTACCATTAGCATCTTCCCCTCTATCAAACAATAAGTGATATGGATCAGTCTTTGTCGATTAGCTGTAAAGAAGAGGAAAAATCACTAAGGCAGCAAGGCTTATTCTTAAAGTAACTTCACTCTTTCCACCTAAATGTCTATGCTTAGACTACTGTAAACATAAAATGGCCAGACAGCACACAGAACAGCCGTATCATGTAGGAAAAAAAAAAACACCTGCAAAAGAAGAGATTTGGTTCCTAGTGCAAGTGTACACCTTTGAATAAAATAAATAAAAAAAAAATCCCTGTCATGGAAAAGACAAAGATAGCATTGCATTTACTGGTTTTCTCAGGAGTCTAACATCACTGATACATCAAGAGAAAGGACTGGAGCCTCTCTGATGTAATATCACCTTGTAGAACTGGCCAGAACAGTAATTTAAAGATAGTCTTCAGACATAGACATCACTGGATCCCAACTAAGGAGAACTGAGCAAGTGACCCCCACAGCCATCTACTACCTACCAACAAGGGCAGGGACACAAGAGACTTAGCAAAGAACATCCATGTGAAATAGCAGGTGATGTCAATGGAACAACATCTGATTAATAGAAATATTTCTGTTGGAAGCATACTGTTTCAAGTATTTCCATCAGACTCCCATTGCTGGGGGCCTGAGTGACATGGAGGCATCACAGTTTCACATCAGCTCTGGCTTTTCCATGGCATGAGCAGAGTGTGACACCAGCCAGTTCACAGATTGTTCCCTGACTGCCTGACCTCACACTGCTGATTGCAAGGAGGGAGAAAGGAGGGAGAACGAGCAGAAGATTTCTTTCTTTTTTCTTCTTCTTCTTCTTTTTTTTTTTTTTTTAATAATTTATTTGTTTGTGTGATTGTTGTTAAATTCAGCTTGGGATTTCTCCGTGGCTGATCCCAGCGAGAAGTGTTAGCATATGAATTATTTAACATAAACTCAGGTAAGTTTTCTGAATGTGGAGATTTCTTCAGCTGACAGTTTATATTCCTCTGTGTCAGATGCATTTTCCGATCCTAGTTTGTACCTTGTGTTGGTCCAAAAGAGGCAGGTTCAGCATAAAAGCAAGAAGACCTGAAGAGTAAAGGGTTGTGGTGTAGAGAAATAGGCTAGAATTTAAAGCTCATAATTTCTATTGTCAAACCAGTTTTAAGAAAGAAATATATCGTAATTCAGGTCTCCTTCAATCTGTCTCCTCCCTGCTTTCTTGTTACTCTTTTTTTCTTTTTCTTTTTTTTTTTTTTTTTCTTCAGAAAGGGAATAAAGTCCACATTATTACTCAGGCATAAAACCTTAAAGGGAATACAGGCTGTTACAGAAACTCCAGCTGCATGCAGCATTTCCATCTGAAAACAGGGAGCCTTTCTAATACCAACTGCATAGACACCTAAGGATAAATAAGCAATCCCTAAAAGAAATTATAAGTGAAATGAACGAAAGTTGGAAGAAAGGTAACTGCTGAGATGGGGAACTGAGGCGCAACAAGGTTAAGTGGCTTTCTGGAGGTCACTTGGAAGTCTAACATCAAGCTGGGAAGGAACCCAAACTCTTCTGAGTCATCATCCCCTGACAAGCCCATCCTTCTTCTTTACCTACTAAATGGAACAATCCTGCATTGGTTGTGGTATAATGGTCTACATGACCGGGTAGGTCTTTTCCATTTCCAGTGTCTATGATGAGAGTAATTCTGCTTAATGGGGATGCAGTCAGCTGGTGCCAATGGTTAAGTGTTGCTTAACCAGGTGTTAAATAGGTATGAAATTCCAGGCTCTGGGCTTTGAATGCAGAAGTTGCCAAATGAAAATGAAAATAAAATAAAATAAATAGCAAAAGTAGAAAGAGAGAGAGAGAGAAAAAAGAAAAAGGAAATGCCCTAGAGTAGGAGATCCACGTGCTTATGCACATTCAGCCTGGTGTTTTTCTTCAATTCCCATATTTCCAGGAGAGTTTAAATAGCATGTTTACTCAATAAGGTTTACAGACTACAAAATACCCAGCTCTATTTAAGTAGATTCCTCCCCATTTTCTTTTTCTTTTTCTTTTTTTTTTTTTTCTTCTTTATATACATGATAGCTGTTTTTTTTTAATCATCTGTCATTTTCTCTTGCAATGTCACCTTTCACTCCCTATTGAAACTCACCATTTTGGTGAAGTCTCTGCTTTTCTTTTCTTTTGACATATTTATTTAATGTCTAATAGGAAGATTGGCAATTGTATGAAGGCATCGAGGAAGTAAAAAGCTCCACTTATTTGCCTGAAGTTGTTGTTATTAATGTTCTGTCTCAGAATCTCATGGAAAGGAAAATGTATGTTTATACAAGTTGCTCTATAATAGATGCACGTTCATATGGTATATATCCTCATGCATGATCTATAAACAATGTAGGTACTCATTCTCACTGATTTTTCTTTTTAGTTTGGGAATCTCACGAGCTCCTGTTTTTTTGTCCTGAGAAATCTCAGACTTGTCCATTTCTCACACTTTTTCCCTTCAGTGCCCTAAAGTTTGACACATCTGAAAGCCATAAATTATTTCACAGCCATCAGTTTCTTTCCAGGTTAAATTATTTAATGACATTGTCTTATTGAAAGGTTCAGATTAGCTGCTGACATTATTGACAGAAAGTAACACATTCTTCCACTGGGATAAAATATATATTTTATTGAAGAAAGAAGCAATGCAGGATTGTGTTCCTGTCTGCTCCATAAGGAAGAAGAAATGAATACATTGAGCCCTTTAAATGACATCATGCCAAGGTGACATGTGGCACTGTCTTTCTCTTCTTCCCCTTTCTCTTTTTCTGCCTCCAAATCTTTTAACGCAATCATCTGTCCTGTTGCCTCTTCCAGATTCAAGCCTAAATTCCAAATAGAAGTTACCCTATGTGAAGCAGAACATGAAAGCATCTTGTTGGAAGAATGAAACACTAAGCACTGATTACTATCATTTGGCTGGAGCTTCCTCCTCAGAATTTGCAGAGACCCCATATTCAGCCCAGCCCACACTACAGGGATTTGCACAGATCTAGAATAGACCCACAGCATGAGCTGTGCAGAGAGCCTGACTTGTACCTCATCTTCACTTCCCAGTCAACAGATCTCAGTCTGCTCCAGGAATCTGCTGCTGGTGTGTGAGTATGATTAAAAGAAAGAAACAAATCAAAGCAAAACAACAACAACAAAAACACCTTAACAACCCAAAGCGAAGTAAAGCATACATTTGTACGTGCATGTATACATACATGTGTGTCTGTATATTTATAGGCACACGCACATTAATATGCACACAGAAAATAGCATGCAATTGCAGCAGCTCGAGTGCTTCTCTTCTCTCAAACCCATTCTAGTGTCACTGTGCAAAATTTGACACTCAACTGCAATGCCACAAAAAACAGCACAGGTCTTCCTCATAATGGCATTAGGAATTCAGTTTTCTGCGGGCTTCTTCTTTGAAAGAACTGAGTGCATTCAGGCATTCACCACAGATGCAAACACACATCCACCCACAGATAACAGAGGCGACATTGCACCCTGCGGCAGCTGAAGACCCTGATGAGCCCAGACTGATCAGTGGGGAGAATGAAACCTTTTTGGGTGGTTTGGGTCCATGTGAAGTTGAGGGGAGAGTGGATGTGGTGAGGCTGGTTCTGAAGAATTCATGGAGTGGGAATGTTGAGCACTTCCCAGAGCAGGCATCACTCCGTAATGCCAGTCCTCATCTGGTGTGTACTGTTATTAGAGGAAGAGTGAGGAAAGGTGCATCCCCCTACCGTTGTCTTTTGCGGTTCTGCATCTGTTGCCCCCAGGACACTTTAATTTTGTTGCCTTCTGTCCCGGTGGTTCATCTGTCCCCAGATGATTCAAATCCATATGAAGCTGGCAGTGCAGGCAGCAGTAAAGCTCACAGTGGTTTAGGAGCAAGTATGCTGCTGCAAAACACCTCCTGCAAAAGACCTTTGATATCACAAATCCCCTCCTTCCTCCTGTCAAAGCATGGGAAAGAAATACAGAGATGCATTATTGGCAACTCTTTTGATTTAAGGCACCATGAAAAAAAAAAAAAAAAAAAAAAAAAAACCAAAAAAACAGCCTGAAATGTTTCTGTACAGTTTTTGTCCCTTTTCTTGGCCCAGAAAACATTTTGGCTACTAAAAGAATCTTTCAAACAGGCACTTCAATGACATTTTTATTAAGCATAAATGTTTTCCACAGCAAAAGCTAGTGAAAGACACTGGGAAATAGTTCAATTTGAGCAGTTATGAGATTTGGTGGGTTTTTGTTGTTGTTGTTGTTTTTTGTTTTTGTCTCCCAGTTTTTCTTTCTTTTCTTTTTTTCTTTTTTAAATTGGAAAAAAATGAAAAAAATAAGAGCTTTCTGCTCTCTCAGCTTTTATCTGATATTCCTATCTATCTGCAAAAGCAGGGGCTCAATGATATGCCCTATTTATGTGACAGCACTCAGGCTGTTGAGCTATTGCTAACCCATACACCCATAGCTATTGATATTCCACCCCAAACTAAATAAATCTTCCCCTTTGCATGCATGCACAGATCAAATAAAGCATTTTGTCTGAAATACTACTGGCCATGGAGTAGGAAGGAGTTTTGGAGTTATATTCAGGCCCACAAGTAGCCGAGCACCTCCATGTCCTTAAGGGAGCATCCCTGACTGAGCAGGGTGCCTGGGGTGCATGATGCATCTCCAGGAGGAAAACCAGAGAATGGAAAGAGCTGGAAAAAGGATGCTAAAGCTGCTGTCTCATTCTCCAATGATTATGTCTGTTCTCTCTCTGATCTGAAAGGAAAACATCTATATTTCTGTAGGACAGCTTAATGCATCCGTGATCGGATAATGTCTGTTACAGCCTCCTTTGCTATTCTCAGAAGAGTGCTCTAATGCCCTGCTTATACACAGGACATACACATCTGTGAGGAAAAATACTGTGTCCTTCGGTTTCATCTTGGATTTGTTCAGAAACTAACTCCACGCTCTCAGCCTGCCTCACAGAAGCACAAATGAGAAAAAGCAGCCGAGCCCATGCCACCCTGACTTTTAGGTTAAAAATGACATTAATACGGCAAATCTTCTCTCAGGACTTCATCATTTCCACCAGCAGAAACGAGACGAAGGCCCCAATCACATATGTGCTCAGACATGCAGAAGCAAATGCCAAAATGAATTAACTGGAATAGCTCTATTAATTTATGCCTCGGCAGTAATGACCTTAAGACACAGAAGAATTATATATTAATTTGTTTCTAGTGTGTAACACTGCTAAGTTAACACATTTAGAAGAACACACTTTCCTTGCCTCCTGCTGCGGAGGGAAATGAGGCAGTGTCTGCTGGTGACAAATCAGGACAGCCTTCCACTAGATGGCAGCTGGTGCTTGCACAACCTCCAGGCATATTTTGGTGCAGCAAATCCTTTTTCAGTGCTAATCATCTCACAAGCTGGAAAATGGGCCATTTCTCCCCTCCCTCTCCCCCTCTTTGTTGCTCACTTATTGGGGAGGAATAGGAGAGGAGAGGAAATGCGGGGGGGCATCATTTGACCGGCGCAGTTTTGTATCACTCCTCCATCTGCTGCGGAGCTGGCCTGCTTTCCACCCCCCCCCCCCCCCCCTTCTTCTTTTCTTTTCTTTTCTTTTCTTTTCTTTTCTTTTCTTTTCTTTTCTTTTCTTTTCTTTTCTTTTCTTTTCTTTTCTTTTCTTTTCTTTTCTTTTCTTTTCTTTTCCTCCCTTCCCTTCCCTTCCCTTCCCTTCCCTTCCCTTCCCTTCCCTTCCCTTCCCTTCCCTTCCCTTCCCTTCCCTTCCCTTCCCTTCCCTTCCCTTCCCTTCCCTTCCCTTCCCTTCCCTTCCCTTCCCTTCCCTTCCCTTCCCTTCCCTTCCCTTCCCTTCCCTTCCCTTCCCTTCCCTTCCCTTCCCTTCCCTTCCCTTCCCTTCCCTTCCCTTCCCTTCCCTTCCCTTCCCTTCCCTTCCCTTCCCTTCCCTTCCCTTCCCTTCCCTTCCCTTCCCTTCCCTTCCCTTCCCTTCCCTTTTCTCTTTTCCTTTTTTTTTTTTTTCTTTATTTCTTTCTTTCTTTTTTTTTTTTTTTTTTTTTTTAATTTGAGCAGGTGATGTGTTGTGGGAGAGATAAGAGCGTGCACGTGTTGGTGGGTGGGTATGGGCCAGGGATCAGTGCTGCTGCTACTGCTGCTCAGGGTGTTGTGGATAAGTTTTCCCTGAGAGTTCTGCGGGACGGACAGGACCACCCTTGTGCAATGCTCTGGTGTCTGCCTCGGGAGGGGAGTGGACACCGTGTGCCCCATAAGTTGATCTCACCTGGAGGAGGGCATGCAGAAAGATGCTGTCCCTGGTCTTTGTCACAGTTCTGAACAGAGAAAAAGGAGGAAGAGAAACAGGAAAAACAGAGTTGATAGTGATAACCTCCTACCTTTCAACAGGCTGATATAAAGAATTTTAAACATAAATTTCCCTTACTGTCTGGTCCTAAGTAATAATAATCTCTTCCACAGAAGCTCCCACTCAAGGCTCTGCAGATGTCCAATGGTATCTAAGCAGTTCAAGTTATCTCCACTTTGATGAAGGGAAACTGAGGCACAAGGCAGCACCCTGATCAGAGAACACCTACAAGTGTCTTACGGCAGGAGAAGGGCTTAGTCCCGTTTTCCTGTTTTTCTCAACATGTGAAAGGCATCTCAGTAGAAGGAAGGGGTAAGGCCTCTGATACTGCAGCCTGAGGACAGGAATAGAGGACAGGGCCATGGAGAGCCCACAGTGGAACAGCTCACCTTTGGTGCAGGAATGTAAAAGTGTCACTGACCTGGAGATATTTTTTTTCTGTTCCAGGGGATAGGAAAGGTTATTTTTTCTTCATTCTATAAGCAGGTTGCAATCAGCAGGTTTTGCTAAGAGCTCATTTCAGCTCCAGGCTCCTCTCCCTCTGCCTCACTGAAGTTTTTTTCTCTCTCTGGACCTGCTGTTGCTGCACTGCCAACCACCATCCCTTTATCTCCCCTCCTATGCGTCACCCTCTGCAGCATTTTTTCGGTTAACAAATTGTTACCGCTTTGCTGGCTTTACCTCCTCCTCCTCCTTCAATAAAGTAATACCCATCCCCAACAGCAACATCACTGCAGCTTCAGGCTGGCTCCAGCTCTTTAGCTGCTTCTGAAAAGTTCGGTGTGAGGCAGAAGATGCTGCAACAAGCTAAATCTCATCAGACTAATTTTGCCTCGACTTTCCCAGTTCTTCCCTCATCTTCTGCTATTTGTAGTCGAGTGCCTTCCACTCAGTCCCAAGACGGCTGATTTCCCCCCTCGGGGCATTGCCAGCTGCCATATATGAGTTTCTCCTATAGAGATTGAATGAAAACATATACTGTGCTGGAGTGTTAAGTTGTAATGCAGCTATCAGCAGAAGTACATATCACTCTGGGTGGCATTAGTCAATTATGACAGAAAGCCCATTGGCGACACAAGTCAATTGATAATAAAGCATAATCTCTCTTTCCCCTGTCACATATTTACCAGCCATGAACTACTGTAGCATATTTCCTATTCACAGATGAATGCTCTAGCTGTTTAGATGGGTATATTTCAGAGCCGAATGCAATCTAGAGGGTTAATGGCTCCACTGCAGTGGTCTGAAGATAAAGACACTGCAGGTGCACGGCTAAACGGAGAGTTAATTGGATAGCAGGTGAGCATAAACAGAGAGCACAGAGGATATGGATAAGGCTTTGGTGAGGAAGAAGGGTCAGTGGGAATGCTGAGCCCCAAAATAAAGACATATTGAACTTTCTTTCTCTGTGCTGCACCCTTTGTTGCACACAGCCTCTGCTCTTTGTATATTGTTTGATTCTCCAAAACACTGCTGCCGTTGCTGTAAGGGCTCCCAGCCTGGAATACAGGCAGGAAGCATCCAAGCAGCTGCTGCTGCAGGACAGGGCTTGAGGGGCTCGTCATGGATGATTCATTTCATACCAGAGAGATGAGGTGTGTAGCAGGGAGACAGGTTCCCTACGATGCCATGGATGGTCTGGTCTGAGCGGGCAGAATCTGAAGCTGCTCAGCTTCACGCAGGGCAGACGTCTGGATGCTGGGAGACAGGAAAAGACAAAAAGAGGCAGAAGCAGGCAGATGGAAACAGCCGTCTCTGTCTCTCTTGGCTGGACGTGAAACGAGCTTTGAGCCAGAGAGGGGTGCGGCCAGCCAACATGGAGAGGCAGACAGACAGTGTGGAGGAGAAGAGAGCTGCTTGAAACCATCCGCTGCATTCACAAGGGCCTCAAAAGAGCCTGAGCAAAGAAAAAACCCAGAAGCAGGAGTTAAACCATTGACAGCAAAACAACTGAATAGGCTGAACAGCGCTGCAGTGAACCCCGCTGAGGTGTCTGCTCTCCTCAAGCAGTAATAAGCAAGGTCAGAGCAATTAGACCACCACCACCCTGCTTTGGATTGTCTGTTGTGGACCAGGGCCAGAGCAAGGCACCATGGAGGTGGCTTTCTACTTGCTCAGCCCCACACATCCTGCTTTGTGCCACTGTGCATTAGAATTCCCCCCTAAACCTGCTGTAGGGCAGTGAGGCCATCTGGAAGGGGCCAGAAAGCTCCTCAAATCTTTATCTGCTCAAACTTCTGCAGTTTCACCTCTAATGCCCTTCCTTCAATTCCTCCCAAATCTAAATGTTTAGTTTTCCAAATGTTTTAGACTTTGCTACTAAATCCTGATTTCCCAAAGTATGCGGGAAAGAGCAGTGCAAACACCCACTGCTAAGCTGCGGCAGTGCTGAGGGTGGCTGCTGCACTGCCATTTAAGGCTAGTTGAAATAAAGCAACTGTGATTCAATTTTGTTTCCTATGTCCTTAAATCAACTGCTCCAGACAGGTCAGTGTTTTTTAATCAGACAAAGAAACCAAGCAGGATATTTTTTTTCGAGTCAGACCTGGAGCCTTTCAATTAGCTCAGCTCTTAGCCCTTGCAAGAGTACATCAGGCATTGGCCTTTCACGTTACTTTTATCCAGTCACCCAGCTGATTGTGGAGCTCCAGGAAGCTGTTTGCTCATCCTGCCCCATGCTGCTCCTCTGCCAGTGTGCCATGCTCCCCTCATCCCACCCATCCCTCCCCTCTCCTTCAGAGGTCTGCGCTGAGACCTTCATCCCTGCATCAGCTGGAGCAGAGCAAGGGATGCTTCCAGCAAACCACCTTCATGGTTGAGTTCCCGCTCACAGCCTGTGCTTTATCTGGATATTGATAACCCGAATAGCTCTCCTAATCAGCCGGTAATGGATTCCACCGGGAGCACCTTATTTATCTACCGCCTCTTCCAACTTCAGCCCGCTGTCTCCTTGCAGTCTCCTGGCTGGGCTGGTGAGCTGGGCACGTGCCTCTCATTTTTCAGAGGGCAGTGCTGCCTCCTTTGCATGTCTTCTCTCAAGTAGTTTCAGGCAGACAAGGTGGTTTAAACCAGAGGAGATGAGGGATTTGGTTCTGTTCTCACCTAATGGGGCTGCATTAAGGAGAACAAACACATCTGTTCTTCATCCTCCCACCTGGCTACATGCTCCAGACGCACCGTGCTATGGGCACCTTCACAGACAACAGGAAAACACACACAGAAGTCTCTTTGCCTTCTGATTTCTGCATGCACACAAGTATCTGCGTGTGAATGTGCTCCCATCAGTATATTTTCCTAAAATTAAGCAAACGTTTTTTTTTACTTCTGCAAGCTCATCTGGGGATTAAGCCACTCTGCAATCCTGCACCATTTATCCGTGAATGTGAGAAACAATCCCATGCACAGCTTCCCAAGACTGGGAAAGTGACCATATTAGCAGTGTGTTTATGTGACTTTTGAAACTGAAAAATCTCAATCAGCCCCTCTACTAGCTCTTATTGTGTAACATAGGCATGTTCCCTTTGTTTTTTACTTTCTGAAGTTTCTAGGTAATTTCTAGCTATTATTGGAGAAAAAGGGATTTTGGTAGAAGCAGACTTTTCCCCTCAAGGCAGTAGACAGTGCCTGGTGTGTGCCTGTGCAGAAGCCAGGTACAAAAGCAATTCCTGCTCTGTCAGGCAGGTCATGACTGGTCTCCCTGAAAAGCGTAGATTCTTCTGTATGCCAGCAAAAATGCTCAAGGTGGAATATGAGCAGCTCATTACCCTACTTCTTCTTAAAAGTGCTTCTGTCCTGGGGAGCATCTTCTGTATGAGCCTTGAGCAGCACTCATTGCAATCACCTTGTCACACCAAGGAGAACTTGACCTCCTAGTCCTGGTTTGCAGCTGAGGAAACTGAGGCATAGGCAAGTAAAATGTGTTAGCCACCATCACACACCTGGGATCAGCAGGACTAATTTTTTTTTTCTTACCTTGAAACAGAGACTGATTTACCTGGAACAGATGGAGTTACATGACTGTAAAATTGTGGTGAATGAGGACGTGTTCGGGCTCCAGGAGTCCTGCCTCCCAAATCCCTGTTCTAAATAACACATTGTAATAAAAAGCTGACTTTAAAACTAGCTTGCAAAACTTTTTGCATGGAGAAGCCAGCAATTTACACAGTTGAGGAAATCATAAAAAACTCTAAATGTGAAGTAGGAAAATATTTACACTTCCAAGGCCTGAGTGTAAATTGGAGAAGTACATCCCATTAATGGGAGTTTACGCACATTGATACATTTCATTTTTCCCTGCAATGCCGAAAATGAGACACTGAGATGCAAATGCACTAGGAGCTGATCAGTGATGCTGCTTCTGTGCCCACAAGCCAGATGACATAGCAGGTATAATATTGAAATATATTTCACACATTGCCTTGACACTGGGATGGGACGAAAGGAATTGGGGGTAGTCCTCTTCTGTCATTTCTCATTTTTCTATGGTAGAGCAACTTTTGCTCCTGTCTGCCTTAGAAAGCTGTATGTGGGCTTCCCCGATCCTTCACACAAGTGCACTGTTTTCGCTGGCACCAAATGGGTAGCTCTCTGAAAGCTCTAAGAAGTTGAATGTGCAGTAGGGGAAGAAGAGGACAAATGCCACCACTGAGATAAATCTTGTGTTTGATGGTTCACATTTCTGTGTATACAACAAAATTTGTTTCTTGCCCTCACTGAGCAGTAGTTGTTGTAGTCCCTGACAGAAGGGTCAAGTCAAATACGTGCTGGGAAAGATCATAATTGCTCATCCCAAACTGAACAAGCTGCACAAAGGTTAATGTTCAAGTTGGATTCAGAGTCTGCTTAACAACAATTCTCCTTGAGACTTCTCATAATTCCAAGTTTCTATTTCATTTTTATTCCTGATAAATATCTTCTTTATGTATATAAACTTTCTGTAGGTACAATAGCTTTCTCTCTTGTACATATACACATGCAGCAGCTTGCTGTAGTTGTGAAAAGGCAGGTCTGGAGAGTTGCCCTACATTACACAAAGCTCATTTCCCCTGCGGTTTAGATGCAGCTCACTCCTGTAGTGATATTTTGGCTGCTTTTTTGTGCAGTTGTTTATGGAGTATGGTTGTTTTCAGAGAAGGGCTTTTACTACAGATATTGTTGAAATCGCTTGGTAGCTTTCATCTTGGGAAATCATCTCTTCAATCTTATCATCCAAGGTGATGTTTAATGCTGAACTAAGGACGCAGAAAGCTTCTGTGTTATGCACCCTTCTCCATGCTAGCTTTAGCCTAAAATCCTCACCCCTATCCTGTCTACCAAAATGCTGCAGAATTTTATTGCATTCCAGTCGGTGCAAGTTGGAATTACTTGGAATGCATATATGGTGGTCCAAGATGTTAGAGTAATCTTATTTATCAATATATGGTCAGAGAAATGCAGTGTCTCACAAGGGGATTGGAGAGAGGAGAGCGTTGTAGCTTATATTTGGATGGGTACAGGGATAAGGAGAAGAGGATCTGAGTAGCACTGAGCTAGCAATGAGCTGGGAGTGATAGGAGTGATAGGTGACAAAAGGAGCAAAGCCAGTTCACTCAGTCCTTAAAAAGTCGTGATGTCTGAAAAGTTTGTGAGACAGGTTAGGGAATGACTGATGCCAATCAAATCCTCACCTTTCATAACAGAAGGTTTCTAATATGGCCAAAGTGTTAAGTCCCCAATAATATCCCCAGCCATAGTGTCACAGCAGTCAGAGGCAGGATCAAACTGAAGGGTGCAGACAGATCCTATAATTTTGATTTAAAACATTGGAAATTCATCACAGTTTGCTGTTCTTTTGGTGAAACAGGATTTAAAGTATGATCAATACTTCTGCAGAAGACCTTACTACTGAGGGTGGTAGCAACTAGACCTAATAACAAAGAAGCTGCCCTTCTGCCTTAAAGTAAAGAGTGGGGCTTTTTAGGCCTTGCCCTTCACTCTAATCTTGTCCCCTGCCCCTTCTGACCCTTTAATTGATCATTCGGGGACAGAGGTCAAAGCATCGATACAATTAGATAGCTGCTGTTGGATATGTGTATACATCTTCTAGGAAATGATATGTGACAGGAGTCAAGAGAAGGAAGATAAAAAGAATACAATTAATAAAAATGATTTGCTTTTGCATTTTGAAGTTTTATTTTTGGGACATGAAAATTGCTAAGTGTCTGCATAATTGGTCTGCAGGACTAATCTCTTAGGGTAAATCTTTTTTTTTTTTTTTTTTTTTTTTCAGGAGTTCATATTGAAGTGCAATATATCCTGAACATTTTTGTTCAGACTAGTTGATGTTATTGGTGTTGGCATATTGTGAGAGTCAAGCAGTTTTTTTTTTTTTTTTTCTTTTTCCTTTCCTCTAACAATCTTTAAACTAGCCACTGTTAAAGATTCATCACACTTATAAACACAGAATGCCGACTTCTCATTATTCACTACCTAAAAACACTGCAGAATCCTCTTAGCAGTTATTTATTATGCTCATCCTTTAGATTGCTTATCATAGAGAGGTTATGGCACAGATTTTGATTCTGACTTTATGCCCATGCAGAACTGCCTTTCTCCTTATCTCCAGCCCTACAGATTACAGATGTGGGAGCAGAGGAGTGAAGAGGGTTGTGCGTCTGCTCACAACTTTCTAGGCATGACTGGGTGAGGAAAGGTGAAGAGTCCATAGTTCTGTGACTCAGAGAGGTCTTGTGAGCTAAGAACTGTGTGGTGGAATACAGAAAAAGACCAAACTCACATTTTACTTCATGGATGCGGGTGAAGGTTACATTCAATAAAAGGTAAAAAATAAAGAAAGAATCCTTGCAAGGGTCAATGTGGGGTTGGGAAGGAATTAAATTCTGTATTTGTTCTGAAGCAACATCTAAGTCAGATGCTCCTGGCTGGCTGGACAAAGGGTTTCCTTTCCTGTCCCTCACTTTCTTCTGTAAGTGAATCACAATGCTTATTTTTAGCATATGTGGAGATATTGGTATGAAATATGCTCAGTGTAATTACCTGAGTTTGAATGTTGTGCTTGCACAGCATCTAGAAAACATTTTCAGCTGCAGCAGAAATACCCATATATCATGCAAAGGTATGGGGATGGGCCAATATGGACAGGAAGGTTTTTCAGAAAATGCTATTCTGTAGGGAGACAGAGACTCTGTCTCAGCACCCTTCATGGACACTAAGTGACACAGCACAACACAAAAAAAACCTTTAAATGCACGTACACACAAAATAATAATAATAAAAAATCATAGAGAACTTTGCTCTTCATAATTTAATGGTGCACAGACCAAATCCAGAAGTTCGTTTATATTTGACATATGGTGCTGAAGGCGAGTGAAGCTCTGAGGCTCTCACAAGCTCTTACCATCATCTCTGGAAAGGATCACCAATGTACTTATCTGTCAAGAAACATTGCTGTTGTTTCAGATCAGTTGCCCACAAACTCCACTTAGGCTTTCCATTACCTGGTAGGAGGCAATAAAAGCCTCTTACAAAGACAGCCACAATTGCTTGAGAATCTTCTTTTCAAAAACATAACCTGGAAACTTAACCTTCGTGAAATTCCATTTCATATTGAGATGTTATTTTCTCTGGTTAAAGACCAACTGTGGATTTTTAGGTTAAAAGAACTTGAAAGAAAGTAACAATAAGAAGTCACGCAGAGAAAAGTTTTCTACCCCAAATACATTTTTTGTCATGTTTTTGAATGCCATAAGAAATCTTTTTGAAAGCTAGCGTTTGTCAATACATAGTTTTCCTTTGTTCCTTGGAAACGCGAGCAGGAGATAAAATTCAGATCTTCGGAAATCATCAGAGTACATATCTGAGGTATCAGCAGCTCCTTCCTATCTAATGGCAGCACAGTACTTGGTTAAGGATTTCTCCTGCCATGAAGAGACAGTAACAAGATATATACATTACTCAATTGAAGATGTGATGTTCTGACCACAGCATGGATAACTCAGAGCAGTATCTGTGGTTGCTGGAAACTTCTAAATCCATGAAATAGGTTTGGGAATCCCATAGGAAGTGGTTGGTTTTTCAAAGGGCTGGTTTGTGTTAGACTCTTGCAGTATAATGTGCTTTTTCCTCATGTTTTTGTGGATAACTCACATTTTCGTAGGCTTAATGGAAGCAAATGGACAGAACTTCCCTTCCTGACACTTTATCTACCTCTGCTGATTTGAAGGAAGGCAGTAATAATTGGCTGCTGCTGTAGATCAAACAGTATAACAGCAGCACTGTGCAAGAATTTGACAAAGAACAGGAAGGATTTGACTCAGAAAAAAGATTCTTTGAGAAGGCACAGTCCATCTCAAAGATATAAATGTTTTTTGCTTTGATTTCAGTTACTTATAGGTGGAGCAAGTAGCACTAATGCACTGGAGAATAAGGGAACTCAGAGTTAATGTGTGTAAATGCACGATGCGGTATTGGTTCTAGACCTGAGAAGGAGGTTATTGGCAGAGGGTTTCTTGTCCAGTATGCAAGGCAAGGATACTGCAGATGTGTGTGATGCGTGTTGTGCTCTCATTGCAGTCAGCAAGAGTTCTGGAGTTGACTGAGCTGGCATCAGAATAGGATCCCTCATTTAATTCCCTTCCTTTATTGATAGAGAGCCATGTTTATATGCACACCATAGAGCGTGAATGTGTTGCTGTCCCTTGAGAAAGGAGACTCATTGAATAATCCTTTTTGTTTAGTATTATTAAGTGGACCATGGCCCTTATTTTGCTTGTTTTGCTGCTACTCCTTTGGGATGAGTGAGGTGGCCTTGTTCACACCACTGCCTTTCAACATGGTGAGCAAGATTTAAAGAAACATAAATCTACTTGAGAGGGAGAGGGTTACACAGCAGAGCTGAATAATGGGCTTTAACAGGCAAACCAAACAGTTAAATAAAAGATGCACACGGCATGCTAAAACTTAAGGAATGCATATTCAATGCAATGCATTATTAAATACAACGGTGAACATATGGGTGCCTACAATTAATGTATATAAATAGCTGATAAAATTGCTCAGTATTAGAAAGCTAGCGGCAAAAATGACCTCATATGTCAAGCAGACAAGCAGGCAGTTACCATTTTCTTTGTACACCTTACAGATGATAAATTAGTTTTATGGTCTGCATGGGGCCCTTATCACATTACAGCACCAAGTGTTTGATAAAGAAAAAAAATGCCTCAGCTGAAAATCGAACTGAAATTTGGAGTCCCCATGGACCTCATTTTTTTAACGTAAAGAATTTTAACCAACTTCCTTTTGTGAAGATTTATTGCTCTAAAGAGAAATGTATATCTCTATCCTATGTGCTTTTATTACAACTTCTTCTCTTCCCTTCTTCGTTTTCTTTCTTTCTTTTTTTTTTTTTTTTCCTCCCCCTGACATTAGGTATAATATGAGTGTGCCGCAGCTGATTCATTATTGATTGGGGGATTTAGTGGTTACAGCAGTGGGAAGGGGCAAAGAGAGCTCCTGGGGCCTGCTTCTGTCTTTTTTTGCTGACCTTAGGTGAGTTGGCTCGGCTCTCCGAGGCTCAGTTTCTCCACTTGCACAACAAGGCAGTTGTGATGAGGCAGAATTTTTCATTGTTCCTGGGAGTACAGGGGAAAATCCAGTGCTGCAAACAGCAGTGAAGAGAGAGTGTGGAGAAGACTGTGGTCTGGGACATAGGGTGCAGCAGCTCAGAAATTAGTTCTCCAACTCCCACTGCACCCATTTTTAAGAAAAGAGTGATAACAATCTGTATTTGCCATGAAATCCAGCAGTTTTACCTCTGCTAGCCCTCTGCTTTTGAATGATCTTTTCTTCCTGTCAGCAATCACTTCTGTCTGGGCTGATACAGTTCCTTGTGGGTATATTTCCCAAGCAGGATAGCCATTTCCCAGAACTGGAAGGGTTTCTGAGGGTGCTGGCAGCCACTCCCACATCTGCTGCAGGACTTGCAGGGGGACCAGGAACAGGTTGCTCTGCTGGATATGTTGGGGAGGCACACGATGTCAAGTGTAGAAGATTTAAGAGGGAGCAAAACAATTTCTAAGGCACCCCACAGGTCCTCTTTCTGCTTCAGAAATATTCTTTTTCAGAGGTGGTCTTTGGCAAATATCTGTTTCTTGGGTTTAACCAGTTATTTCATGGCTCCAAGCCCTTTAGAACAAAAGCTGTTTTCTAGTTCCTATCCCTGGAAGAAGTACTTTGAGCTAAAGACGGTGAGGCTGCATAAAAGGCATTGCCAGGAATATTGCTCAAGTTCAAATCCTGACCTGCATAGTGTCAGCGATGAACCTCCAAAGTAATTCACTGTACTGTAATTTTGCCCATCAGCAATAAACATTTCCTCTTTTTCACCTGAGTTGGTGCTTTATCTTTTAATGAGTTGTGTTCAGAAGCCTAAAAGCAGAGTATGAGTGGTTTTGCTGTCATGTGCGTAAACCCAATGTGTGCTCTAGGGACCAATGGTTTGTGATATTTTGAACGTAGTCAAATACGATCATGTCACAGTGCTCTAATAGGGCTGACTATCTCAGGGATTATGTTTTTCAGGCAATCAGTTCCCTGTTGAAACACTGAGCAGACACTTGGCTAAATACGTTTTGGCTGAGTTTGTTTAGGTGTATTTCTATTCCCCGAGTCTCCCCCCACCAATGTAAATAATTAGGTACTTTGTGACATAGCATTTTAAGGCACTGCTTAATGGGAAAACACTGCTTACGTTTAATCACTTGCTTAAATCACATAGAAGACATTAAGATTTAAGCATGTGCTTAACACTAAGCATAGAGTTAAGCACCTTTATGAATTAAATTAACATGTTCTTGCCATGCAATGAAGTTGAAAATATCTCTGAAAGTCCCCCTATAAAAATGAGTAACGCTGTATTTCCCCACAGGCAAATTTCTACTGAAATGCCATACAATGAAAGAAGAATTTATAGCTGTAAACATGGATTGCAAAGAGGGAGGCAACCTCCAGAATTTAGCAATCACATTTGTTAAGGTTTCTCTAAAGCCTAAACTCCCAATTAACAAGCAAATCATCATCAGACAGTCAGTGAATGGCAAATTCATTCTATTCAACATCTTTTCAGAAGTGGATTTTGTGCACTTATCTCCATGAAAACCCAGCAGGAAAGTTTTCCATGAGAGTGATCCTACATCTGCCTGTTTTTAATGACTGTAATGGCAAGCAATATTCTACAATTACTTTGGCGATCTCATTTCAAGCATGCAAATCATATTATTTAAGAGCCCAGCAAAAGTCATTTATTTCTTGGAACTGCCAGCTAACTTCGATGGGGTGAGGAAGCATTGCACTTGGATTTAAAAGCCCTGATGTCTTGTAACTTTCCATGGTGGAGCTGTAAAATTTGTCCAACAAGGTCAGACAATACTAAAAATGAGTCACAGAAAGAGAGAGAGAAGGAAAAGAAAAACAACAAAGACAATTGAACAAACAAAAGAAAATCCACAACACCCCAAACCTTCTTTTGTTCATGACCATGTCATCTAGGGTTTTCCTTACCTTAGATGATGAATGAAGAGTTCATAACTGGTTTGTCATATTAGAGACAAACTGATAGCAAAAAACCCTGTGCACAAAGTCATCCTAGAGACAAACCTGGGAAACTAGATCTTTTCATTGTCACTGTTCCGATTCTGAAGATGTAATGAATATGGTTCTTGTTTTTGTTGTGGACAAAACTGATTTTATTTTTATCTTCAGCCCAGAGCTGTAAGGTGTATATACTGCTGTGATTTTGCTATCTCATACATCAAAATGCTTATAATATCTTACTGTCTGTCTCCTGTTCGTCTAACTGTCTGTTTGTCCTTACTATTCTTAGCATTTGTTTTTCTCATGAAATGGTGAAGATAAAGGTGTTGTGATAGAGAATCAAAACCCAGGTGATAAATTTTGGTATCACACTACCACAAACAAAATATGATTGCCTTAAGATAGATAATGTTTGACTCACAGTTATTTATTTCTCAGTTTGCTTGCTTATTTGTTAATTTAACCCATGTGGAGGCTGTGACAAAATATGTGCAACGGAAAGTGATGTAAAAAGATATAAGGTAACATTTCACCTCTAGTTAACAATTCCATCTAAGCCAGGGGAGGTCTGATAATGAAATTCGTGTCTTCTAATAGTCATGCCATTTTCATTTAGTTTGTTGTGTTGGCTGGTTGGTTTTGATTTTATTTGTTTTGTTTATACAAAGTCAGTCTCATATACTTTCTTTTGTAGAATCACAGAATCATAGAATGGTTTGGGTTCGAAGGGACCTTTAAAATGATTTAGTTCCAACTCCAATGCTATAAGCAGGGACACATCCCACCAAACCAGGTTGATTAGACCCCCATTCAGCCTGGCTTTGAATGTTTCCAGAGAGGAAGCATCTACAATTTTGCCAGGCAATGCGTTCCAGTGTTTCCTCCCTCTCACAGTGAAGAATTTATTTCTAATGTCTGGTCTAAATCTACCTTCTCCCAGTTTAAAGAAATTTCCTCTTATCCTGTCAGTACGTGCCCTTATAAATGTCCTTCCCCAGGTTTTCTGTAAGCCCCCTTCAGGTACTGGAAGGCCAACATAGGGACCACAGGGCCTTCTCCCATCTCAAGATCTTCAGCTCTCCCTGACTGCTCCCATACAGGAAGCGCTCCAGCCCTCTGATCATCTTCCTGGCCCTCCTCTGGATCCATTCCAATGGTTCCATGTCCTTTCTTGTGTTGGGGATCCCTGGAAATGGATGCAGTACTCCAAATGGGGTCTCACCTCCCTCAACTCGCTGGTCATGCTTCTCTTGATGCAGCTTAGGATATGGTTGCCTTCTGGACTGCAAGCACATATTTCCGGTACATGTTGAGTCTTTCATCAGCTGACACCCTCAAATCCTTCTCCTCAGGGCTGCTCTCAAGCCATTATCCTCCCAACCTTTGCTATTCTGATCCTCTCTTCCCCGGATCCCAGTTGCTAGAGGAAGGCCATGAAAAGGCCATGGTGGTAGAACAAGCCTCTTCTTGCTGCAGTGCTCCAGATCACAGCATGGAAGAACTAACCCCAAAGATTAGTTACCTCACTGTACCACAGTTAAAGGGAAGATATATTGTTGAGGGCCATTATCACTTTCTTATTTTCAGTTTCACAAGTGATGTTTTAAAAAATGGCTAACTAGGTCACCAAGCGGGATTTCCCATAGATGTAAGAGAAGTATTCCATAACAGAAGGTTAAGAAAGATCCTGAAAGGGTCTTAAGAAACTGTGGAGAATCAAGACATTCTTTTATCAATTACCACCAACTTCTCCTTGGAGAATTCTGGGGTGAGCAGTCCTCAGGAGATATTACTGTAGGAATTATACCAGCCATGAGGGAGCTGTGTGTTTGAAAGTATTAAAGCTTTGCACTGATATATTTTCTTCCATATTTGATCTGTGACCAGTCAAAATGAACAATGTTCTGTTCACACTCACCAAGGTATTAAATCAGAAATAAATCAGTGGCTTTTCCACAGAAGTATACCAGGTTGCTATACCAGATACCCAATAGTTTAACATATTTAGTGTCTTAAGCTGCCAGCTTTCAGTTGAAGATATCCATCCACAAGATGGCTTCTCATAGCTCTTGAAATCTCTGGAACTTAAGCTTTTTGATATTTTTATAGATCTGAGACATTTATTGTTGAATGATATTACATTGTTATTTAGTGTTTGAGCAAAAGTGATTAAAATACTGCATCTCTTACAGAGTTTTGATTCAGTATTATTCATCTCATTTTGGAATCTTTAAGTCTCCTTGGTACTTTAGTCTTCATAGTCTGGCTGCTGTGCTTGCATGACACACAGTCAAGGGAATGACCTTGGTTTTGGTTGGATTGGGGGTTACACAGGTTTGGGAAAAAGAGCTTTCCTTTATTATGTATATAATAAATAGTATGCAGGGTGCTTCAGAAACAAGTTAAGGACACAGATTTTGCCCTAAAGAGTTTATGATTTGAATGGATCTATAACATGATGAATGTACACAATAGAAACAGAAGGAGGAAAGAAAAATATAGGGTCAAGCATCACTAGAAATATCTGTGTAGTTTCATTGATGAATTACATATATGTTTAATGGTTTTATTTCAAGTGTTACAGGCAGTAATTGATATTGTATGTACATACACATGAAAGATGACCTAGAGATAAGTTTGCCAGAGCTCAGTTGCTGCTGTTAATACAGTGAATCTGTTATTTGGTTTATATTTTATATACATATGATCAAATCTATAAAGTCATTACGTTTTTTTTGTTTTTTTTGTTTGTTTGTTTGTTTGTTTGTTTTTGATTTAGTCCCCTGAGTGACTGGCATCTGGCATAATCTCAGTGGCATATCCAGCTATCCCAGATCACAGTTCAACTGCCTTTTCAAGGAATTGACATGCCCAGGTTTTAACACAAAAATTACTTCTACTCAATATGAATCAATAACTCATTTCTTCCATTAATCACTCATATTTGAACCCATGACACTTAGTCTTCTTGACCTTATTTATTCCACAATGGAATTTTTCGTGATGAAAGCAACTGACAGTTAAACAGCATCAGTAATTGCAATCCCTCTGTGTACTAGGGATAAATGCCTAAAGTTATTATTTCAACTTGCGCCATTAACATGTAACTAATTTTCATTATCAATTTCATAAACAATGGTTCTTTAAGCAACTAAACCAATGACTGATTATTTTTAATTTGAAAGACTAAGGAAATATCACAACTTTCTGAGTGCAGTGCCAGCAAAGTGTATTGGTACCAACATAAAGGAAGGAGATACTGGATAACAGGAAAATGACTGCAGATTGTTATTGAGTTAGGGTGGAGCATGGTAGGGCAGGGACAAAATGTGTAACTGTGAAAAAGCTTGATCAGGTGGGGTTTTGTCTCAACAGCTAGAGTTAATGCACGTAAGAACTTAGAAAATAAACAATTAAAAATATAAAAGTTTTATATGGATTATATATATATATACACTTTCATTTTTTTTTTTCTAATTTCCCCAGTTGTCAGTGATAAATCTATTATCAAAATAAGTCCATAGTGGCACAGTTACTGGAGTGGGCAGTAAATACATCACCAGTCCACCCTACAGATATAAACTCAGACAAAACTTTATCATATAATATAACCCTCTTCCCTACCTGATGATATTTGCTGCAATTTTCTAGTTTCATCACTATCAACCAGACAGATTAATATCTGTATATATGTTCATACATAGATTCTGCCCATACACAGTGTTTACGTTACTGAGTTTTAAATTACACCTAAGCCAATGTTGCATGTTTCTGCTGCAGAGATGTAGCTATCATGTGGATCTGGGTAAGCTTGGAAGCAGCTGAGTCAGATAAACAGTTATGTACCCATGGCAATTTGAAGTTTGGTGTGGGCTGTAAAACCTCCCAGAGAAGGGAAATGTGAGGGAAATAAATGCTCTGACAGCAGTGCAGCTGAGCTCTGACCTGCAGAGGTACATGGGTAGCTAAATCAAAACTAACTCAGGGTGGCTGCATGAGTTACAGTAGAAAATTTGACTGAAGTAAAACCATTTTCATCACAACAATATCTAAAATAATGTGACATGCAATGCCAATACAAGTAGCTGTGGAAGTGGAAAGTGGCTCTGAAGGTTTTAAGGGGCATCTGTCATTGAAATAAATATACAAAGTAAGAGTACACAAACATAAAAACCAACCCAGAAACAGAGACCTACAGTAAGTTATTCTGATTTCACATCTTGGTTGAAATTTAAAAATACGAGAAAAATGTCTGCTTCTATTTGTCTTGGAAAGCAGGCAACCTAAGCTGAGAAACCTGAGCTGCATTTCCCTGAGTACAGCCTGCTTGTGCTTGGTCTGCCTATCTACCTGCCTATCGAGCTATCCCTGTAATTGTGTAAAGCCACAGGATGAACTAATAGCAGCTTTCCCAGATGAAAACAAGTGTATTATCTTTTTACATTTTCTGAAGCAGGCCAGCATTTCATCATCGTGCTGCGTTCAGTTGTTATGTTAGATTGTTTAATGTAATAGAATGACATGACACCAGATACATCAGAATTATGAACGCTGGAAAGAGACAGTGATAAAGTGTTTCAAGATACATGCAATCCTGATAGTGCTATAAGTTTCTGCAATTGATTAAAGACATTTCCCCTGTGCCACCTCATTATTACACATCAAAGGGGAAAAACAAGGGCAAGCTGAATAATAGAAAAAGCAAAAAATATATTGCTCTCCCCATATAGCAGAAAACTCCCGTATATGTTAAGCTAATTTGTATATACAAGCATAAGTAAGCATGAGAAAATCTTAAGTAGGTTTGGAGGGCAAAAAACTATGTGTTGGTTGTCTTGCTGATTGATACATGTGGAAGACATTATGGGAAACCATCTGAACAAGGAGAAAAATGCCAAACTTAGAACTGCTGTAGAGATCAAGGTTCTTTATCACTCTTGAAAGAATGGCAGAAATCCTGATCATGCAGAATGGATAGTAAGTCTGAATCTCAACACTGGAATGGCATAAAAAATATGCTTCTCCTCAATTTGAAGGTGTTCAGTAATTTAGCATTTAATATTCACTGGCAATTGAGACCAATTTGATGTTTGACAATTTGCTTTTCTCCAGACTTCTAGAAGGAAAATGAAAGTTCAGAAGTCCTGCCCACATGTGGATCTGTGAGAAACTAAAAACACTTCATTTAAAATAATTTACTGCATTCCATTAATAAACAATCAACAATGAACAAAATGTTTTACAGATATCTGAAAGTCTTGGTTTGTCTGGAAAATGAGGGGCAAGGTTCTGGGTTTGTGTCAAATATAACCTCACATTTAAATCCAATATATGAGATCACATCTGAAGATAACTACTTATTGGGCTCTAGCATTTCTGGCACGGTGAGAGATCTCAGGTCAAGCAGTCTTATGGAAAAAATATATTACTTCTTTCCCTTCCAGTTATACATGAGGATGAGTAGAGGAACATCTGCCTGCAGTACCATTCACCTGTCATTTATTTCAATCACTTAGTTCACCTTTACAGGAAGAAATAGACTGTTTAACAAATCGTCATTTTCAAAACTTCTGCCCCACTTTCAGGCCATCATGATTTTCTTGGCAGTGACTCATCCAGTTGTATGTTTTAGCTGAAGTTCTTGTTCAAGCTTTCGAACATCACAGTAGTGGGAAGCATTTTTATAGAATATCTGTGAGACTTGCCTTCATGACATTTATTCCTCCCTCACCAGGGAAAGGGTGGGAAGACATCTAAGTAAAAGACACATGTAAGAAAGACCCCAGAGCCTGTATCAGGCTATGTTGTCAGAAGAACTTTTATATGCTCCAATATAGACAAAAATAAAAGTCCTAGAGAATAAGACACTACTGAATGACCTTCATTATAAGACAGAACAAGACCTGAAACAACACTTTGTTCATGACTCATGCTCAATAAAGACAGGTCATTGAAAGTGCCAACTCAAGAAAATGATTTTCCCGATCATAATCAGATAAACCCTGAGAAATAAGAGTAGATTCATAAAGTGTTTGCAGAAATAGCCAATGGGGAACCTCGTATCTATTGGCAAGACCCTTATTGACGTCATTGAGGGCATGATGGATCCCAAGATGCAGGAGACAAGGCATTAGGGATACACAAATACCAAATAAAAATACCACAAGCATTTTGCTCTTCAGCATTAATAACAAATGTCAACAGTCAAGTGCTGCTTCTAAATATGAAACCAAGATATCCGGCCAGTGGCTAATCTCTCAAGACTTTCCAGCAGCCGTTTATAGCTTTCTGATAAGGCAGAGCAACATTTTGTTAGCCTGCTCTAGCCTCCCTTTCTTCAAAATAGCAGTTTTACTTCTGGAAGCAAACAGATGGGCAGAGGTGAAATGCTGATTTCATGGCAAGGTAGATACAAAGACGGGGATATCAATAAATGGTTAGGATCACCTTGCTTTAGTTGTCATCTTTGTAATAGATCATTTATGGCAATATTCACACAGATGCTAAGCCATTTTGTGATTCACATCCTAATTAGCCTTGTGCTGGTAGAACCTCAAATAATTAGTTTTGGGAAGAAATAGTGACCAATGCAAGGGATACTGCCTGCAGAGTTTGGATGTTCAGGTGTAGTATATAGTTACACATCACAGATATGGGTTAACTTTTCTAGTGTTTCAAATCCATCTCACTCTTTTCTGGTAGTTTAGTTAAACTGTAGGAATTGCATAGGGATGTCTGAGGTATGGGCATATTTTTCTTCCAACTGATGATAATGTGGGAGTGGCAGCTTGTAAAAGGAGTTTCAAATGGTGGTAATAATTTAAATTATCTTAGATTTTTTATTTTTTATTTTATTATTATTATTTTTTTTCCCCCAGAGCTTTTCTGTCTTGGTTGTCAGAAGCATTCTGGAGCCCTGTAGCCACTGATTACCCAAACCCTTTTGAAGTCTGAACAAATCCTTCAGAAAATTTGGGCCTTACTCTCATTTTTCCTAAATTCACCATCTGTGAAGCAGGAATAATGATGCTGTGAAAATGAACACAATAAAGACTGTGACAAGCTCTGCGCTGTAGAAATAGAGATCTTCTAAATACCTCTGAGAGAATTCTACATCTAGTGCCTTAACCATCAATCCAGGTCTGAGTTAACCACCCTTCCTTCCTGTTTTGAAGTCTGGCGATTTCACTGCATGAAGCTTGGCTCTTGGCAGCCCCACAGAGATTTTTCCTCTTGCTTTCTGGTGCTGTTTTATTCTATGAATTGTTTGCACTTCAGGAACAGGAGGATGAATTGGTCTCTATGGAGCATTGATGCCATTTCAGACTGAATAGGCTGGGGGACAGCAAACCCACATGACAGAATAAAACACAAAGAAGGCTTTATTAGTGTTCCTCTCCCCTTTTAACCTTTTAAATGCCTCTTCGTAAAAAACCTGTTGTCTGTTCTTCAAAATTAAATCAGAGATGAGGAGAGGACAGTGTAAATTCTAGGAGGTACAAGGGTGACAAAACAACCAGTTTTAGCTATGCAAACTTTATTTGTGTTGGGAACACATGCTTGGGAATGTAATTTTGCTCTTTACCCTGCTTCTTATGAGGTTGAACAGCAGAGCTTTGTCTTTACACATACAGGTGTGGGTGCCTACAGATTTTCTGTATTTTTCTGTACTCTAGCAGGTCCCTTTGTTTAACATCCCAAGTATATGGAAGATATTTTGCTTTCACAGATTGTTTTAGTTCCACTACTTTTATTTGGTTTACCATCCCAATCTTCACATTTGTGAAAGTTGCAGTGTTGAATACCTATTTGATAATGAAAAAAAAAAAAAAAAAAAAAAAAAAAAAGTCCACCCTATTACCTTAAAAAAAAAAAAAAAAAAAAAAAAAAGTCCATATTTATGTCTTTCGCAACATGTTCATCTTTCTGCCTCAGGCTTCTTACCACTGAAGTTTCAGAGAACCAGGCACGTACTGTCTGGAGAGGAAAAGACTAAAGGGAGTCATGATGAATGTCCATAAACACATAAAGAAATGTCCCTGAAAAAGGAGAAGAACCAATTATCTTCATTAGTCAATGAGAACAAAAAAAAAAAAAAAAAAAAAAAAGAGGATTGATAAGCTCTGGATGAAGCACTGAATCACTGAATTTCTAGGTTGACTGTTAGGGAAAACTTCATAACTATTAGTACATTTAAGGCAATGAAGCAAGTCACCCAAGAGAGGTAGTCAGATCACCTTCATTGGAGATAGTCAAGGGAAGGTTTGACACTCATCCATCAGAGAAGTGTTAGAGATAATTAAATCAGACTTGCCCCAGGCAAAAGGATGGACTAGATAATTCACTAGTGCTCCTGTTCAGCCCTGCAGATTTTATGTTTTTCCATTGTAATTGGAAAGATATATGAATGTGTGCATGTGTTTATGTGGAAGCAACAAACTGGCTTATCTGTGTGTGTTTGTGTGCATTTCTACCAATTTTCTACCTGCTTATCCAGAAAGTGCCCTAAATCTGTAATAGGAAAGGATCTCTCTTTCCTTTGGGGTCCTTCTCTCCCCCCCAGTTTTGACAGGTTTATTCTGATTCATCTCATCAGTTTTCTTGGATGTCTCTGCAACTTTGTGAAGGGTACTGGATACTAGTGGCTGCTTTCCTTAACTTTTCTTCTTGACTGAAGTTGCTTTGCTGAAACTTAGCCCTTGAAGCACACATCCAGACACAAAGAGCGTGCTCACCTGCCTTGACTACTCAGTGCCACGTGCAGGCTGGACAAGCACCTCCAGAAGACATTTTTATATTTTCCCCAAGAGTAGGATAAAAATCAATGTGTCTCTGGAATTGCCTGTCTCTTTCTAGTAGTTTTATAGGGAGCCCAGACATCTCTCACATTATTAGATATCTAAAGATTAGGCTATTAGGCATCTAAAATTAGTCATTGTGAGCCTTGCCCTTTGCAGCCCTGCACAGTCTGTTTTCCCATGCTTTTGCTTCCCTGGCGATAAAGCAAGGTAATGGCAGCAGCAAGGTACCTAGTGTGCTGTGCATGTTGCCTATTACAATTATCATGATAGTCTCAGTGTTGCTTTGTGCTTCTCCATCTGTTTCCAGACTCCATCTGTTGTCTCTCCTCTCACTTTCAGGTAAGACTAAAGATTTATATAAACCTAAGGGTTAGGTTGTAGGTTATCTCTGGCAATGGTCCCCTTTTCTCCTTGCTTGGTTTACACTGCCTACTGCAGTAGAGCTGTGATTCTTGATCATGGCTTATATATGCTATAATAATACAAGTAGTGATGATAATAATAATAGTAGTAGACTGCATTGATCTTGAAGTACATGGTCCAAGAAATACAGTTATGACATAAATCATACGCTATCTCATTCTGATTGCTGATAATCATAGGACACTACAAGGACATCTTGTGAAGGAAGTTTGCAAAAGGCTTTGAAATCTGTTGGATAGACAAAGAGTAACGTTGTTATTCATAACCTGGGACAAATCATGAGCAGTGGTAAACACTGTCTCTTTTGGCAGCTCAGGCTAAGCACTCCTCAGCAGCTGAGATTGCAATGGAAGAGTTAATTCCCTTGTTAAAAGTGCAAGCAAAGAGTAATGTTACTTGAAAACTCCATTCTGAAAGGCAATTAAAACTTTGTGAAGAGTGAAACTTTATGGACAACACGAAAAGGAAACTACTGCCTCTGTTACCTTGATCTTTACAACCTTAATAATACCCACTGCACTGAGGGAGCTGTGTGTCCTTTGAAAGCAAGGGCCCTTCTACAGCATGTATGTAGGCAGCAAGGAAGAAATCTTTGCCTGGACTCACAGCTCAGAGGAAAAGACCAAATGAAAACTAATTGTATACAGCAAATCAGAACTGAATGGGGTCAGTAGCAATTGAAAAATGGAGTAAGAGTTTCCACCCTCATTCAGTTACTGTTACCCGATGTATGTCCTGTCTAGGGCAGCAACTCTTCCCAAATTCTCTGAATCTCCAAGTTACACTGTAGATAAGATAATTAAATTGTAGCTAGTGATGTTTCTTACTACTTTACAAGCTTTTACAGTTTTGTTCCACTGCTAGAGTTGAGTGTGCACCTGGTTTAGCTGTGTAGCAGTAATGGGTGAAGGTGTCAGTTCTTCAGATTCATTCTGAAGTATCCTCAGGGTATGTTAGGGAATGACAAAGCTCATCTAAATTTGCTTGACTGAGTGAAACCTTTTATTCTTCACAGCCTACAATGAGTCAGAGCAAGAAATACTGGAGCCATACATATACCATTTTGCCACTTCTCTTATGACCTCTTGTCATTACATATCTTCCAGGCTGTTCACAGCCTGGCATAGAGAAGTATATATATATTTTATTTTATATATGTATATAAAACAAAGATAAAACCAAATATTCATATGGATATATCCATGCATCTGATAGCTCCCATTGGCATCCAAAGCAAAATGATACCTGTCTACCTCATCCCTAACATAGATACAAATGGGGGGCAAAGACAGAGGCTTCATAAAACAGAATTTTAGCCTATAAGTGCCTGAAATGTGGTCCTCCAGCTGTGCTAGCACAGAGGTTACCTGGAGAGGTAACCAGCAGTCTTTTGTTCTCTTTGGACTAGACACACTGCATTACTCTCTTGCAAGTTGTATGCTTCCTGCACGTAGAGCAATATGATCCCAAAGTCTCTGAGATGGGAGACTGGGTGTCCCGTAATGGGAAACAGTGACAGACAAGTCTTGGAAACTATTAGTGATTTTCCAAGCTATTTTGTTTCTGTAAACACTGTGTTTCACTGTTAGGCATAAAACAAAAGCCAAAACAACAACAAAAACCCCAACACTAACAATTTCATGTGAAATGGAGGCTGTTAATTTGCCTAGTTAGGAAAACAAAACATAAGTTTTTATTTTAGTATTTGGAAATACTTAAGCATGTGCTTAACTTTAAACCTGTGAGCTCTTTTTGAAGCTATTTGCATACTTCACCCTACTATTTAGTCTTTATTGGATTAGAGCTGACATTAGCAGCCTTAACTTTCTGGTAGTATTGTTTCCTAGTTTTGCATAAAAATGATAGCAAGTTTCTATCTGATGCAATGTACACAACCAGTTATTTGTCTGGGAAACTATAAATCAATACGAATTTCTTTCCTTTTTTTTTTTTTGGGGGGGGGGGGGGGGTGGGGGGGGAGGAAGGGAGGGGGGTGTTTCTAACAAAACACTTCTCACCTAACTGGCACAATGAACTTTATATTTTTCCATTTTTTTTGTTTGTTTTTTGTTTTTTGTTTTTTGTTTTTTTCTGCCAAACTTTCTTTAATGATCTCTCATATAGTTAGAGACTGCAATTTCCTTTAATTACTTGAAACCATCAAAAATAAACATTTTTAAACCAACAGAACAAAGAGTTATTTACTTTGCTGGTGCCCTCTCCATTATCCTTCCATTCTTATCACTAATGGTATTGAAAGATTAAACTTCATCCTACAGACAGCGACCTACTCTCCTATTTCATTTTAATTTTTCATAACCCCCCTCCCCCAGTTTTGGCTGGCAGTCCCCCCAGGTTACACATTACATCAAAGTATACATCATTTGCTCTTACTTCTTTCTGCATGCTGCCTCTAGGCTAGGAAATTTGCAGAATGCTGCTGTTGCTACTGAGAACTAGCCATTTTCCTTTAGTCAAATGTTTTTTAACTTGAAAATGTCAATACAGAGACAAGTCATAAGATCAACTCATAAATATTCACAGGCTGTTTCTTTTGTTTTGTTTCTCTCCCCAAGTCACAGCGTTATCCAAGGTAGTGTTTTACTGGATACTTTGCACTTATTCATGTGTAGTCTTTCCCTCATTAGTGCTTAAAGAGGTACCAAGAGTTAAATTTTTCATTAGCATTTCTTGTGCAGTGTAATATCTTGCATGTATTAGGTACACAGAGATATTTCCCTTCTGAAAAAATCCTACAGGGCTTTGTAGGAAATTACAAACTTTCTTGTATAATTTTTTTAAACCACCTTGCAAAATCAAACATAGAACGAAATATACTTCTATTAGATAATTCAAAGAAATCTTTGGAGAAGAAATAACTCTCTAATAAATCCAGAGGTTTCCAGAGTAATTCTACAACCCTATTAAGTTTCTTTAGAACTCTCCCAATTCTGCCCCACTGCATGTCTGTAGGTTTCTTTAAAATAGACGTAGTGACTGTGCCCAGAGCCCACTCAGCCATTTATTTCAGTGGATTGATACAAAATAAGATTTTCCTACTGCCTGTCCAATGGTATGCTGAAAACTCACCACTGCTCTTTCATTTACCTACCTTGCTTGAAATGAATTACCTCTGCTTCCATTCTTTAGTGAGGAAAGTCACCATGGATCCACTGAGTTGGAGAGATCTACCACCAAAGTTTCAACCCCCTGCCAGTTTTGTTTGCACACATCTAAAACAAACCTGGAATCTATACTCCCATACTTCACCACAGGAGCACTCCCATACTTATGCGCACACAACACATGACAGTACATCAAACTGAACTGAGGCACATATGCTGAGAGAATCAGTGTCCTGTCAGTGTGCAGGAGTGAAAACTGGAAAGTTTAAATACAGTTGAGCATAGACAATTAATCCTAAGTCACATGCATTCTACCCACTTAGAGATCTGTACTGAACATCAGTGTAATGACATACGCATGATGACCTTACACGATCTATTGTTAATTTTATTTTTATTTTTATTTTTTTATTTTTTATTTTTTTGTCAAACAAGCATTGAAGTATTTAAGGACAAATTTGTGGTGGGATTGGAAGTGAGAGAGGAGTGAAGCTCATTCTGATATCTGCTCTGTGACTATTCAGTGCCTCAGTTTCCCCAAGGGACATTTCTATGTGATTTTGTAAATAGTCAGAGCTGAAACTTTAAAATTAAAAATCTAGGGCTGAATGGCAAGTGTCTGTTTTACAAGTGTTGGGCATGAAGACGTCTATGACCCTATTTGAAGCAAAGAGCAAACAGAATGTTTATTGTTAATAAGTGATATACATTTGTGAGTAAAAACAATGATGTGATCTCACCAGCTGGTTGATTTAATATAAATACTCAAATGCAGAAACAGTTTATTAAACAGATTGGAAATCATCAACTTCATTATTGTAATAGAGCAAATACAGGATCTTGATTTTCAATAAACGGAACAATCTACCGTATGCCGAGTCACTTGCTGTCTGTTACTATATTCTATTAAAAAGAAAATAACGATTCCAACAGAATGTCGTGTAGCCACTCCAGGAATTAATAGAATTAGTGCAGCAGCCACAAGACAGAATATAAATATTCTATTGAATTATCAATTAAAATCCCATAGCAATAAAGGTAAACTACTCAAATAAGTGAACAGAAATTACAGACTATTTTCCAACTTCTTGTATTAGTCTTCATCTTGAGCCTGGAATTCTTGAAAGTAACAAGTATATAATTACTTGACATTTTTCTTCTTCATTTCATCTTAGAAAAACAAATTACATGATGTAAGTGCAGCTCTTCAGATTTGCAAACTCCTGGTATAATGAAGAAAACACTGTGTCATTATTAGGCATTGAACATTCATCGATGTTAATTCTTGCGCAAAAGATTGAGACATATATCATCTCAATTTCTAATGGGAGTCTGCTGATGTTTCATCTCCATCAACTGCAGTTTGTCCCTGTTGCAAGAAGAAAAAATTAATTCATTTGACTCATTTGGCTGGACTTTTCTCCTGTCAGCCACCTAAAGCAAAAGACAATCCTTATAAAAGCCAGTTTTTTCATAAGTCATTTTTAGGATTTAGCTGCAAGCATCAAAGATGTAAAAGTATGTCACAAGTTGCAGAGGAATTCTTTGGAGTTATATGTGGGGATGAGGAAAAGAAACTGAGAAAGGAAAAATATCTAAGTGAAATATTCCCAATCTCTATTAGAGTCTAGAATCAAATTTGCATTTAATCTAAAACTAGATATTCAAACAGAAGGAGAAGACTCGTAATGGGTATTAGATAGAGCAAACTAATGACAATTTCCATTTCTTGTTCCTCTCATTTCTCCCATATCCTGAAGATACTTCAGTTTCATGTATAATAACATTCCTTGACTCTCAGTTGTAACTTATGAAGTACCAGAACGGCACCTACAGTAACAGCACTTTTCAGCAGTCTCAACGCCTCCTCCTTGGCTCTTGAAGTAGAAAGAAAATATGAAGGATGCAACAGTGTTATTTACTCAAAGTATCCAGGAAAAAAAAAAAAAAAAAAAAAAAAGGAGAGAGAGAGAGAAGAAAAGTGAATGAAAAGCAATCTGTTGAAGTGCTTTAGCCAATGAAATAACATTAGAAAACCTGGGCACTTTTCTGGTTCAATCTTTAGTACAAGTCACCTTGGGAAAATCATTTTCCTTTTTTTCACTTCCATTTGCTTTCTTATTACTCCTCTTTCCAATCCAGTTTGATTGCAGTGTTTTCTAACTACTTTCAAGTACATAAAGTGAGTTAAAGCATGTAGGCCTTGTAGGGATTTTCTTCATCTCAGTAATACCAAAACAATTCTTACCAGTGTAGATTTAAAGGCATAATAGATATAGCTTTGGTCCTGTTCACTTAACGGTTTTCCACAGATAACTGTTGATAGAAAAGGGCTGATTTTATTGATTTACTTCTTTTAGAAATGGAAGAATGTAATAATAGCACTATTACATAAAAAAATGTTGCTTAGCTTTTTTTAATGAACATTTTAAAAATAAAGTTTTGCAGTGAAGCAAAGCTTTGAAACAATACTTAGAAATACATTTCTTTTACAGATTGTTACACTGAATGTTTTTCAAAATTATAACTTAAAGTCTGAATTAAAATTGAAATATTATGATTTTTCTTCTTTCACAGAAGTGTTATAGTCCTCTTCACCCATAAATTTCAATGCCTACTAATCACTCATCCTTTTATTATGCAATTCTGAGAAAGATTACTCTCAGTCCCCAGTCTCCTTGCCACTATAAGCCACCAGAAGGAAATATCATTAACACACACTGCACCAGGTGTAATCTTTACTTAACTGTCTAGTTATAAAAGGCATTCCTCAATGTCTAATTAGTTAAATTTGTGAAAGCTCTTTGAAGAATGGGTGGAGACTGGAGAAGGTCAGGAAATCCATTTTTCTTTATGAAGTTTAAATATCTTTTCAGAAGAAACTAATAGCTTTGTAGGCAAACAATTTGTGAGTAACCCTTACCTTATATCATTATGATGGGACTTTCACTTTATGTTTGCTTGCCTAATATTTCTGAGAATTTCTGAAAATTAGGAATGGAAGATTCTGACCCAAGTGCAAGAAGATATGCATTATATAGCATGACCCAGCATATGCTCTCATAGTTGCAGTCCTGCACCATTTCACACCTCAGACAACTCCTGATTTCAGGGTAATATGTCAAGTGCAGAGGGAAAAAAAACATGAAATCCACCTAATAGGTTCTCACAAGCATTACCAGCAAAAGCTGTCAGGAATAAAGCCTGATGCATAACCTCCCTTCCCACTCTTTTGCTCCCAGTGAACAAAGTTAATGGATATAGTTCCCCCAAATAACATGCCTTTACATTTTAAGATACTCAAGTTTGTGCACAACTTCCCTGTGCAGTCAATGAAGAGAAATAGCTTCTTTCAAATATCCACAGGGAGAAATGCTGTCACATTTATTTAGTGCTTAAACATAAGCACGATGTAGCAGAAAGTTAGTTGTCTCAGCCAGATAGAGACCCTGGGTTGCATTCAATGTTCTCAACTCTGATTTGGTAGCCAGTCCCAAACTTTCAATTTAGTGCACTACACTAACCCAAGATTTTGCCATGGGCATGTTACTTAAACTATCCTTGTCTCTGTTCTACCATCAACAAAATGAGATCTTCCTCCTCTGGGGGAACTGTGAGAATTAATTAGCTTGTGTTTGCCAGAACTTCTGAAGTGCTAAGCAAATGCTGATTAGAATAATTTTACAGGCTTCAGAGGACCGCATATCTCAAGGGATCATGTGGAGAACCCTCGATGGGGAAGTAATGCCGTACACTCAAAAATGCATTTGCAAGACTTTAGTCTGTGTTTCACTTGAGTGGATTCATATTTTAAAAATCTTATGGCTCTATTCCTCCTAACCCTGCATACTTCATATTGACTTGTGTTTAATCTTGCATGCAGAGGGTGAGGAAAATGTCTATAAAGCGGTCCTTCCTCACACCCCTGAGGAATAATCTACACTCATCACTATAGCATGTAACTGCAATGACCAAAATAGCCTTGCAAAAAAATGAATGTTAAGACTTCCCATGAGGAGTTGAAGTGGGGAACAAAAAAGTCTTGACCAGATCACAAAGGGTTATAGACATGGTAACCTATGAAAGGACAGAGCAGCTACTTTTGCCATATGTATTTTCATAGAGTGAGGCTGGCCTCAGGGAGAGTCTCAGTTGCTCAGCGTTTCCACCTGCTTCCCTCAGGCTTCTCCGCTTGTACAGTCTCAACAAAGGAAGACTTATTAGCTCACACTACAGAGAAGTGCCATTACGGGGCTTTGGGCAAGAGCTGGGTTACCTCTGGCAAATGAAGAGCTGGGGGAGAGGAGCTGAGCCTCCTGTGCCTGACACTACCCTGATGCACTCCACAGCACTGAAAGCAGAGACAGGAGCAGGCAACTTCCCATGCTATGAAGTCTCTCTCTGGGAACATTAACTAGCTCAGTTCCAAGCTCTGTTGTTTTTCTCTTTCTACCTTTTTTTCCTTTCCTTTCCTTTCCTTTCCTTTCCTTTCCTTTCCTTTCCTTTCCTTTCCTTTCCTTTCCTTTCCTTTCCTTTCCTTTCCTTTCCTTTCCTTTCCTTTCCTTTCCTTTCCTTTCCTTTCCTTTCCTTTCCTTTCCTTTCCTTTCCTTTCCTTTCCTTTCCTTTCCTTTCCTTTCCTTTCCTTTCCTTTCCTTTCCTTTCCTTTCCTTTCCTTTCCTTTCCTTTCCTTTCCTTTCCTTTCCTTTCCTTTCCTTTCCTTTCCTTTCCTTTCCTTTCCTTTCCTTTCCTTTCCTTTCCTTTCCTTTCCTTTCCTTTCCTTTCCTTTCCTTTCCTTTCCTTTCTTCTCTTTCTTTCTCTCATTCTCTCTTCTTTATTTCTTTCTCTTTATTCTCTTCCTTTCTTCCTTTCCCCTTTCTCCCTTTCTCTCATTCTCTTTCTCTCTTTTTTTCCTTCCTTCCTTCCTTCCTCCCTCCCTCCCTCCCTTCCTTCCTTCCTTCCTTCCTTCCTTCCTTCCTTCCTTCCTTCCTTCCTTCCTTCCTTCCTTCCTTCCTTCCTTCCTTCCTTCCTTCCTTCCTTCCTTCCTTCCTTCCTTCCTTCCTTCCTGTAAAATTACACTATAGTAACTTTTCAATATTACTTTCATTTATTTAGAACATATTCATTTATGTATATCCCTCTTATAAAATGTCTGTGTAATCTCTCTGTGCTCTTTATTTACCTGCTTATTCATCTTTCCAAAGGGCCAAATTTGGATAGTCAGAAGTTTTCAAAATGATTATTTTTTTTTTACACAATCTCAGCCCCCCCAGAAAGAAATGAGTGGACATATTTGTGCTTCTTTGGGATCAAATTCTGAGAAAAAAAAATCTTGAAGTCTACATACTTACATGTGATTAATTGGTAGCCATTCTTCAATTTTCCTAAAAGACTAGAAATTTGTCCTTGTTTCACTGTTTTTTTTTTTTTTTCTTTTTTCTTTTTTCTTTTCCCCCCTACTTTTCCCCTTACTAGATCAGCACTAGAAATGCTGTTCTTGGGTATTGTGTGAATCCTTAGTCATTGTCCATTGTCCAATGGGAGGTACACAAACTGCCATGACTAAGAACAAAATCCATCCCCACATTTTAAAAAAATATTTTTTTGGAAGAACCTCTAGCAATATTATTGCAGAGCTGTTGTTCTTTCCTCCTACCCTGCCTACTTTTTAATGGCTCTACTCACTGCTTGTTAACTTGTCCAGCACCCCTTGAGGAAAGACTTTTAGACTTTTGAACTTACCTCCTGTACCTCTTCCTTTTCACTTCCCCCCCCCCCCCCCCAGAAGATCCTTCTTAATAAATGTCATTAACAATTCATTAGAAATTTAGGAGAACAGACCAAAACATTCTTGAGAATTCTCCTCTGCTGTCATGGCCTCTAGGTGAATGCTACACTTGCATTTCATTTCAATAAATTTTGCTGAGATGTATGTGTATCTTAAAAGATGATGTGCTTTGCAAGTTGTGAATGAGCCTTTATGCATGGAGGGTGGCAGGGAAAAAAAAAATAAAAAATTAGTCCTCCTATTTCTTCTCTGTGACTTATTTGACCTTGAGACTTATAATGGCATCTCAGACAAAATGAACATAATCTAATGGACAGCGGGGAAGAGGGAACGGCTGGGTACATCTGTCGTATTACTGGGCTGTCTGAACAGTCAATGAAGCAGGTCCAAACCATAAGAGGCCTGTTCAGTTTAGCTCCAGGGTCTGCAGACAAGGAGCACAATCATTTATCTTTATTTACTGAACTCTGCTTTCTGTTAAAAAAAAAAAAAAAAAAAAAAGGAAAAAAAAAAAAAGAATTGACAGATTGACAAAAACCCAACTTGGCGATGCCCACTGCACAGAGATAAATGCTATTCATGCTCTGCAAAGACAAGGACAGCTTCTCATGCCCTTTCTCCTATTCCAGTAGGCACCTATTATAGAGCAAATAAAAGCAGCACAAGACACCTGTATACTGCTCGCTGTACTAAGTTAGTTCAGCTGCTCCAGGAACAGTGTTGTTGCTGCTTTTTTTGTTTGCTTGCCTTTCTTCTTTGTATTTCTTTAAGAGAAACACATAAAATATCAGAGTAGCTGATATTTCTGAAATTCCCCTTCCCTCCTTCCTTCCTTCCTTCCTTCCTTCCTTCCTTCCTTCCTTCCTTCCTTCCTTCCTTCCTTCCTTCCTTCCTTCCTTCCTTCCTTCCTTCCTTCCTTCCTTCCTTCCTTCCTTCCTTCCTTCCTTCCTTTCTTCCTTCCTTCCTTCCTTCCTCCTTTTGTTACTTCTTCTTTCCTCTCTCTCTTCACCCTCTCCCTCTCTATTTTTCTTGCACATTCTCTCATTCTGTCTTTCTCTCTTATTCTATATTCTTTATACAAGAAAGACAGAGAGCTGTTGGAGAAGGTCCAGAGAAAAGCTATGAAGATGATCAGGGAACTGGAACACCTCCCCTGTGAAGACAGGCTGAGGGAGCTGGGCTTGTTCAGCCTGGAGAAAAGAAGGCTGAGGGGTGACCTCATTGCGGCATTTCTGCACCTAAAGGAAGCCTTCAGACGGGAGGGGAATCAACTCTTTGAAAGGGTAGATAACAGCAGGATGAGGGGAAATGGTTTTAAGTTGAGGGAGGGAAGATCTAGGTTGGATGTCAGGGGGAAGTTCTTTACTATGAGAGAGTAGTGAGATGCTGGAACAGGCTGCCCAGAGAGATTGTGGATGCCCCATCCCTGGAGGAGGTCAGAGTGGATGGGGCCCTGGGCAGCCTGGTCTAGTATTAAATGGGGAGGTTGTTGGCCCTGCACGTGGCAGGGGGGCTGAAGATTCACAATCCTTGAGGTTCCTTCCAACCCTGGCCATTCTGTGAGTCTGCGAGTCTGTGCTTGCAAATAAATGAGAACAGGAAGATTAATTTGTGATAGGTAAAAGGAGCACAATTCATGGGGGAGGTATGGGATTTCTTTTACACATGCAACATTAAAGGCCAACTAAATGCTGCTTAATGGACTATGGTGATAGTTTCACTCATATTTTTATTTGCTTTTGACAAAATGTAAAACTGAAGATGTGAATGTTGCAGGGTGAATTCTTTTCTTCAGTAAGGACATATAAATCCATTGACTTCCAACCTACTTCTTTGGTTCAAACCATTATAATTAAGAATAGAATGGAATTGAAGAGATTTATATTCAGGAGGGAGGGAGTGCTTTTTAGCACTTCATTTCTGAGGGGGAGATTTCCCAAGACAATCGGAGACAGACAGTAGGCATTCAACTCTCATTGACCTTGGGTGAAATTTGGGTATTTAGACACACTTTCTGTATTTGAATTTCCCCTTTCACCAAGGGTGATCAATGTCTGGCTGGATAAGTTACTCTATGCTTGACTTTTTGAGTCTGTCGCAGATTCTATATATGACATTCAGGTAGTCACTGCATCTTTGCAACCCACATTTTCCCTTCTATGAAAAGATGGTTGTCAGTCTGTTCTCTCTGTGTGCCAGCACCACCCCAGACCTGTCCTGGTGAGCAGCAGTTGTTACTGATCATCTCACTGGCTTCTGTGGGCCACAATAATAGCAACCTTATATTCCTAAGCGTGGGCAGGCATACAACCTGTCGGGCTGGCTCTTTGGTGTGGTAAGGCTTGATTATTTTTAGGTTTGTAGAATTATTATTAATTAAGTATGCAGTGCTTCAGGCCCTAACTGCCTTATCTAACTGGGATATGCATTTACAGCTCTGAGGTTTGCAAGCCTTCTCTAATCAGCCTGAAGGGAAACTGGAGGCTGCAGGAGCTTCCCTCAAAGAGTTAATTTTGCAGGCAATATAGTTTGCCAGAATACAGTTGATTTGTTTATTTATTTATTTATTTATTTATTTTTGCCAGCCAGGATGTTTTCTCTCCTGCCTCCTTCTTCCCCCATCTCCTCCCCCCTCTTCCCTCCAACCCTGATTCATATGAAGCTGAGAAAAGAGACAGCTGGGAAGGACCTGAGCGGAGAGGTAGAATATGTATCTGAAAGTAATTTGAATAGTTTGTGAACCATGGTATCCATTGGTTTGTAACACCTGGCTGTGTCAACTGTGTCAAGTTATGTCATGTTGTGGAGCTCAGTTTGACTGATGCGGCTGGATGGGACCAGGCTAAAGCTGACATTGCAGCAACCCAGGGAAACTGAAGAGAAAATTTCCTGTGAGTGTGCCTGAAAAACAAGGAATTCTTTGTGAATCCAAACAGGCAAAGATTTCTGCCTTAGCCTGAGTTGAAGAGAAGCAGCAGCACACACTGGCAGACTCTTTGCATTCCTAATGCAGAGGACATTGGCACTCTTATTGATGCAGAGCTGTGTTTTACCCCCTGGTCAGCAGACCACCCTGAGCAAGTGCTGGGAGTGGATGTCAAGACCTAGTCCTAGGGCAGTGAAGTTGCATTTGGAGAAGCTCCACTTTTTCTGGTTATTTCTCCCCCAGCATTTCTCAGATATTTTAAAGGGAACTGCAGTTATTCACAGAAGCAAAGAGTATGCCTCAATAGGCAACTTTTAAAAATAAGTACACAAATGCACTCCCATCTATTCCATATAGCAAACTCCATTTTCATAAAGAACTACATTTTTAATAGAAAACAAAACTTAATACCTTTTACTGACACTGGGATAGCATCCAGTAGACTGTATCATGACATAAGTGATTTAAACCTGATTTGATGCAGCTCTTGTAGGAACTGTGGAGTTCCTCTCTATGAGAAGAGTTTACTGCTCTCAACCTATATTTAATAGAGTTTGCTGGAAATACTGTTACTTTCCAAAGAAAGAGTGCTCTAAACATGTAATTTGCTGTTTTACTATGATATAAGGGGTGTTGAAAAGAGTGATGATAATAAGTTCGAAAAAGCCCATATGTATAATGCTTCCATTTCCCCATCTGCAAAAAGTCAAATGGATACCACCACCAGGATAACAGAGAAAATTATGAAGTTCAGGTTTTTTTGCTAGTAAACCTGACTCCATTAGTTTTACTGAAATTATTCCTCTACAGCAAAATAATATGCAATTCAAACACAGTCCCAAAGAAAGCAAAAACAAACAAACAAAAAAACCCAACAAAAACAACAGCAACAACTGAGGAGCAGTAAATATCTCATAATAGAAGCCTGACATATATTTCTACAAAACAGACTGCAGACAAGGCTGTCACTCTTCCTCTTTAGATCTACAACACACCTGGAAATCCTAGAAATGCACAAGAAAGAAAAGAATAGAGCATACTTTAACTGTTTATAGCTGCCTTTAAACTACTGGTCATTAGAGAATGAAAGAAAAGGAAGAAACAGTAGGAAAATGTATATGCAATGCAATTTTTTTATTTTTATTTTTATTTTAAATATGCTTTTTCCATGAGTAAAATAAAATGTTTTCATTTTCCTAATACTATTAATACTGATTTTGTCTGAGTTTTACAGAAACAAAGCACTTCACAGAACAAGATCCTATGCAGTTAAATAACTCATGTAAAATTAATCTATCTACAATTTTGTAATTTTCTATAATTGATGTATATATATGATATGTGTATAAATATATATGTATTCTACTGTTTGATCAATGCTTCTTTTAAGAAGAAAAGAATGTTTTCATTTTTTAGTGCCATACAAAATCTCCAAGGATAAAGATTTCAGAATCTGTAGGTAAATCTGATTCCACTATCATGCGTCCTTCAGTTCTGAGTCAATCTCCCTGATAATCTCTCTAAAGCTGCCAGTTCCTGTTGGTGAGGCAGGGGAAAGATGAGCTCATTCAGGCGGGCTGAGGATGGAGCCAAATCATGAAGAAGCCTCAAGAAAATATTTTCTTTAGCCAGTATATGCTTTGATTGAGCAAATTGCTTAAACATGTGCTTAACTTGAAATACATCACATATCCTTTAGCACTTAACTATGCACCTGCTTAAAGTTAAGCACATTTTCAAGTGTCTGTATGAAAGGTACATGGAAAGGGAGGAACAGCACTGATGTCTGGTTGAGATAGACATTTCTAATGAGCCATTGGATCTCAACTGGCAGAGGAAACTTTCCTTCCTGTGAAGCTTAAGGATTTATGTGAGGATTTTTTTTTTTTTTTTTTTTTTTTCTGTTAGTAATTAATTCGGACCCCAACGGCGTGAAGATGGAAAGAAAAGGACACTATTAAGACTTCATATTAAGTTAATAGCAGGTGACAGTGACTTCATCAAAAGCCCTGTGCAAAACATCAAGTAGATGGAAATTTCAGTTCTGGTACATTACTCAGCTGAGTATCATCAGACCTGCTTATCAGGGTCACAAAGATTATTTGTACATTATAAAAAGGAACTGTCCATCAAAATCAGTTAGGAAAGAAAAAAAAAAAAAAGATGTTGCTTTCCATTTCAAATTCAAACAATCAGGCTCAACTAGCGGATGATCAAACCAACAGGGGGATGTTTTCCTAGTCCTGCTAATGAAACTAACCTTGCTTTCAGGGTTCACATCCATTAAAGGATGCCTTTTGTGTGAGGGGTTCAGATTCTGAATGCTGAGCATCTTGTGTACACTGCCTGCTTGTGTACACTCGCAGCAGAGCAAAAATGAGCAGCTGGGAAATCGCATTGCTTGGAATCATAAGAAATACAAAGGGCTCCAGCAGATATCAAAAGCAAAAAGGAAATTTGCCTTTACTTTGAGATATTCATTCTTTTAGACTGACAGGTAGAAACAATGACTTAGAAATAAACACTCTGCTTTCTTTTTAAGACTTAGTGGGAAATCCTCAGTGTTGTTAAACATAACTGGAAATAATGTAGGGCTTGCATTTGGTAATCCCAAGCTACTTTGCAAATACAGCTGTTCTGCAATCAGTCATTGTTTCATTAAACTCAGCAAGTGTAATGCTCTGCTGTTGCCGTTGCTGCTCCCTGGGCACAGGTACACCTGAATGCAGCTTAGTGCCCACCTCCGATCCTCCTCTGTGCAGGACACTGTCTTCGGTGGACCTATCTGTCCTCGCAGACATTCTGGAAGGAGTGCACTCAACTCAGGTCAAGTTTTTTTTAGCAACAAACCATATGAACAAGAAATGACATATTGTATAACAATTTTATACTCCTTTTCTTTTCTTTTCTTTTCTTTTCTTTTCTTTTCTTTTCTTTTCTTTTCTTTTCTTTTCTTTTCTTTTCTTTTCTTTTCTTTTCTTTTCTTTTCTTTTCTTTTCTTTTCTTTTCTTTTCTTTTCTTTTCTTTTCTTTTCTTTTCTTTTCTTTTCTTTTCTTTTCTTTTCTTTTCTTTTCTTTTCTTTTCTTTTCTTTTTTTCTTCTCTCCCTGTGCTGCACAGCAGCTGTCATCTTACACCCTATAGTCTGTGGCAGTGTTCTGGCCTTCTATTTTCTGATCTCAACAATTCAGAATTTTTGAGATGATTAATCCTTGGAAAAGGAGTGTTCTCATCTGTGTTTCTGTGCTGACTCACACCATAAGGCTCTGTTCTCATTACTGAGTTCTGGATGCTCCTATAGAAGCATTCTCTCCTGCTAAGTGCCATTTTTGATATCTTCACATGCTGTAGATTCTTCTGATTTTTACAAATTGATTATTGTAGAAAGATAGGCTTGATGAACTTCTGGTCTGATATCTGATAATGCTGTTCCTATGTTTTGACCTCTGCATGTACCATACTGCAAATTGAACACAGAAAATATTATAGAACTCCTTTAAATATGTCATATCTTTATCTCTATCGTGCCTCTGCCCTTCTGTGTCACACAGAAGCCAATAGGACAGTTCTGATTAATGTAGTAATTATGTGGTTATTAAAAACAGTAATCATCAAGGAATTATCCAGTGCTGTAAAAATTCCATAGGCAGAAAATATATGAACATTTTTAAATTGAGCATTACAATTGTCTGCATATGCAAGAAGCAAAATGACATAAAGAATTTTTAAGATGCCAAGGAAGTGCTCTGAACATGTTAAGAGAAAATAGTCTCCTCAATCAGGATGGAAGTAAGCATTGTGCAGAGCCAGATCCTAATTCGTTCTCATGAAGGATGTTGGTGGCTAAACAGTAGCTATTAATGAAGAGCACCAATTTATAGCACATTTGTTGGATAGACTTGCACAAAATTGGGGCCATCTGAGGAGTTTATTCATCCTCGCATAGCTCCTTCATTTCCAATTTCTGAGCCTGTTTTAATTTGTTATCAAAGTAATCGCTCGCTCCAGCTGGAGTCAGCAGTGTGTTTTGTTGTCTATGGGCCTGGCAGACTGTTCACTTTGAATAGCATTCTGTAAAGATCACCTGTTCTGCATCCGTGATGGTTTTCCAGGTGCCAGGAGGTACTGTTTTCAGATGAGAAACAGTGAAAGGAATATGCAGACGATGCGGTTCTGCAGCTTTTCAGATCTGCATGGGTTTCATCAGCAACAAGCAACAGACAAAGGGAAAAGAGAAACAACCACAGCGAGTTAAGAAACATAACAATGAAACAAAATAATCTAGTTCTTCCTGAACAACATGGTAATGTTAACTCAGCCATTTCTCAGACAAGCTGAGTTCTGAAAGGAGCTACATGGTCTCTATTGCCATATATTTAAATATGTATGAATTTTGTGCATTTCTAAAGAATTATAGATATTTGTATGCATGAAATACCTGTGCAAAACAACCTGTTTACTAGTGAGTTTTAAATTTAATTTAGGCCTAGCACAAGTCCAATTATGAATCAGTGGAGTGAAATCTTCAAAACAGAGAAAAACCAAACAAACCTGAAACAGAACCCTTTTCTATGGAGAACATTGACCCAGAGATAGCCAGCACCCTCCAGATGGGGAAGGGGATGATTCCCAGCTCTCAAGGGAGGAGGGATGTCATTTACCCTCCAAAACAGAGTACTAGTTAGCAGCGACATGCGTTTATATTAGAGGGTGAGAAGCTCTGTTTATCTTGAAATATAGCTTATCTGCATGATGGTCAGTGGTGATGCTTGAAGAGAGAGTTGTAGAATCAGAATCATAGAATCCTTGGCATTGGAAGGGATCATTAAAGGTCATCTAGTCCAACTGTCCTGCAATGAACAGGGAGATGCACAGCTAGATGAGGTTGCAAAGGGCTTGATCTAGCCTGACCTTCAAAGTCTCCAGGAACAAGGTATCCACCACATCTCTGGGCAACCTGTTCCAATGCCTCACCACCCCTCACTGTAGAAGCTCTGCATAAACAAAGTATCTCAATAAAGGACAGCATGGTAGACAGTGTCTGGGGTGGCTGGTTTTGTTCAGAGATTGAGGTAGAGGAGGTCAAGCTCCAGAAACACTGGGACTATCTGTAGTTATTGTACTGGCAGTATTCCTAGGGCTGTGACCATACAAGAATTTAAACCCTACTAAACATAATGTCATAGGAAAATTTTCTTGCACATTATCAGATTAAAACCTTTTATGGGCAGACAGTACCATTTCAGTGACTATGTCATGTCTATTACAGTGTGTCTTGCTCCTCCATTATGTTCTTTCCACACATTGCTAGAAACTTAGGTTAGATGGAATTAGGAGCATAGTAGGCATATCTGAAACTGTTTCAGAGGATAGGGGAGACTCAGGGAAAGATGCAGGAGTTTATCCAGAATTTTAGGAACGCTGAGATGGGTTCACATTTTCTTCACATTAATTGTTCAGAATTTGAAAATTGATCAATAGAAAAAAGATTGAGACTTCCTGGTGGTTCAACTTTATATAGTTCCACAGTGCAGGTTTTGACCAAGAAGCAGAAAAGAGATCACAGACTCACAGAATGGCCAGGGTTGGAAGGGACCTCAAGGATCATGAATCTCCAACCCCCTGCCACAGGCATGGCCACCAACCTCCACATTCAGTACTTGACCAGGCTGCCCAGGGCCCCATCCAATCTGGCCTCCTCCAGGGACGGGGAATCCACAACCTCTCTGGGCAGCCTGTTCCAGCATCTCACTACTCTCTCTGTAAAGAACTTCCCCCTGACATCCAACCTAAATCTTCCCTCTCTCAACTTAAAACCATTTCCCCTTGTCCTGCTGTTATCTACTCTTTCAAAGAGTTGATTCCCTTCCTGTTTGTAGGCTCCCTTTAGGTACTGAAAGGCTGCAGTGAGGTCACCCTGCACCTTCTTTTCTCCAGACTGAACAAGCCCAGCTCCCTCAGCCTGTCTTCATAGAGGAGATGGGGACTGTGACCTTACTTACAAGCTACCATTATCCTTCTGGACTTCAGAAAGCTGCTGTCTGCAAAATAGGGGTTTTCTCATTAACAGGAGCTCCAATGGAGGGGGACAGCTCTGGCCCTGAACAACTGGCATTTGTAGAAGGAAAATCTGAGTCTGGCCAGCAGCTCATGGCCCAGTCTGAGGTGGGACAGGACACATATCCATGCCATTGACCCCCAGCTCTGCCCCAAGACACCCTGGCCAAGCACAGTGCAGAGCAAAAGCCCTAGAAATGGATCACATGCATGCCTCCAGGAGCCTGGTGGAGTTTCTGGGACTTAAAGGCCTGGAAGAATGAAATAACAGATCTGAGTATACTCCTAATTATGATAATTTATTCACAGCTCTCATTATTAAATTAGTCAGGAATGGATTGCAGCACCTAAACATCTATATGGTACTGGATCTCACAACCTTACCAAGAGGGCAGATGTGCCTGTGCTTCACAAAAAGGAGAAATTTTTCAAACTCCGTACTGATGGTGTTAGCAAAGGTAACTAGTGACATTTGAACACTCAAGTTTAACACTACTGTGTAATCTGGGACTGGGTTCTTCTGTCCTCTACTTCCAAACTCTGTTCAAATTGTGATACCTACAAGATATGTTATGCTGCTTTTATCTTTGGACTGATTGCTCTCTGGTCATTTATTTTCTGAAAACCATAAGGTAGGCATTATGCCTACTGTGAAGATTGCATAATTGTTCATTAAAAAAAAAAAACAAAAAACAAAAAACAAAAAACACACTTATTACAGTAACTAGTAAGATGAAATAATGGATAGCAGACCCACAGGCTTAAATAAGGTAAAAATATAGTGCAATATATCATTTGATATGAGTGTTTAAAAAAGCTGTGTGTAGTGAATACTGAGAATGCAATTATACTTTTGTAATGATGAACAAAATGGTTAAGGATTTCTTTATATACATGTGATAAGTGGACAGGAAAAGTAATTCTCAAATGGAACAGCCGACACTGAGTTCTCAGGTCTGTCCTTATTACCTGAAGATAAAGGTCAGAAAAGAGAACAGCTATCAGCTGGTACGCACTATGAACATTGTTTTTTTCTGTGTAAAGGTCTGCTGTATCAATTTTCAGACACCTCCTTAAGGGATTATTTCTTCTGTTTCTTTTTCTTTCTTTTTTTTTTTTTTTTCCCAACCTATCATTTAAGCCAAAATCATGTTTTTTCAAGATGAGAGCTGTTCAATTGGCATGCTGGTCTTTTCAGATTCTTCTTCTTACCTCTCTCATCACTCGTTCTGTGTTTCTTTTAGCAGAGTCTTATTCCCCACCCTCAGCTCTGTGACAGCACCAGAGGGATCTGTCTGTCGCACTCTCCTCTTCTCTCTTTAAATTCAGGACTTTTCTCTGCACTGAACGCTCACAGCATTTTCTCTCCCTCCTATCACCACAGTTGGCTCAGATTTAAGTGTTCAGAGTAGAGGTAAAATAGGTATTTAATACATAAATAACTTATAATGCCAACTGTGATTATGCCCTTCCAGCCTGTCCTGAGATCACAACATTTTCTATATTTTCTTGAATATTGCAGTTTAAGCAGAACTTTAAATTTCTTCCTAACTCTCCTTTCTCTCTATGAAACAAAACAAAACACAACACAACAAAACCTAGAATTAACTAGGGTAGTATATTTTTTTCTTTCTGCTCAGTCAAAATAAAGTTCTCCATTTGAAACTGGCTGTGCTATGTAAATTCAGAAATCACTCATTTAAGAAGCACCAAAATGCTTAAATTTGATAAGATGAAGTGCTTCATTTCAAGTAAAATCTGGTATAATCTATAATTACATAACACTTCTGATTTCAATGCAACTGTTTTTTTCTGATAAGAAGTAATTCTGTTGAAAATGCCTTGCCCAGCTCCTGTCTGCAGTAGCAAATCACCAAGATAATCCATACGCTTGCTGGCAATTATATCTGAAGCAGTAAGAAATGACCAGGCATTGAGGCTGAAGTGCTGTTACCACCAGAAATAATTTTTCCAGGTTAAATTTGAGACACTTTAAGAAGATAGCATGGCAGAAGTTGGCACTATTTTCATCCATACTGTGCAAGTTCTGTGGTTTGATAGAAGACTTCAATTTCCAAGGCTGTCATTTCAGCACCATTCATGAGTATCAGATTCATTAAAGTATTTTAACAGGTACCACAACTGTCTCTGAACGCAATCCAATGAAGAGCAGAAAAGACATGCTTTGGTGAATTCAGCCAGGCATCGTGATATGTTGGTAGCATATTTAGTCAGAAGCAGAAAATCGACTTCCTTCCCCTTGAAGTAAACACATACTATGTACACTTGTGATTGTAGCAAATTAAAGTCCTAATAGTGCCTGCCGGGTGGGCTTGTGAACTTGTAACCTTGCTGTTTATTTATCCATATCCTACAACTCTCAATTTCTATCTGCTCCTTTATTTTCAGGGAGCTTTACTCATCTTCCTCCTTCCCACTCCTCTTGCTGGGAGGCATCATTTTTTTTCCCACTCTCTGTGTGCTTATTGTGCTTATTCTCTTATTTGGTTAGAAACTGTTTCTCCTTTTCTTTTTCTCTTTTATTCCTCCCCCCTTCCCACCCCCCCCCCCCCTCCCCTTTATGATGTTGTGTGTATTTTAGCACGTAAAATTAATTGAATTTAGAAAGAAAAACACTTTTTTTTTTTTTTTTTTAACCCAAATTTAGTGTTAAAGGGACTGAAACACAAGTCATCTCTTTTTTTCTGCTTTTCTGTGTTCAGAGTAAAGAAAAGTTAAATTGTCTGTTAAAAATAATGTTCTTCTCAAACTGAGAAAGAATATTTTTGATGGGTCTTGCAACAGAAAGAGCACTTACCACTATTTGAAACTGACCAAAACCAGCAAATAGAATGAAAATCTGGAATAGCCTGATTTTCTGGGCCAAAATGATTCCAGTAAGTCTGAACATCATGTTGAGCACAATTTTTTTGTGTACATAAATCATTAAACAAAAACATGATCAACATGACCATAGAGACCTTAAATAACCTCATAACTGTAATTATTCTCGGAATGAAATGGGTTCTCTATGACTGCAAGGAGACAATAATAGGTGATGAGTGAACACATCTGAGGTAAAGTCTGTACCTAGACTGAGCAAGTATCTCCACTAACATCCATTTCTTTGTGATACTCAAGAAGAGGAAAGTAGGTACAGTAAAGCAATCTGTGGATTTTTTTTATCTTCCATCAGAGTCAGAGTCACTGGCACCTATTCTTTCCATCAAATAGAGGGGAAAAATGTGCATGGAGACAATATGGAGTGAAAGGTGATATCAGCACATAGAACAACATAAATCCTTCCTTAAGCTAAACTGGGAGCCAGACTGTGAGAAGACAGAGGAGACACTGCCTAATCTATGCTGAGGGACCGTGAGTCGCCTCTGAAACGCTGGTAAGTACTCTGACTTTCTGAAGCTTCCAGGACTGATACAAGCAATTGTTATTCTTAATGACATTGGCTTAAATCAAAGCATGGAATGCCAACAGTCTTGAGTGTCTGTTTTGTTTGTTTGTTTGTTTGTTTGTTTGTTTGTTTTGTTTTGTTTTGTTTTTGTGCAAGCCACAGAAATACAGTGTTCCTGCCTGAACTCCCCAGCAAAGGGTTAAACATTAAGGTAGCTGTGCATGGGAAGACCTTTTGTGCCTAATGACTGTGCTTCATCTGTGATTAAGGGAAAGTGTGGGGAGAGAAAATCTCAGTTCCTTTCCAATTTTATGATAAAACTAATTTTATTCTTACACCTGCTATCTCTCCCTCCTACTAGGTCTCCACTCCCTAGGCAGAGAGTTAGCAGTACTCATAAATGCCTCTTAAAATAAGAATTTCTGTTCCATTAAACATATGAAAAATATGTTGCATTGAATACAGTTGGTTTGGGAAATCTGTTTTATCCATTCTAACCAATTGTCCATAAGAACTGCAGCTGCCACAAGTGGCATGGCATCTATTTTCTACTGCAACATTTAGGAGCTGTGATTTCCTTCCAGAACATGGAGGCTGGAGATGTCCAACACATTGCTCCTAGGTCAGCAACAGCCACATGGCAAATTCAGAGTCTGGCTTGGTAAGCCTCCTGTTAACTGGAAAATAGCTTTAGGTTGCCAAGACAGCAGGACCTGGACGAGCTTTTAGAGTGGTTACAGAGAATCACTGCAAATTTGAGGAGACAGTCCACAGAGGTGTTAGAACTGAAAGATTCTGGCAATTTTTGATATAACAAGTTATGATGTCTATGGCCGTGTCTCTGTGTCAGAACCAAAAAAAGAAATTATTCCAGACAACTCTACAGTGTCAAGATATGGCTTTCTGATACATTCTAATCTTCTTTAAATGCATTTTCTCTTTGTGATCTTATTATATTCTTTCAGCACTTTGAGCCACTTTGGGAAACAGGTTCAATATTAGTTTTCTTTCAGATGTGGAGATGGTTCACAATTAAACAACCCAGGTACTGTACAAAGCTGTTGCATCACAGCAGCAGAAGTGAAACTGCCCCATGTTTTTTCCAGAGCAATACTCAGTATGTTTTAATATTTGCAAAATGTCTTGGAGGCGAAAAAGGAGATCTAGATCTCTGTAACAGATGTGTGCACTGTGCAGCTCCAAATCCAGCTCAGGTTCCTGGTAAATTACCAGTTCTAATTCTGGGCAACTTTTGATTCATTCTTGCAAACAGAATGCGGCAGATTTGTTGTGCTTTGTCAGAACAACATAGCTCAACAGAAAGCTGTTTACAGTGCATGTTTCTCAAACAGGCTGAAATTTGACATGTTAAACTCTTAGCATTTACTTTTCCAAACAATAATTGAGAATACTGGGGCAACTCTTCTCTGTTGATAACACTGAAAATTATTTCAGACTTAATATACTTATTGTAAAAACATTTCCATTTTACTCAGTGTATTTCCATAAAGAATTTCATAGGTTGCTGAGGACCTCTAAGGTTCCTTTTCACTGAGAAGGAATATTGTGGTTCAGGAAGTTTGAGTATCCTCCAAAATCACCAATTTCCACATAGGTAAAAAGTACAATGAGAATTACCCTTCCGTCTTTATTTTTTTACAGCCAAAAGAAATCATCCCAAATTTGTTCTTTTTTAAAGCCCAGACCAAGAGCTAGCCTCACCTGGCAAGTTAGCTCAGCCTCACCTTCCACAGTCTTCCCAAAGAAGCCACACATCAAGGCCATGTGCACCTCCTCAACACTGACACTCTCTGGCCTTTCAATAATGATCAGGACTTTTGTCTCAGTATCTCACAGACAAGGTTATCTGCAAATATGGAAATAGATCTTCTATTTCCATATATATCTTCTATTTTTCTAATAGGGCTTCTTCTAAAGTTAGCTATGGGAAACTACAGAATCTCCTCCCCAAAATGACCATTGCAGGCTTAAGAACTTTTTTACTCACGAATAAGAAATGATTCCACCTGACAGCAGTTACAGCTGACATATTGCTGCTTCCATCATCACGCATTTTGCTGTGCAAGAAGTCAGATAAAAGTATCAGAGGAAGTTGCCCACCATCACCTTCAGAGCAATCCAATATGAGGTTGTTATTTGTATAATATCCCTCCAATCTTAAGAATTCCTTTATAAAGAGCATTACGGATACTATAACTTTAAAAAAGTTTTAGAAAATTATTGGAAAAAAACAAATCCAGATAGTTTCTGGAAGAAAAATCCAGCAAGTGTTATTAAATGAAAGCTGCAGAGAAAATTGCAAGAGGTTAGGGAAGTGCTTTGTGAAAGTACAAATATATGCGAGCTGTATTTATTTTTCCCTAGGCATTTCTAAGTTGCTAGTTGTCAAATATCACCATATTCTGGCATTGTCTACCACCTGATACAGAGCTAGGTAGATCCTTGATCTGATCCACAATGGTCACTTTATGTTCATGAGATCTAAACATATGTGTGCAGTCAGTGCTTACATGTAAAGTCAGTGCTTGTTTCTTACTCAGGTAACCCTCAAACAAGAAGCTCTGAAGGATAAAAGCAAACAAAAATGATCAATGCATTATGATAAAATATACACATTTCCTTTCATCACAGCCTTATAGGCTCCTCACTGTTTCTCCTAGCAGAGTGCTTTCCACATCAGCTGCCTCCTCCAGGCTGCCCTGTTCTTCATATCAAGCTGTATCATTAGACCCAGAGCTGCAGCAACAGCAACAGAATGCCATGGAAAACACTTGCATACAGTTAAATGCCCCTGTAACTCTTACACAGGACTAGGAGGGTGTTTCTTCAAGCTCCCTGAGCAGCCCTGAGAAGCCTGATTTCCTCTGAAATACTCTTCAGAGCCTGACTTCCATTCTCACATCTCTGCAAGGTCTCCTTGCTTTGAGACGTGCAGCAAAAATATGCTTTTAGCAGCAATGGATTACATTGTCACCTGCACCTGCTCTGCTCCATTGGCTGATGTCTTGCAAAGCAGAAGCCAAGGCCATTGCTTACCCACCTGCTTGAGGGAGAAGGGGAATAGTGGAGAATAATGTCTCCTAACTCCTAATACCTGTTAACATCGATTCAAGGTCTGAGTTGTGCAAGGGGAGGGCTGGTAGTTCCTTCTCAATTTGAGTCTGGGCAGGGATATAGTGTAATCACAGTCTAACCTGCTAAGAGTAACCAGTCAATTCTGTTTTAGAAAGACAGTCATTCAGTTATCAGAAATTTAGCTGTAACCTTTGGGGGAAAAAAAAAAAAAGAAAAAAAAAAGGAAAAAAAAAAGAAAACAAACCTCGAAGACCAAGTAGGATCTAAACCACTGAGGCTTTTAGGGAAATTAAGAAAAAAAACATCAACTTGAAATGAAAATGGCAACCATCCAGTAGATACTTTTGGGATGTCCTTTACAGTTCATAGTACAGAAAAGCTGAAAATTCACTATTGAAAATGCAGCTTGTCCAGTTCTTTGCTAGAGGATTTTCCTTCCACAATATCTGTCAAACATGCTTTTTGTTTCTGAAAAAGGGGTTAAAGTTTTCTGTTCTCCTTTTAGTCACAGAGGTTTATGAAATAGGGGAATCATAGGAAGGAAAGATGGGAGAAATCTATTAGGTTATTTTGTGCATCCCTTTGCCAAGGCAGGATTGCTCCCTGGAGTATATTCCAGAGTGCTTTGTCTAGTCCAGTATTAAATGACTCAAGAAACTAGGCTTTCACCACTTCCCTTGGGAGACTACTCTGCAGTCTAATAGTCCCCGCTGCTAGGAAAGGCTTTTTTTCCCTAGCTGTCAGCCTTTTCTTTCCTTAAATTCATCCCATTTGTCCTAGTTATAGTCTCTTTGAGTAACTTAAAATTCCTTTTCTTGCTTAAAGTTTAAATTCTTTGAATGTTAGACTGCATTAAGCATATTCCTTCCATATTTAGCAGTGTTAAATAATCTCTTAAAGGTATAATGCGATGGTGGTGATGCTGAGGTTGCTTCTACTCTTCACAAAGTGAACTGTGTCTGGCATGACTTTCAGCAAATTACATTTGCCTTAATTTTATTCCCATTGAAATTAGTAGTTTTCTCATTAATTTTAACTGAGGCAAGACAGATAATGTATTCTCTAATTTTGTCATGAAGACAACAAGTTGCTCAAAGAGTTCAACATATTTCAAGAAAACATCCAGTGTTATCCTCAGTTTCTCTTTTTCCTTGTCAGAAACAACCAAACAACAACAACAACAACAACAAAACCCAAACCAAAGTAATAATTTTTATCTTCCCTTTTACTATTATTATTGTTGTTATTATTTTCAGTTTCCTTCTTAGCATTTTGTTTTTCTGAAGTAGCTCATAAAAATAAATAAAAGCAACATCACATAAAAGTCTATGAGGACTTTGTATAAAACTTCAGAATTCACTGAGACTCTGAAATAGACTCTCATATAGAAGGAGAAAGCATTATCCTTATTAACCTTTCCTCCTGAGGAATGCAGCAAAAGAAGAAGCCGTGCAGGGAAAACTATTTTAAATACGCTTTAGGGTGAAATTCATGCACCATGTAATTTCTTTTAAAACTCTGTATTGGTGGTCCTCTGTACAGGGGTAAATATTGCCCCAAGGCCTTGTCTACAAGCGAAAGTTACATTGATTTAATCAACAGCTCTGAAACAGATACATTTAAAATTACACAGTCTTATGTTGTCATTCATGGACTTACGAGTGTCAAGTTACGTTAAGCATACTTTAAACACTCCTTTAAGCTGAAAATAAGAATCTTGTGGATTCTTGAGTTAGATGTATATGACTTGCCCCTAGTTGGCAATTTTGAGAATAGGAATGATCTCTTATCTCACGTCACCTGAAAGCAAATGTCATATGTGTCATTAATAAAAAAGAAGCTTTATGAAAGATTTCAAGACCAGAATCTTCACACGTAACAGTATTTTTTTCCCCTTTGTAAACAAACAAACTAAGTAACAAACAACAACAACAACAACAAACCTGAGCAATGTATCCCATTGCAGGTTTACAGGAGGCTCATTGATTCTCTTTTTAGTTACCCTGTGTATATCCGGAGTCATTTTATATGCTTCAATCTCGTATATAGAGAGACTAAAACACATTCTTAAGTCATTTATTCCATAAGCAAAACTTTAGTTTTTCCTAGTTTTCTTTTGGCTCCATATTCTATGGAGTAGTCAAGGATTTATTCCAAATCATGTGATCCCTAAAATAATCATTATTCCCTATATTATGGCCAGTATTATATCCCGTGCACTTTCACTTACGGGCATGTCTGTCAAAGGAACCATTTTTCAGCCTCACAGCTCCCATGGCTCTGTCACTTTCTTACTTACAGAGGCCCAAAATGGAAACTATTTTTCTTTTCATTATGAGCTGTCACTTTTTCATCTTGGCACTGCGATGATAGACTTCCATTCATCTTCTATATTACCTTTCCTGAAGCCTCTGACACAGACTGACACAATGCAAAATGCAAGAGATCTTGAAGCATACGTTGACAATTTCTCGGAAAGGTACTTGCTTGTCTTGTGTTGTTGTTTTAAATATATATTGAAAAATTCCAAGCTGTATGGTGCATTGGAACTGTTAGCAGGGGACTCTTTGTTTATTATGAACGTTATAAAGAAATGCTCTCACATCCTGAATAAGAACAGCTGGAGTTGGCATAGGGTAATGACAAGGGCAGTGGTAAAAAAAAAAAAAAAAAGTTTGCTGCAACTGTAGGAAGATAAGAGGAATGTGGTCAGCAAGCCTTCATGTGATGGTATGCTTTGTAACAAAGAAGTCATCTCCACAGAGTGAGTCCAGTGGAAACTCATGGAAGTGCCTGCTTTAACTACAGTTGAGTGACTGAGTTATTTGAGAAAAGGGAATGATTTCAACCAACCTAGAAGCAGAAAAATCAGGCACCCATTCACATTCAGTGAGACTACATGAAACCAGAAGACAGTCCTTCTCATCACTTGGGTTGCACCTGTCACCATGATTTCAGAGCAGCCAGTGTGAAAGACAATACAGGGACTCATAGTAATCATGCTATAACATACACAGACTTTCAGCATGACAACCTTGAAATCGATCAAAAATCACAAAAACAACAAAAAGCCTAAGGCCAATGTCTGGGCCAGAACAGGGGAGAAAGGAGATTTGCATTAAACTTTCTGCTTCCTATGAATCTTGTACTGCAGACTCATTTCACTAATAACCAGGATAAATTATCCAGAGATGAAAGCTATGCAGAGTAGTGAAGTCAAAACCTGTCAGCTATATATTCCAGTGAACCTGTGTTGTAGTACCTAGTTTGGTTCATCTTTTTTCTACCTCATTAATGAAAGAATCATTAAGATCTTGTGGAACGTGAATGATCTGTAGATCACTAGATATCTTCCCGTAGTTATAAGCAGTCCAGAGAAGTCAATGAAAGCCATGCTCAAAATGGTAAATGAATAATGAGAGCAGATCCTCATATCAGCTACACAACATGACTGAGGAGTTACTTTCTAGATTAAAACAGAAAGTCTCCAGCTTTCTCAGAGATTAAACCAAGCAGTGATCTGGGAGGAAGAGTGTGATGAGGCCAGTGCCTCTAGGCAATGCAATCAAGGCTGTTCCTGTTTGTTCTGCCTGAACTACACAGTTCACCTTTGCATCCTCAGACAGTGACATGTATTTTCTTGCTACAATTTGAGAAGCATAACATATAATCTCAGTTTCATGCTATAAATACACCACACTAATTGTCTGCAACTGTATTTCAGATACTCTAAACATGAAATAAGACATAAACATAAAAATGTAAATTATAGATTGGAGCTTTTGATGCACCAATGAGACCCAGAAAAGACATAGAAATAGTGAGGACATGTCTCTTTGCTCAGTGTAGATATAGATCACTGATGTATACTTGTAGTGAAAACCAGGGAACATACTCTGCTGTGTAAATCTTCTGCAAAGTAGATATAGCCTATGGAGTGTTTCATTGTCAGTTGATTTAAACTGGCTACTCATATGTCTATACTTCTGAAACTTTTTAAAAGGCACAGAAGTATTGAAAAGCAAACTTTTGTGCCTCTCAAGATAAAATCAAATATACTTTTCTTAACAGATACTTATCTGTTTGTTCTTAAAAATCTCCAGTGATGGAAGCTCCACAACATTACTGAGCAATGTTTCAGTGTCTCTTCCATTAGAAAATGTAATCTTACTGAAACTTAAGCCTATTATTTGTAGTCAGTGATACAGAGAACAAAGATTTTCTTTCCCCTTTGCTAAGCTTTTTCATGTACTTGGTTGCTGTCATCATGTTCCTCTCAGTCACCTTCAATTTCAAGCCAAATGACTCTAAAACTTTTTCGTCTTTCCTCATCTGCCCTTTTTTCTAGACTTCTGGTCATTTTTGTCGCTGTCACTTGGACTCTCTCCAGTAATCTTACAACATTCTTGAAAATGATATTTCAACACAGACAGCATAGCAGCAAGTAAAACAGAATTATGACTTCCTGTGTCTTTCAAACTATATAAATATTTGGTAACTTGCTTCAGTAGAATACATGATTGCATGATTTTTTTTTTTAATTCATTCTTGTTTTAAGATCTCATAAGGCTAATACAATATAAAAAGGTACTTGCCCCTTCACAGACCCAAACTAAAAGTTTTAATTCATTATATATTCTAATTAATTGCACAGAATTTGCTGTCAGACAAAGTTATGTATACAAGCTCCTATTTTCCACAAATTTCCTCTCAGGATGAATAGGCCAATACATTAACATACTTGTTATTATACTGCATAATTTACATGGTTTTATTCAAATTTTCTGGGTGTCACTATTATTCTCAACTAATCACCAAGTATTAATCTACTATTTGCATTGGATAGGGTTACAAGTAGATGACTGTATCTGAAACTGGAAGTAGAATAAAAGAAGGTAAGTAGAGGACAAAGAACAGCAGTAGCAAATTCCAGCACTATTAGAAATTTAACTGAATGTTCTGCATGTGAATGAAGATGTGTAAGGTACCTCTCAGAAAGAATTAAATAAATGTGAAGACTTTTTTTTTTATCTGGGAAAGAACGCATATTTTAAAAGAAATCGTCTTCATAGAAGAATTTTAAAACTTTGGGGAGAACTTTTGGAACACTTGTAACAGAGTCGAGGCAAAAATGCATGAGTGGTTGGAATCATTTCACAGAGTTCCATGAATCTCCGATGGGAGATGAGATTACAGTAGAAATCAAAGACTGGAAAGTGAGACAAGAGTCCTACAGTATTCTGACATAAACTTGGAAAAAAAAAAAAAAAAAAAAAAAAGAACAAGTAAAATATTCAAGTTTTCAAGAAAAAACAAGAAAATGACATAAACTGAAACATGAACAAAAAAAAAAAAAAAAAAAAAAAGGGAAGAAAACTGTATAGGATTCTGAAAAACTTGATGAAACTTTGTGAAAAGAATCATAGCAGACTGTACAGAGTATGAGAGGGAAAATCAGGAGTAAACTGTGTTCAGGTTTTTGGAAGAAGCTGTTTTACTTGTAAGGATCAAAAATGTTTTGTTTAACTAGAACTGAAGATACCTGAGACAAAGGCAGTGTATCTGTTCTACAGAGAGCTCCTGAGAACTTGGGGGGGGGTGGGGGGGGGGAAGGCTGAGCAAAAAATGAACTCTTCTTGTTATACTATTTGCAGTTTAATGGAGCAACTGAAGTTGTGACAAATGGTTTTGTAAAATCTTGGTTACACTGAGTGCAGATATGTAGAATTTACATTTACTCTAGAGAATCATAGAATCATAGGATGGATTGACTTGGAAGAGATCTCAAAGAACATCTAGTCCCAGCATTGTAGACAGAATTGCCAACCACTGCATCGGGCACTAGATCAGGCTGTCTAGGGCTCTAAAAAATCATGTCTTCTGGCATGATGATATACAAACTAGATGTGAGAATTTAATGGCATTTCATAAAGAAAGAAATTTTATAATCTTTGGAAATGAGGAAGTCTTAGAAGGTAGCAGTGTACACATTCCAGTGAAACATACGTCTGGGAGATAGTAAAGTATCAGAGGAGGCATTCAGCCTGGAATTGCAGAAATGGAGACAGCAGTCACATTTACTTCATTAACTGGAAAACCTCTAGTATGACTGTAGGAAGCCTGCAGAAGACTACAGCCAAAGCAGGCTAATGTTCTAAGGATTTTCTTCTGCAAACCCTTTGACATGATCCCTCACTATATCCTCTCTAAATTGGAGATGTGTGCATTTGAAGGATGGACTGTTCAATGGATTAGGAATTGGCTGGCTGGACACAGCCAAAGGGCTGTGATTAATGGTTCTTTTTCATGGTGGAGGCTTACAGGTTCGTCTTGGGACCGGTGCTCTTCAAAATCTTCATCAATGACATAGACGATGGCATCAAGTGCACACTCAGCATGTTTGCAGATGACATCAAGCTGAGTGGTGCAGTCAATTCATTGGAAGGAAGGAAAGCCGTCCAGAGGGACATGGACAGGCTGTAAAAGTGGGCCCATGAAAACTTAATGAGGATCAATAAGGCCAAGTGCAGGGGTGCTTCACTTAGGTCGGGTCAATCCCAGGTATTTATACAAACTGGGGGAAGATCTCCTTAAGATCAGCCCTGTAGAGAAGGACTTGGGGATCCTGGTGGATGTGAAGCTGGACATGAGCAGTGTGTGCTTGCAGCGTGGAAGGCGAACTGTGTTCTGGGCTGCATTAAAAAAGGGGTGGCCAGCAGGGAGAGGGAGGTGATCCCCTCTACTCAGCTCTTGTGAGGCCCCATCTGAAGTACTGTGTCCAGGCCTGGGGCCCCAGAGGAGAGCCACTAAGAGGGCTGGAGCATCTCTCCTATGAGGAAAAGGTGAGGAAACTGGACTTGTTAAGCTTAGGAAAGAGAAGGCTCTGGGGAGACCTCATTATGGTCTTCCAGTGCTTGAAGTAAGCATATAAATGGGAGGGGGAATGGCTGTTTACGAGGGTGGATAGTGGTAGGACAAGGGGAATGATTTTAAACTAAGACGGGGAGGTTTAGGTTAGACATTAGGAGGAAGTTTTTCACACAAAGGGTGGTGATGCACAGGAACAGGTTGCCCAAGGAGGACAGCCTGGTCTGGTGGTTGTGACCCTGCCTGCGGCAGGGGAGTTGAAACTAGATTATCTTTGAGGTCCTTTTCAACCCAGGCCATTCTATGATTCTATGATATGATTCTATGATTTACACTAATTCCCAGCTGTGCTTTTCAGCCTGCATCAAAAACTGACATGGAGACAACCTATTGACTATAAAAATAAAGGTAATTTAGAGCCACTACAGGTAACCCACTCAAGGTCCATGCACATTATTGATTATCGTGTATAGATTCTCAGACTATCCTTTAAGACTGTTAGTTTATCATGTTGAAGCTCATACTTTGGGCTTTGGATGAGCTTGACATAAGAAAGAGAGAAAGAGTTTCCTAGATTTGACCTTTCAAAAAGAAACTCCAGTTAAATAATTAAGTATAGAAAAGTATTCAGACTATATATTGACTTCCTGGAGACACAGAACATCTTTGGAAGACAAATGTGAAATTCTATTTTATCTTTCATTCTCCAACTCACTTTTATTAGAGTTGATTAAATTTTAATTAAATGTGAGTTCTGTATGGCTTCTTTGTATAGTTGCATTAGCACATGAACTGACAATTGTATTCTACTTTGACATGTACCTTAAAAATCAATTAAAGCATGAGAAAGAAAAGCTAATATATGCTATTAAAAGAACTTCATTTCTAGATGAAATGAAAAGTTGCCAAATTTAAGAAATTATTTCAACCATTGGCTTCAACAGAAATGATAATAGTTTTTGTGTTTTTAACCTGTAACTCCTTAGGACTTCATTTTTATTTTTATTTTTATTTAGTGGTATATAAATAAAATTTCCATTATTCTACATCCCTGTATCTGATTGATTTTCCCAATTTGCTGAAATATCACTTGGTAATTACTTCCTACATTTGACTTCTATTATGCCTGAGAACTCCCAGATTTCCCTAACTCAAATCATTCCCAGTACCTTCTGAGTACTTCAGCTTTGCAGAAAACAACCTGTATTAGTTACTGACCTGAATTAGGCCAAGTGTTGTTCCATACCATATGACACCATGCATAAGTCCATAAAGCTGTGGGGAGTTGCCTCTGGGGAGCAGCCGCTGCCTGGGTCTTTCTGGCTATCCATTGGTGGCAGATGAAACCTTGCATTGCAGGTAGGTTGATGGTTGGCAGGGAGTTGTAGTCATTGCTGTGTGTTGGTTGACAGGTGTTAAGTAATTGTATTGCAACTATATCTATTGTTATCATAGCTTTTTTTGTTTGTTTGTTTGTTTGTTTGTTTTTCTCATTATCATTTTCTGTTTATCTTGCTTCCAGTTCTCCCTCATCCCTCTTAGGAGGAGATGTTAGCAATTAGCTGTGTGGTGCTAAGCTGCTGTTGGGTTAGACCTCAACAGTCCTGGTGACACCAAACATAGAGCTCAAAGAGTTGAGACAGTGACAAATAAGACCACAACACAATAAATCAGTATTTTTATAAATGTTGCAATAAGTTAGTAGTTGCTGGTCACAATGCTATTTTTTCTATTTTTAGTGATCTTTCAGAATTTTTTCATGGAATCATAAACTTGCTATATGTGATTGCTATTGCACTACTTATTACTTTGGGGAGCTGGATTGAGATTATCATTTTTCTGTATAGTATAATAGTGGTCAGGAGGTTAATCTGATATTTTCAGTTGATATTGCAATCATTCTTGTATTTCAAAAGTTGTATCATGGAAGCTATTAATAATTTAACTACTTACCTCGTTTTCATGGGGAGTGGGAGAGACACTGGGAAGACAAATGGGAGTGTTCAAAACAGCCTGCTACAATTGCTGTACCTACTGCATTTGTTTCAAGTTTTGCTTGCGGTTTAACAGCTGTTGTGAATATCTCTCAGCTCTCTGCCTTGAGGCTGGAGTTATGGCTGGCAAGGAATGTGGGATGGTATGAACAGATATCTAAGACAGTGGACACCCACATGCACACTAGCACATATCCCAGAAAGATCTGCTCCGTGGTATTCTCAGGCATAAATGTGAGACTCATCAACCTGTAGTTCCCCAGGTATTCCTTAGAATCATAGAATCATAGAATTGCTCAGTTTGGAAAAGACCTTAAAGATCATTGAGTCCAAGCACAACCAAACCATACTTCTCTAATTAACAGCTCTCTGCTAAATCGTGTCCCTGAGCCCCACATCCAAATGGTTTTTAATCACATTCAGGGATGGTGACTCAACCACCATCCTTTTTCCCTTTCTTGAAAATGGGAGCGATGTTTCCTTTTTTTCACTCACTGGGTAATTTGCCTTACAACCATGACTTTTCAAAAATGATGGAAGATGACTTGGTGATCAGATCAGCCAGTTCCTTCAGAATCCTAGGATGCATATTATCTGACCCCATAGACTTGTATGCTTCCTGAAATTGTCTCAGACTTGCCAGTACTCAGGCTGCTGAACACCAGGAGGGATTTTGCTTCCCCAACTCTCACTTAGTGGTTCAGGGATGTGAGAGGCATGGAAAGTATAACTACCAGTGAAGACTGAGGCAAAGAACTTGCTGAGTACATTAGCCTTCTCAATATTCTTTGAAACCAGTTCTCTCTCTTCATACATATTACAGGGAGTTACAATCTCCTTAGCCTGTCTCTTCTGACCAGTGTCAGTGTAGAATCCCTCATTATTTTTCACATCTCTCACCAAGTTCAGTTCCATTTGAACTTTGGCTTTCCAGATCCCATCTCGGTATGTCTCGATGACATTCCTATATTCTTCCCAAGCCATGTGTTCTTGCTTCCTCTGTCCCTATCTTCTTTTTTCCCCTCATAAAGTCCTTGCTCAGCCATGTCAATTTAATGCCTCCTCTGCTTCATTTCTTATGCTGGGGGATGAAGAGCTTTTTTGCCTCCAGAAAGGTATTGCCAGCTCCATCCTGTTCTTCAGAACACCCTCCTGAACTTCTCTTTGCCAAGACTGATCCTCAAGATCATGAACTCAGCAAGGGAGTAATTACGGCAGCCTAGACTGCCTCTTAGTCCCTCCACATTGGGAAGCACCAGGTCCAGCAGTACTTCCCCTCCAGTCAGTTGGTCCAATAGTTGGACCAGGAAGCTATCCTCAATGTACTCCAAGAGTCTCCTGAATCACAGAATCACAGAATGGCCAGGGTTGGAAGGGACCTCAAGGATCATGAATCTCCAACCCCCCTGCCACATGCAGAGCCAACAACCTTCCCACATAATGCTAGACCAGGCTGCCCAGGGCCCCATCCAATCTGGCCTTGAACACCTCTGGGGACGGGGCATCCACAACCTCCCTGGGCAGCCTGTTCCAGCATCTCACTACTCTCTCTGTAAAGAATTTCCCCCTGACATCCAACCTAAATCTCCTCTCCCTCAACTTAAAACCATTTCCCCTGCAGTTATCTCCCCTTTCAAAGAGTTGATTCCCCTCCTGTTTGTAGGCTCCCTTTAGGTACTGAAAGGCTGCAATGAGGTCACCCCGCAGCCTTCTTTTCTCCAGGCTGAACAAGCCCAGCTCTTTCAGCCTGTCCTCATAGGGGAGGTACTCCAGTCCCCTGATCATCTTTGTGGCCCTCCTCTGGACCCTCTCCAACAGCTCCCTGTCTTTCTTGTACTGGGGGCTCCACACTTGGACACAGTACTCCAGATGGGACCTCACAAGAGCAGAGTAGAGGGGAACAATCACCTCTCTGTCCCTGCTGGCCACCCCTCTTTTGATGGAGCCCAGGATACCATTTGCCTTCTGAGCCGCAAGGCCACACTGCTGGCTCATATTAAGAGAGCCATATCCATCAAGACCTCCAGGTCCTTCTTCACAGGGCTGCTCTCAAGGACTGCTCCTTCCAGTCTGTAGGGATGCCTGGGATTCCTTCGGCCCAAGTGCAAAACTCTGCACGTTGCTGTGTTGAACGTCATCAGGTTCACCTGGGCCCACCTTTCTAGCCTCTCAAGGTCCCTCTGAATCCCTTTCTTCAACCGTGTTGACCGCACCACTCACCACTCAGCTTGGTGTCATCAGCAAACTTGCTGAGAGTGCAATCAATTCCGTCATCGATGTCATTGATTAAGATGTTAAAGAGCACCGGTCCCAAGACAGACCCCTGGGGGACGCTGCTCATTACCAGCCTCCACCTGGACATAGAGCCATTGATGACCACCCTCTGTCTGCAGCCTTTCAACCAGTTTCTTATCCATCGAGTGGTCCACCCATCAAATCCACATTCCTCTAATTTGGAGATAAGGATGTGGTGGGGGACCATGTCAAAGGCCTTGCTCAAGTCCAGGTAAATGACATCGGTCTCCTTTCCTTTGTCCACTGATGCCGTCACTCCATCATAAAAGGCCACCAGATTGGTCAAGCATGACCTTCCTCTGGTGAAGCCGTGCTGGCTGTCTTGGATCACACGCCCTTTCCTCATGTGATCAAGCATGTCATTCAGGATGATCTGTTCCATGATCTTCCCAGGCACAGAGGTGACACTTACCGGCCTGTAGTTCCCGGGGTCCTCCTTGCTCCCTTTCTTGCAAATGGGAGTGACGTGACCCTTCCTCCAGTCATCCAGGACCACACCTGACAGCCACGACTTCTCAAATATGATGGAGAGCGGCTCGGCAACTACCTCAGAACCCTGGGATGCACGCCATCTGGCCCCATAGACTTGTACACATTCAGTCTCATGAGGCGGTCTTGGACCTGCTCTGTCCTCATAGCAGGAGGGGATTTACCACCCCAGTCCCCACCTAGAGGTGTAGGGATGCAGGGCTCAGGGACGGAAGGAGTACTGGAATCCTGGCCGCCAGTGAAGACTGAGGCAAAGAACTCATTCAGTACCTCAGCCTTCTCTCCGTTCGTTGAAGCCAGTTCTCTTTTTACATTTACCAAAGGAGGTACACTCGCTTTGGCCTGTCTCTTCTGGCCAATGTACCTGTAAAAAGTCTTCCTGTTGTTTTTCACGTCCCTCGCCAAGTTCAGTTCCACCTGTGCCTTGGCTTTCCTGATCCCACATCTGCAAGTCTGGACATCCCTGTATTCTTCCCAGGTGACACGCCCTTGTTTCCAGAGCTTGTACGCACCTTTCTTTGCCCTCAGCATGCCCAGCAGGTCCTTACCGAGCCACGCCAGCTTCTTCCCTCCTTTGCCTGCTTTCTTGTTCAGAGGGATGGAGAGTTCTTGCACTCTCAGGAAGGCATCCTTGAAGAGTAACCAGCATTTTTGTTTTTAAAGAAAACATCCCAGGGGATCTTGGCCAACAGTCCATTGAACAGCTTAAAGTTCGCTCTCCCAAAGTTCAGGGTCCTGACGCCACTCTTCACCAGACCCACATCTCTCGAGATCACGAACTCGACCAGAGCGTGGTCACTGCAACCCAGGCTGCCTCCAACCTTAACACCTTTAATGATTTCCTCCACATTGGTGAGCAGCAGGTCCAGCAACACTTCACCTCTGGTCGGTCTGTCCAACCCCTGGACTAGAAAGTTATCATCAACGCATTCCAGGAGCCTCCTGGACTTCTTGCAACTCGACGTGTGGTCTTTCCAGGAGATATCCAGATGGTCGAAGTCCCCCATCAGGACAAGAGCCTGTGAGCACAAAGCCTCCCGCATCTGAAGCAAGAAAGCCTCGTCAACAGTCTCCCCTTGATCAGGTGGCCGGTACTATACTCCTATCACCAGCTGGCCTTTGTTAGACCCATCCCTAATTCTAACCCACAGGCTCTCAACCTGATCATGACTGTTTCTCAGAGGAAGCTCCTCACAGTCTATCCACTCTTTGACATAGAGGGCAACTCCCCTACCCTTCCTACCTAGCCTATCTCTTCTAAAGAGCCCATAGCACTCAATGGTGGTATTCCAGTTATGGGAATCATGCCACCACGTTTCCATGATAGCAACAAGGTCATAACTTTCTAAGCACATCATAGTTTCCAACTCATCCTGCTTATTTCCCAGGCTGTGTGCATTGGTATAAAGGCACTTCAGCTCGGCTTTCCGTCTCACCGCCTTTATAGATGATCTAGGTTCCTCTAGAATAGCAGCATCCCCAACAATGCCTGCCCCAGTCCATCCCTTTGTACTTCACTGTCATCGCCCATCAGGTTCGGTACGAGCCCTGGAATGACCTGCTCAACCTCAGCGTCCCTGATTTTGCTCCCTTCCCTCTTCATACCTAGTTTAAAGACCTGTCAATGAGTCCTGCTAGTTCCTCACCTAAGATCCTCCTCCCCCTCAGAGACAGGCTATTTCCATTTGCTGCCATCATGCCAGGTACTGAGTAAGTTTCCCCATGGTCAAAAAAAAAAAACTAAAATTCCTGGATTTGCACCAATTTTAAGCCATTTATTTATGAGGTGGGTTTTTTGGTACTCTCAGTATCCTGCCCTGCCACTGAAGGTATAGAAGAAAACACCACCTGCACACCCGATCCCTCGACTACCCGCCCCAGTACCCTGAAGTATTTCTTAATAGCTTCTGGATTACTTGAAGCTCACCATGTTGTTTTTCCAGCAGATATCCAGGTGGTTGAAATCTCTCTATCACAGTAAGAGCCCACCAATGTGATACTTCCCTGCAGCTGAAATAATAAGGCCTCCTCAGCAGGCTCTCCTTGGTCAAGTGATCTGTGATAGACCCCAACCATAAGAGGTCCTTTATTGGTTTGGTCCCTAATTTAAACCCCCAATTTCTTAGCACCATCAGTCTGTTTTTGAAAGGCAGCTCTTCACAGTCTATTCGTTTCATAACCAAAAGCGCATCTCCTCCATGCCTTCTGCCATGCTTGTTCCTTCTAAAATGCCTGTAGCGCCCAGTCATAGTATTCCAGTTGTACAGTTCTTCCCAGACACAGAAAATAGTTATTTAGAATGTTGGATTATTTTGAAATTCCATTTTGCTGGAAATTATCTCTCAAAGTGTCTTAAATTCTTGTGAGATTAATAATATTGGTGGTTTTGTGTTCTTGGGTTCCTTTTTACAGAAGGTAAATAGTTTTATTTCTTTTCGGGGATCTGGGATATATAGTGTTTGTTTTTTGTTTTGTTTTGTTTTTTAATGCTTCTGCTTACCAACCTGAATAAAAACATTTTCTTATGTCATTTTCTGATACTCCAGTTACAGGAGACTGAATTCTACTTAAATTATTTTACATTACTGTGATAATATACACAGGGCACTGAGGAAGGTGGAAAAAGAAGCCAGATAATGTTTTTTGAACAAGAAATTTCCATGATTATTGTTACTGTTTGTTACAGGGTTACCTCTGTCTCTGGAGAAAAAAAGGGAATATTCCAGTTGCTGACCAGGCAGTGCAAAACTAGGCCAATTCTTTTTTCACAGGCTTCCATGTATGAGAGCATAAATCTAAGTTTGATCTAGTGTTTGCTTGCAACTGGAAAATCCATTCTTTATTGCCGAATATAGAAAACCTGATGTAAAATCAGCCCTTGTAAACTTCATGCATTTTCACTCACTGTTCATGAATTAAGAAATGTAACAGAAAATTGGATCTTCCTTCTAAAGAATAAGTGAAATTTTGATCTCTTTTCTTTTAAAATTATAAAATTGAATATTTTTTTACAATTGATGTGACTGCATAGGCTACACCAACCAGCAGCATATGTAGCAATGCACATAGGAAGAGAAAAGCTTATTTCCCCTTCCTCAGTGATCATGAGTATGTAAAACAATATATGTGAAAGTGAACTAGTTTTCTTTCAAGACATAAGGGATAAAGGTGGAGAAATGACTCTTGCATCTTGCATAGGCCCAAGGGATAAGGCAGGAAAGCAAACACAGAACAAGATCAAAGGATACCTTGGAAAGACCAACAGAACCTGTGCTCCAAGCAGTCAAGAAATTGAAGCTGACATAAAGTCAGTTAAATAAAGTGCAGAGCTCATCTGCTGTCTGCAGAAAAGAGTAGTCACTGCTGTATTTCTACTTCTAAATAAATCTATGCTTGTAACACAGAAATAGAAACAACCACAAAGAGTATCCTGTCACTATAAATAAAACTCACTGCTTCACACAGGGGGCTGTGTTTATATCACGGAAACCCTCAGGTCAGCTTCAGTTGATGCTCCAGTGTAGCAGTATAAAAATTGCAGAAAGAGAAGCATATTATTCATAGAATCACATTCATAGAATGGCTTGGATAGGAAGGGACAATAAAGATCATCTAGTTCTATTTCTCCTGACATAGGTAGGTTTACCACCCTACAGCCTGGCTGCCCAGGGTCCCCATCTAACTGGCCTTGAGCACTTTCAGAAATGCAACATCCACAACTTTGAGCAATCTTTTCCAGCATCTCACCACCCTCTGAGTAAAGAATTTTCATCTAACATCTAACCTTAATTTCCTCTCTTTTAGTTTAAAGCCATTCCACCTTTTCCTACTACTATCAGACTGTGTAAAATCAGTCTCCTGTCTGCTTGTAAGCTCCTTTTTTAGTACAGAAATACAGTGATCATATCCCCCCAGAGCCTTCTCTTCTCTTGACTAAAAAAGCCATGCTGCCTCTTAAGAGCTTGGCTTCATGGGATGAGCACTCCAGCCCTTTGATCATCTTCTTGTCCCTTCTCTGGACCCATTCTAACAACTTCACATCTTCGTTGCATTGAGTGAACACAGTACTCCAGATCAGGCTTCACAAGGGCAGAGTAGAGAACAGTCATCTCCCTCTCCCTTATGGTCACCCCAGCCTTCCTTCCTACTGTTGGCCCTCCAGGCTGTAGGAGAACACTGCTTTCTCATGCCCAGATTTTCATCCACCAGAACCCCCCCATCCTTCTTATTACAAGCATGGAAGAAAAGATATATGTTCTCTTGCCAGCCACAATACCTCCAACAAATTTAAATAGAACTCCTGCTTATTTCTCACCATTGTCAAACTTCCCTAAGGAGATCATTTTAATGTACGTTGTTAGTGGATGTGGAAAATGGTATGGTAATCAATTTTTTTTATAATATCATAGACCTCTACTTTTTTATTATTATTACTATTTTTTTAATTATTGCATTAGAGCTCACTTTTGTAAATCTCTGTAAATGTGAAAATGGGAAGGAGAGAGAAATCTCTATCCTATTGAAAATGTGTTTTTGGGATGGAAAGAATTTGTTTGAGTAGACAAGAAAGAGAAAAATAAATTTGAGCTGTCTTCAGCACTTCTGTAATCATGGAAAATTTTAATTTCTTTACATTTCTTTTCTTCAAGTATCATTTAACATTAATTAATTGCTGATTAAAACAGCAAATTTCTCAGAACTGTCCTACCTTGTTTTCCCATTTGTTACGTATCAAGACTCCATGACAGTGGTTTAAAAAATACGTATATTTTTTTCAATTGCTGAGTTCTGGAATGAGAGGATCCATCTCACTTGACATCAGTTATTCACATATGAACAAAGAAAATGGAATTTAGTCAAAACAGCTGGTAGAGATTACAGAACAGATCAGGTGACTAAACACAGGCTTTCAGTTAAAAATGGAATAAAGAACTCTCCAAAATTCATATAAAGTATATTAAGTTGTTTAGCTCCAAACTGAATATAGAAAGAATACTTATGGGGACACCTTTGGATATAGACATGTACACTTCAGAAACACATATTTAATCAAATGAATCCTATCCATTCTTACTCAGAGCTAGATACTGAGGTTTCTTCTCCGTAAAGTTCAACCTGACTGGCTCTCTGGAATTGTCTGGATCCATTTCTGGTGACTATAAAAATAACCTCAGTAATGGTTATGCACCTATGCCTCAGTCTCTGAAAATCAAATTTAACCAATACATAATACTTTCTCAGTAATCTAAATTAGAGTTGAAAAAAAGAAAAAAAAAAAAAAAAAAAAAGAAAGAAAAAAGTTCAGCGAAGGCTTTTTTTTTTTTTTTTTTTTTCCCTGTTCTTCATGCAAGGTTGATACCAATGTGAACTAAATTTTGAGAGAAAGGTCATTTGCTCTCTGTTTAAATTAGATGTACCATCCAGGTTATCAGTAACATAATGGATCAGCCACCATTGATCACAGATACAGATGTGGTTTGTACAAAGCAAAGTGACATTGCTGAAGCATCAACATTCATGTCAATGTGGTATGGTGTCTCTGCCAATATATCTCAGTGAAATTTCTTTATTTTTTATTTATTTATTTATTTTCTTGCTTTTCTTATTTTCCTGCACTCGTAAAGAAAGAGTTTGGGGGTAAACAGACTTCTTTGCCTGACTGCCAACCAAAAGAGTATACAAAACAGGGCTTACAGTCTGTTAAGATGATAATTGCTTATAGAACTGCTAGAGCATAGCATCATTTCAGACTAGTCCACCTGAGAAATTTAACTTCAAGAAGCCTGAAGAGTGACTGAAATAAATTAGGAGATTTGAAAGATTCAGAATTGCATCAAGCCTAGATGAGCAAAAGGTAGTGAATCAGATAAAAACATTAATACACACATGGTGACGGATGAGGCAGATGACATTTTATGCTCCTTTAAACTGACTGATGAAGATCAGGCAAATTAGAAATAGCTGTGGACAAGTTCAAATATGTCTTCTAGTGTGCACTGAAAGGGAATCTTAAGGAGAGGATGTGTGGCACATACATGGAAAAGATAAAAGGGTTCTTGCAAGACAATACTGTGATGCCTTTGAAAAGTTTAGAGAGCCATTTGAAGCTCTGAAATGTGAAATAAGGCACAATAATAACATGGAAGGTCTAACAACAAGAACAAAGATAAAGACTTTTCAACAATGGGAGTTAAATTTACAGTTTAGCATAAAAATCTTTTGTAAAAAGTAGTTTGTGTGAAATCAGAAAATGGCAAAGCATTTCAACAGAATACCTGGTCCAAGCAGTACTCTCTACAAAGAAAGCTGTATAATTGGAGGAAGTATGATATTATAAGTCCTAGAACAAAACAGAGGCTGACATATATATTGTATGGGGAGAAAACAAACAAACAAACAAACAAACAAGAGCTTATTGAAAGGACATTTTTTATTACCATTGGCTAACTTTATAGACGGATACAGGGAGAAAGAATGTTCTAGTGACTTTTGTTGATCAGCCTAAATGTGGAATCCAGATGGTATTTCATTCATAATCAAGTTGTGGCATTTTGGCTCTGTTCCTAGCTTATCTGAAATAATGACTTTCTGCTGCATATCATCTAGAAAGAAAAATATACCCCAAATGGGAAAGCAAATGTTTAAAAATGATAAAATTTTCTTTATTTGAAATATTTGCCATACTGGAGTTTGTCCTGAAGAAACATACACAAATTGTGTTTGTATTTACCACTGCGTTAAATTCAGTGTGGTGTCAGCCAATCCAATAAGCTTTGAACATTTCCTCCAGTGTTTCCCACCTAAGACTTTTGGATTCATTCTAAGAAAAATCTGATTCTATTTTTCTTAGTCTTTCCATAAGCAGCTTAATGGGTCACTTGCTGTACATTTGGAATATAAGCATTCAGGTGAATCAGTACTTTTCTGTGACTAGAGAGGTGGATTAATAGAATTCAGTCCTGCTCACAAAGATTAAACCAGATCATGTGTAGTGGATGCAAAATAAATACCATATAACAGCAGTTGTAGTTGAGGAGACATGCCCTATCTGTCTACTCAAGCAAGAGAAAAAGACATTTCAACATAATGTCAGGAAAGAAATTCAAGACATCAATTTATGGGGAAAAAAATAAAAAATGTGAATGTCTACCTTTGAAATATTGCTTCTTTTTGTCTATCTTTTGCTTCTTGAAATAAGATGCTCTTCTTATTTTAAAGACTTACATATTCTGAAGTGAGTTCAGGAAATAAAATTTCCCACAGCCCAGGTCTGTGCTTTCTTTGTTCTGAAGAACATGAAACATTTTTATTTTCACTTTCACCCTTTTCATAATTCCCTGATTGATATCATTAGAAATATAGTGAAAAAAATCTTAATCTACATTTTACTAAATCACGAGAACTTGATGTTATTGCAACTGGTCATTTCGCAAGGTACAATGGGGGAACAATTTCTGTCATTGACACAGAATGATGTGATAGTGTTAGCTATGGAGATCATCAGATTCAGGTAATTATTCCTGCCACATGCTTTCCTGAACATTAAAACATTAAAAAGTACCATTTCAAATGCTGGCATGTTATTGAATGTATTCTTTAAAACATTGTCAGCAACAACCACAACAAAACAACTTGATTTTTTGATGAAAGATGAAAATCATGAGAGCAGGGAAAATTTTGTTTACTAGGTAAAATAAAATAAAATAAAAAAATAGAAAGAAAAATAATATTATGAATAAAGAAATACATTTTATTTTATTGAAAAAGATTCTACTCCTTCGTTCCATCTTTTCAGATTACAAGAATTTATTTTATGGTAAAATGTAACTTTTATTTAGTGTCCCTTTATTTCAATTTGATAGTAGGTCAACAGTGAATTTCAAAAGACATTTAACAAGAAAGAAACTTTTTTTTTTTTTCTCCGGACCAAAGTTTTTTACAAAATATTTCTTGATTTCAGAATTAGCTTCAGACTTCCTAAAGCTGAGTTTTATGGGAATTTATAGTTAACTCAGAGTAAAAATAGATGCTATCCTATCTATAAATGCTTCAGAAAAGACTGGAGAAGTGGTGAGCTCAGAACACTTGATAAACAAGTATATATTTTAACTGTTTGAATAACTAACTAGATATACAAAATGAATGAAAATATGAAAATCCTGACCACTTTAGTAGTAGTTTGCTTACGTACAAATCCAGATTAAGGAAACTTACTGGTCTAAATCTAACTGGGGATGCCTTGTGTCATATAGCATTCACATTATTTAAACTTTGTTTACTCTAGACATTAAATTTGGAAATTATTTTAGGTACAAAAGAGATCTTTGCTAAAATACTCTGAAACTGACAGCAGTACTTACTTCTATGATCAAGTTGAAATTTTCCTTTTTTTTTGTGGCTGCTGAAAGATTGCTTTATGTTTCTGTTTATGTGCATGAGTATGCATTCTTGTTCTCCAATGCTGCATCTAAGTTCTCTTTTGCTACATGTAAGTCTTACCAAAAGCAAATTAACTTTCCTTAGCAAGCAAGGTATCTCAGTGTAGATGTTACAATAACTATATTTCATCTGAATGCAAGATTCTTGCACATGTTTTAGTTTAGATGCAGGAAAAAAAAAAAAAAAAAAAAAAAAAAAAAAAAAAAAAAGTTTTCTAAAAGAGAGAAAAGAGTTGACTAAAAGAGAGCAAGAAATATTGTTATCCTGAGAAATTGGCCTGGAATTGCAGTGTTAGGAAGGTGATGATTTATCCTGGTTTTGACACAAGAGAACGGCAGAATACTGGGACACATATCCAGCCTGGAGAATATTGTGAGTATGAAGAACACAATTATTAAATGTGAAGTCTAGGTTTGAATATGGAAATCTGAGGCAGGTGTTTAGGGCAGACAGATAATGATACTGATTGGAAAGGTGGAGAAAAGGAGAAAGTTGAAATTCATTGTGTAGAGGGTATCTGAAAAACAGAAACGGATGGGAAGGATGCCCTGTAGCATGTTATTGGGTGCACCAGAGCACATGAAGGCCTCCAAGACCCTGAGCTTCACCCAGCATCCTCTCACAACATCTGTCCTTGAAGGACACCGATTTCAACTTAAAACTGATCCTGTTACTTGACAACAGCTCCCAGCTTATCTTCCTTCAAAGGGGCAGCCTCTGACCGACAGAACAGTAGTGAAGGCTGAACAAGGAGCTAACAGAAATGATTATTAGCATGATAAAAATAAATAAATAAATAAATAAAATTAAGTGGAAAGGTTCAGTCGCAGTTACTCTCATATCAAACTCAACCCTCAAAATTAGATGTAATCTTTCAGCTGATCTCTGTACCTCAGTATCTCAACCTATACAGCATATTGCTAGTCTGGTTGCAAAGGTAAATGTATTCATATCAACAAAGCAGACAGATGGTGCACTGATGAGAACTGCTGAAAAGCTTGGGAATAAATAAATTATTCTGTCTTCAAAATAAAAGTTGAATAATATGTAGTAAACATATCATGAGACTGTTCTTTGCTTGATGAAGAAAAAAAAATAGCATTTAATAAGTGCTCACTAAGCAGTTACTCTCCTTTTGGCACTGGAAAAGGATGTGGAGAATTATTAATAGAAAATAAATTGGAAACAATCAGAAAAATGGCCTGTCTTAATCCCTGTATTTGTGTGCTTGTGAGACTTTTACAAATGGACTGATATCCCATCTTACATTTTTATTCCTACCTTCCTCCTTAGAATATGGATGTGTAGATGTTTGTATATTGTCTCCGCTTTACCAGTGTGAGCCTCGGCATAATGCAATTCAACAAGTTTGAAAGTTTCTGTGATGTATAAGAAAAACATATTTGGATGAATGATGAAGAATTTTAAGATGAATAAAAAGGAAGAGACCTTATTTCTGACCAAAGTTTCAAGCTCTCATTAGACCCATTTGAGCACTGCATTTGAACTTCATTAGCTATCTTACAGCTAGTTCGATTACAGTCTGAACTTGCCTGACAATCATGCATCAGGACTCAAACTGGCTGGCAGACCATTTAGCTATCCTTAATAATTACTTGTGTAAAAATTATTCTTACTTTTGTCTGACACAGATAGGTACACTGTGAATTGTCCTAACTGAATACAGCTCATGCTTAAGAAAATTGTTTTTGCTTAGGAGACTTATGACCTTAACTGAAACTACTCAGGCATATTGTGTTTCAGGCATTAGTTCTTGTCAATTGTTCAGTAAATACTCCCGAGTCTGTTTGAATAATGGAAAAAAATCATATCACCCTTCTATAACCTCAGCCTTTTCCAGCAATTGCTACATCTTGAGCATTGTCTGGCCTGAGAAAACAGGAGCTGAGTTACACAAAGACCAAATTATCTGCTGCTAATTTTATATATCACAGACACTCAGTCAAATAAGTACCTGGATATTTTGGATATGACATATGGTCATATATGTGTTAATATATGAGCAAATTTTACCACTGTTATTGCTGTGACTATTTACTTCACAGTGAAGAATGAAGCAGAATGAAGGTTCGTTATTGCTCTGTGTGTAGCTTCAAATTACTGCCATGTTGCATTAAATTCTAAATTTGATAAAGAATGGGTGATTTAACCAAAATCAAAGTATGTGAACAGAGACGACAGAAGAATTTTCTATTTCCCATCCCTATCCTCCAAGGCGCTTGACTTGATCTTGTCTACTTTTATTTTCAAACTGTTTTTGTTGGCACACAGCATTCTTTTTATTCTCTGTGTCTCTGGATGCTTATTTTTTGCTTTTTTTTTTTTTTTTTTTCCCCCTCCTTGACATTAAAATGTTTGTAAAATGCAATAATGGGTAGAGGCAAAATGTAAATAGTTAATTATGATGTAGTCTGTAGGGGATTCTGTGGGTACAATATCTCCAATCCTTATGCAACCGTAAACTTGACATGTACATTCTGAAGCCCTTCAGAAAGGGCAATGCTGTTACTTGTCTAAATAGTACATGATTACCTCAGTTAGTTTTGTGGCTGTGGTAATGTTCATTTTATGAGCTCAATCTGGTTCTGAGCCATCTGAACTTCAAATTCCAGATGCCTTATCCCTACTACTACTATCTCATATACTGTGTACACATGTGTACAATGTAGACTGTATTGGAAATACTCCATTGTGCTCTGAAAGTCACACTGTGCTCTCCTTAAAATCATATTTGCAAGCCTTACAGGAAAAGGTGTGTGTATGCGAAGGCAACTGTTTAAAGGATCTTTGCCTTGACTAGAACAGAGACGATAGAGTTTGGGCTAATGCTTTTTCTTTTGTTATAATAGGAAACTACCCTTTTTTAACAGTTCCTTTGTTCTCTGCTGTACAAGTAACTTTGTACATTATTGTTTCATTGCCACACCACACTCAGAAAACAACAAAGATAATGGGACATGGAGCTAAAGCTGCCTTGTACTATTGCCTGTTTACCCACTAGAACAAAGAGTAGGCGTTAGAGTTCCTTCATTTACCATAAGTGTGTCTTTGAGCTAGACAACTCTACCTGCCTGCTAACCAGGGGATAATAAAATATATACCTACCCCACAGGGATGCTGGGATGCTTAATGAACTAATTAGTACTTTTCAAGTACTTTTCAGTGCTCTGATAGGAGAAGGTACCTATTCTTTTGTGTAGAACAAGCATAGATAACACTTTATCCTTTTTTTTTTTTTTTTTTTTTTTTTCTCCTTTAAATCTTAAAAAAAGAATTTGCTGCTCAATCAGTTGTTTTTACACTTATATAAGTTCTCATGAACCAAGGATCAAAGTGATAACATAAAGAGTTATAAAGAGGAATAGAATTTGCTTGAAGAGTGTCAGTAATTATACATGCGTATGGATATGTTTCTGTATGTGTTTAGCTATACATTGAAGTGTTTTCATTTGCTTGAAATGTTGCTGCTTTCTTTACAGCACAAAAGAAATTTCAATGGATATTGCTAGTTCCGAACTATGGAGAGTGGGAAAAGACAAAGAAGGTCTGTGCTGGAAGATGCAAGAGGGATTTAGGTAACTAGATGATCCTTTCATTTGTCATCTGAAAAAGATCCTAAGGTCAACCCTTACTTCTTATAAAATGATAAGGTGTCTGTAATGGCAAGGAAAGGTCTCAGATTTATACGTTAACCAAAAAGATATGTCTCTTGTGGCACATAATGTCCAGGCACAATCTAGAAGATTGATTCAACCGTCAGCCATGAACTGAATCATCAGGATCATTATAAACCTCTTCAATTTCTTTGCAGTTCTCTAACAGAATTCTTTATTATTGTTATAATTATTAGTATACTTGTTATTATTACTAGGATAACTTTATAGTAGTATCAAGGTTTTAATAAGTTTGCTTAACTTAACATTTCTAATCTAAGCCACAGACAGAGTAGATGTTATCAATAAGAACAATGGGATCTAAGGCGTTGTTCAGCCTTCTAATGCAGTCCTCTATTTTAAGGTAAAATGAATGTTGTTCTAGTCTTTCTTGAATGTTTTGAATAACATTCTATTGATAATACAACAAATCAATACTACTTGGCCAAATCTAAATTTGTGATACAGATATCTGAAGACTTATCCTAAAACTGTCCGTCTTCCAAATGGGGAGTGCATTACAGTAAGAATTATAAGAACTTTTATTTTTTATTTTTTACTATAATAAGAAGGACTTGAAATCTAAAGATGAGAATACTGGTGGTACCAAATGCAAAATCAACTCTGTTTCTATCTGAATCTGCATAGTCCCTAGCTGAATAAAGAGGTAAAACCTGGTAATATGGGAACCCCTGTGAAGAGAAAATGTAGTCTTATAAGTAGTGTGTTCAGATACATTTGAATCACATCTTCTGAGCTTCACACTCACTGTGATACACAGGATTTATCTCCAAGAACTCAGAACAATGTATGCACTTCTCATTACATTCCATATGACCTGTGAGAGTCAAGACGATTAAAGACTGGACCCTTCATTTCCTTTGTCATTGAGATCATATCTAGAAAGATAACATCTGAAGCTGTGACGTTGCGTCTGTTCTTACTTCATAGATTTGCATGAATGTTTGAACTCAAATAGCGTCGCAATGGGACAGGAAAATGTACCTGTTTTTGTTTTGTTTTGTTTTGTTTTTAATCAGATAAACTAGAATGACTTGAAATTGGAACAAGACTAAGTTAGAAGATGGATTTATAGAATCTGCTTTAATAAACACAAATGGTAGGAGTTCTTTTGTTTGTTTGTTTGTTTTAAATATATAGGGCCCTACATATCCAGGCTTATCATCAATCAACAATAATTGGTTGGGAAGGAATGGGCCAAGCAGGACCATTCAGCAGCTCATGGGGGGAGCAAGGCACCACTGGGAAAGGTGCAAGTCACCCAAGATTTGAACCAGCCTCTGAAGAGAATTGAGTAACCCTTTTTGATGGACTGCAAAGGAAAGCTTGATTCAGATACCTCCATTCATTCCATGTGAGGGGATTGAGTTCATCCTCAGTAAATTTGCAGATGACACCAAGTTGGGAAGGAGTTCATCTGTCAGAGGGGAGAAAGGCACTACAGAGATACCTGTATTCAGAGACTCAATAGATGGGCCAAGGTTATCTGTATGAGTTTCAGTAGAGCTAAGTATTGGGTCCTTCATTTTGTCAACCATAACCCCAGGCAACCCTACAGGCTTGGGGAGAAGCAGCTGGAAAGCTTCCTAGTGGAAAAGAACCTTGTACTGATAGAATGAATGTAGGCCAGCAGTGTGCCCAGGTGGGCAAGAAAGCCAATGGCATTCTGGCTTGTACTAGGAATGGTGTGGTGAGCAGGACTAGGGAAGTAATCTTGCCCCTGTAGTCGGCACTGGTAAGGCCTCACCTTGAGTATTGTGTTCAGTTTTGAACACCTCAGTTTAGAAAGGATATTGAGGAGCAGGTCCAAAGAAGGGCAACATGGCTTGTGAAGGGCTTGGAGAATATGCCCTATGAGGAGCAACTGAGGGAATTGGGACTGTTTAGTCTGTGAAGAAGAGGCTGAGAGGAGACCTTACTGTTCTCTTCAAATATCTGAAAGGTGATTGCAGTGAGACTGGGGTTGCTCTCTTCTCACTGGTGACAGGTGACAGGACAAGGGGAAATGGCCTCAAGTTGCACCAGGGTAAGTTTAAATTGGATATTGGGAAAAACTTCTTTACAGAAAGGGTTGTTAAGCAGTGGAATAGGCTCCCCAGAGAGATGGTTGAGTCAGCATCCCTAAACATGTTTAAAACCATTTGGATGTATTGCGCAAGGACATGATTCAGAGATGGGTTCTTAGAGTTAGGGTAGTATGGTTAGGTTGCAGTTGGACCTGATGATCTTTAAGGTCTTTTCCAATCTTAGCAATTCTATGATTCTATGATTCCATGATTCAGTGTCCAGAGTAAACTGGCTCTAATCCAGTCTCAGTAACTCACATACTATTAATCTCATCAGTTTAGTTTGTAGTATGTTGTTAGCCTTATACAACAGCATGGCAGAGGATGACAAGATTATGACCAAAGCCCCTTTAGAGACATTCTTGCATATTTGGCTGAGAGAGAGGGTTAACAGCCTTTTCGGGTGGGTCTGGGCAGAGTTCATTTCACTTCACTCTCAGATGTTCTCAGGTATGACTGACAGCACTTTTGTGGACACAGACTTGTACAGATAAAGAAATGTGTTGATTCTATGCTTCTCAACAGTGTAGCAGGCTTCTTACCTGAGACCATAATCCAAAGTACTGTCTGCAATTAATCTTGTGGGCAGTATGTTATTGCCAAAGGTGGTAACACATCGAAGGTGTACAGAATGGAGTTTTGACTAGCAATACAGAATGGAGTGAAGGGTCAAGAAAAAGGAGCTCCTATTTCTCCAATTTACCATTTTTTGCCACAAGTAAGAGGAAAGCAGTGTGGCTGAAGATTACCCAGCAAGGTCAGAGATTCAAGCAGGGTGAAGGACAAAGCAGGAGCCCTCCAAACTAAGCATTAAAAATGGCTGTATGTCTTTTCAATGTATTTGTTCAGGAGATGGGGGGGGAGGAAAAAAAAAAAAAAAAAGGTGAAACATTCCAGATGCTTGCCTGTAGTAAAGCATTTCTGGCTGTTAGTTCCAGTAGGTCATTACTGCATTAATTTGGTGTTTAATTAAATGCCTGTGCAACAGACCATTTATTTGTTATCTAATATTAGCTTTAGTTCTTATCAATTAAATGCTAGCTGAGGGCTTGATTCACTTACATTTTATGTCCCTTTACACTCTATTTTTTTATAAACAAAAAACAAGGACTGTGCAGAGGAAAGATTTATACATCCAAATTTCACAGCATGCATAATGCAATATGCTGAAGTGCTTAGAACAAAGGGATATTTTTATAATTGTTACTAAGAGAAAGTAACTTAGACATTTTGAATTAAAAAGCAAGTGAGAAACTAACTGAGCTATATAAAAACACTTTCTTCTGGAGCATTTCTTATACCTGCATAAAGTGGATAATGCATACATCTAACTGACATTCTGATTTTTTATTCTTGTTAAAAAAAAACCTTACTCAAAAAAATGCCTATTTCCACTCAGACTTCAATCAGAATATCCATTTTCTTTGGTCTTTACAAAACAAGAAAAGGTTTTGCTATGTGCTAAAAGCTGGATACTTAACTTGTGTCTTTGAAGGACCCACATTGTTCCTTAAAAAAAAAAAAAAAAAAAAAGAAAAGAAAAGAAAAAAAGGAAAAAAAAAAGAAAAAAAAGAAAAAAAAGAGAAAAAAAGAAAACTCCCATTGTTGAAATTTCTCATGTTGTAGACTTTGGTGTTATTTATTGGCTTTTTTTGTTGTTATTTTTTTTTTGTTTGTTCTGTTTTGTTTTTACACAAACTTTATGATAAGCTCAGGCTTTAGGGCTAGTTTAGCTGTCTGCATTTGTGAAAGTGTCTCATATCTCACTAAATATTCAAAGTAGAATTTACTATACCAGTGCTTGCAGAGTTAGAAAATTTCTTACATATGAACAGTATGCTAGATAATGGTGTATGAGCAGTGACATCAGATTGTCTTTGAACACAATGCTGAATCTCTCTGAGCACTCCCAAACTATTTAGTTTTGAGGCTGGACTCATTTCAGACTACATCTGGCTTTTAGGGTCAAGTGACTTTGGATCGCCATGACTGTAAATGCATAGGACACAACTGATGCTACAAAGGCCACAGTGTGCTCTTGAAATCACATACCGTGAATAGTCAGGCTGCCTGAAAATATCTGTCATTCCATTTCTTATTCATTCGAGTAGGTTATGCTGCATAGCCTGTTAAGACCTGAATGTTTGGCAGTAACGTCTTGCTAATTGGGTGAAGAAGATACTCCAAAGAAGTAATTATTAAATTTTATTATCAGACTGAACCTTCTTGTAGCAGGAACAGTTTTTTTATGCCTAGTCTGGTAGGTGTACTTTGATTTCTAATACAATCTAAATGAATGGTAAGATCTATCTGGTTTTCCTAGTGTGAGGAGTAGTGGCCTCTATTCTGGCTTTATTCTCAGATAAATGGTGAACACGACTTCAGAATACAGCCCTTTCCACTTCACTTTCCTAAATGTAACCATCTGCAACTTTTCACATATTTTTTAAATTATATATCTGAAGAAAATTTCCTATGAATGTTGTGAAGTATGTTCCTTTTTGTAATTTGAAAGTGCTTTATCCTAAAATACATGGTAAAACAGTAAAATAAGATTGTCTCTAAAAATACCAGTGTTATTAAAGTCTACATTAAGAAGTAAATAATTACAAAATTGTTTATTGCAGTTTCAAAGAGTTACAAGAAAAAAAACAAATTCAAGCTACATACTTAATATGATCATCTACTTTGTATAATGGCTTACAATAACATAAGTAAGTTCAAAGTCATATATTGCAGCACTGGAGACAGAAGAATAAGGCAAACTCTTTCAGCTTACAGATAATAGATTTATCTTTAACATTGTCATCACATTATTATTTTGATTTCATAGAACTGAATTAATGAAAATTTTATAAGAAGGCAGTTGATAAAATTAATCACAGAATCACAGAATGGCCAGGGTTGGAAGGGATGTCAAGGATCATGAATCTCCAACCCCCCTGCCACATGCAGGGCCAACAATCTCCCCATTTAATACTAGACCAGGCTGCCCAGGGCCCCATCCAATCTGGCCTTAAACACTTCCAGGGACGGGGCATCCACAACCTCTCTGGGCAGCCTGTTCCAGCACCTCACCACTCTCTCTGTAAAGAACTTCCCTCTGACATCCAACCTAAATCTCCCCTCCCTCAACTTAAAACCATTTCCCTTGTCCTTGATCTATAGGATGCATACTGTTAAAATGGGCAGACATGCATGATCACAGATAAGTTAGTGAGCAAGATACATAATTCAGTGCAGGACTTGATCAAAACAATATACTTGGTTTCTATTGAAACCAGTGAAATCAAGAAACAGGATCAACCTTTGGAGGTAGACATCTTTTGGCCTCCGCAATACTGGAAGACATTGAACACTGCAGTACAATTGCAATTATAGTATTTTGACCAGCAAGGTCAAATCTTCTGGATCCTAATAACATTTTTACAAGTACAGCCGACAGAATTATCAGCCTGATAGGCACTGTTCTGTCTTCCTAAAGATGGCTTTGTGAGGCAGTTAACAAGGGAGAAAGGAAAGGAGGAGAACAAACGGTATGGGGAAAAAAAAGATGGAAGACTCATTGAACAGAACTCAGAAGGTAAAAGTGATATGGCAAGTGGGACTGAAGTGGGGAGATGTGGGAGTGATAAAAAAGTGGATGGTGTGATCCAAAAAATATAAGGAACAAGAAGAAACTTAAAGAACGAAAGTGGAGAACAGGGAAAAGAGGAAAGATTAAAATCAATATTGTACAGTGATGATGGAAAATACATTTGTAAATGTAGAAAGCCAAAATGAAATGCAAAGAGAAGCCTGAGACCTCATTCTCCCCTCCAACATACATTCGCAAAGGAGCAGACAGAACTACATAGGAGGAGAAGCTAATACAGAAGACAGACTGCACAAAGACAACATTTCAATAGTAGAATGAGTGGGAGACCTCAAAAACAGAGAAAAAAATAAAGAAACTTTGTAGAAGGAGCTGAATTCTCTATATAAAAGGGGGCTGAGAGAGCGAAAAAACCCTTTGCTTTGTCTGATGAAAGTCCCTAGTGAAACAGATGCAGTGAGGAAGGGAATATATGCTCCAATTAAGGTCTGACATGAAAGGACCAACATGTCTCCCTTGTGAGCACATCCAAAAGGCAAGGTGAATACATTCTCGAGATGGAAGTTCAAGGGGGTCTGCTGTGTCGAATCTCATTAGGTCCAGATGGATATCAAACTAGTGGATGTTTTCAGAATTATCTGTGTCAAAAATGTTGACAATTCTATGAACTAGAGACCCTTTTGCTTCCATGCACTCAGTTTAATGTAACATCCCTTATCCTTTTGGTATTTCCTGTAAATCCTTACTATGGGGTAGTTAGTACACCTTAAAATTTAGAGAGTAAAATCCACATGGATTTCAGACACTAGATTTTCACTACTAGGTAAATTAATTAAATTTAATGCTCACCTTGAATATCCACTTCTCAGCAAAGCTCTTGATCGTTCTTCATATAGATGATCTAAACTAGTTAGTCAGCTTCACTTAAATAAATAAATAAACATATTCCTTAATTCTGTCAAAGATGTCAATGAAGAAGGGAAACTGAAGACTTACTGTGACTAAAGAACTAATGTTCATCAGGCAAAAATGTAATTTCACTTCCTAAATCTTCCAACAACTTTAACTTTTTGAGAGTGATGGGAGTTTTGCCATTAGTGTCAACCACTAGATGAAAGAAAATAGTATAATGTCAAGGAAATAAGTAGCATATTAAAAATATTGCTAGTGCAACAGTCTTCATTTAAAACCCAATTAAAAAAAATGAATGAATGAAACATAAATGATTTTTAACTCACATATTACTTGCTCAGAATTGAGTTGCATATATTTTGGAGGGCTCAGCTGGCTTTAATAGACCACTTTTCAGTAAAGTGTCACACATCTGTGCCCTCAGTAAAGGGTAGCATTAGCTTACTCCTCACTCCCAGATTCCTAAAATCCATCATCTGCGAATTATTTTCACATACTGAAAGCTCAGGTATGAAACAACTAAAAAGCAAATTAACTCCATCTTTCTTCCTTTGTTATCTCTACCACTTTTCCCTTAGAGAGGGGTGATCGAGCTGGTACTCAGAGAGGAGCTCTGTGGAAGAATACAACAAAGACTGGGATATTTGATTGTCAATATTTATACCAAATATGATATTCTAGACAAAGGAAGAAGGAAACATGCTTCCAATCTGTTCCTGTAAATTCATATGAAAACTTCATATCCCACTTCTATCTGTTTTTAAAGCAAGAACACAGATGCCACTCTGAATTAGGTCAACATCAAAATAAATGAGAAAATAAACAAATAAAGAAATAGATATATTATATGGCTTTGTTTTTTTTTTTTTTGCTTTTTATTTCACAGTGACTCTGCCTGTTATTGAAGAAATCACAATTCATTGCCAGAAAAGTTAATGACACTTTTCTGTTTCATCCTCACACTCTTTTCTCTGTGTGTCTCTGTTGTCCATTTCTCCATCACAACTGACTTATCACTAGAGGTTTATCAGCCATGTTATTCTGAGAGCGGCAGCCCATAAAATGAAGACAAGTCCCAACTCCCAGCAAAATCTTCCTTGTCAATGACAGATTAAAAACTAAATACAGTTCAGGTCTATGCAATAATATTTGCAGCCAACTTTACAAATTTTCATCCAGTGCATCTGAGAATTTGTACTCATTTGTAATCCTCTGCAATACCTTGAATTTCTCCTCATTAAGTTTCATTGTGGAAAGGACAAAAAAGATAACATATGGCTTTTCTGTTCAGAAAATGTATCATTAAAATAGGTAGACAGGTTAACATATTAGTGTAGCTCCCTACATAGAAAGACTGAAAGGATTTCAAGTATGTTCTAAAGCAAGTTGTATGAAATATTGAATCTGTCAGTCTAGTGTTTCCTTACACAAGCCACCACACAGATTGACAAGGAAGGAGAGGAAGATGAAAGTCTCAACTACAGGTCAGCCCACATCCATTTTTTGTAAGTTTATATGAATGCAAAAAAAAAAGATGTATTCTGTTCAGAAAAGTGTGTTATAAAGTCTCTTCAGCTTTATCCATCTGTTAAGGACGAAGGCTGTTCATCCTTTTTCTGACATCAGACTTTGAAGTAATTTTTCTACTACTTTTTAAACATGTCTCAGATCAACTGCAGGATCGGCAAGGCTCCCATAATCCCTCACTTGACAAACGTCTCTTAAATTTCTCATAGTTAGTAAGAGTAAATTAAGTAAATTCACTTTCCGTCTGGCATCACACTGACCTCAGTAGTTTCCAGACAAGGTTGTTCAGTGACAGATTTGGCCAAGGCACATTCAGATTGACTTGGCATTTAGCTGCAAACTATTCATATCTCAATAACAACAATTAGTTTTATTGATGTACGTATTTAACACATTCTTACTAGATGAGTTTCCTGCTTAAATCTTGTGAATGTCAGAACACTCCAGTCAATTGGTCACCTTACATTTTAAAGAAAGAAAAAAAAAGACAAGACAAGAAAAGATAGTAACTGAAGGTCACCCTACAAAGGATTAGAAAAATGTACTAAAGATTTCAGCAAATTGTATTCAGTAAACAGCACTTTCTCATTTTAGTTGAAATTAAAGGCATTCACTTAGATACTAACTGAAAATAAGAGTTGGCTTTTGACTGATTTTGACCACAAGGTCTGCAAAAAATTGGCATTTTTCTGGAAGTGGTGGTATGTACCAATCAACCATGTATGACCATGCATGTTTTAAAACAGTGATCTTACAATGTTTCAGAAGTAACATTCTGAGTTGGAAGAAATATCAGTTGTTCACTGATCATTAGTGGAGCCACTTTACTCCAGTTTTAAGGGATTGCCTACAGTTTAGAACTTCTTGATCTAAAATGTATAAAGTCCACCCTCTCCTCAAATACTTTTACTACTGAAAATTAGGAATTAATTCAGTAAGTATCAGGAATCAGGATCAATTTCTTGAAAGGGCAACCTGCGTATGCAACTGCTCAAGAAGTATACTATTTTGGAAAGGCATTGGAAGCAAGTTAGAAGGAAGATTAAAACCAGTTAACTATGTCACTCAGCCTCTGCCTAACACTGAAGGAATGATGTCTTTGTTGTATTGAGCATCTTCAAGATATAAAGACAAAACCTAAACAAAAACCTCACTTAGAGATTTTTAACAGTGAACTTCATATGTGAAAACTTGGTCATAATCTGACTTTGAACCAAAAATAAATACATAAGAAACAAGAACTTGGATAAGATACTGGGATTACATTTGCTTTGTTGAATTAAATGCAAACAAATTCATTAATTACATAGAGAGCAAAATACTTTGAGCACTACCATAGTAACATATTACTCTACTCTCAGTATAACATTTTACATAAGTTGTACATATTGGTTACTGAAGCACCAACATAAACAGAAGAATGTCATAGACAGAATGCTAGGTGACAATGAGTACTTAAATTATACTAGTAGGACAAGAGATTCCTTAGTGATTGATTGATACTGACTATTTGTTGAGTCTTCCCAAGGGGAAAATAAGGGCATACTGATAGGAAAAACAAAACAAAACAAAACAACAACAACAACAACAAAAACCACAAAAAAATTAGAAATGTGAAAGAATGACAGAGAATCAGTTCGCAAACTGGCTCTGCCATAGTCAAGGATACAGCCCTAGGGATGGATTAGCTTCATGGTCAAAATCAAATACCCCTGCTCTCATAGAGGCACGTGTTTTTGACTGTTATAAATCATACATACACATGATGCAAAGGTGAAGTGACTTGTAAACGCTTATCTACTGCAAGGCTTTCTCACTAGTGATGCAGAACACAAAGAATTAAAAAAAAAAAAGCCTTAGTCTGCTGATGAGAGGACATACTGCCAGGGTATGTTTTCAAAATAAACTGGTAATAATCCTGGATTCTCTGAAATCAGATTTAACAAAAGTGTTGTTTTTTTTTTTTTTTTCTCTCTCTCTCTTTTTTTTTTTTTTTTTTTTTTTTTCCCCTGGTGCATTTTCATTGAATTTCAATGAACAGAAGTCCTGGTTAATTGTGAGGAAAATGGGAAGTAACAATGTGAGAAAGTAGTTTCAAACTGTGGTTGCATTTATGTGTTATGTGTGAGAGTATGTACTCATTAGAGCATGATAATAAAAATTAAGAATAATACAGAACAAAAATGCTGATGTTCAACCTTAGATAAACCAATCATCAGAATAGTTGCTTAATGTAAAAGACTCAGTCTCAGATCTCTGTGCATTATTAATTCCCTGTGCTACTGGTTATGGTGTTTAGTACTTGAACGTTCTGCCATATTTTAAGAAAGCATTCTTGTTATCACCTATGATGTTCCATGTACCGACTCCATAGGTATCAGGTGCATTTCTGTTTTGGATTCAGAGATTTTTTTCTTATTTCCTACCTGTCCTTCTCTCTCTCTTTCTCTCCTTAAATTGTATCAGCTTTTTTTTTTTTCTTAGACAGCCTATTAAAATCAAATTAATGATGTCTGCAAAACCTAGAAACCTCAAAAAAAAAAAAAAAAAAAAAAAAAAGCTGGTAAAGACAAAAAATACTCACCAGTGTTTTGAAAACATTTATTGATTTTTGCTTTCTAAACACTCTAAAAAACAAAACAAAACAAACAAACAAAAACTTAAACAATTACTTTAGCCTTCAGTTTTATTTTAAATTGAACTCAGATAAACTCTGTTTTTGGCATGAGACAAAAGCATAGAGATTAGATACCTCTGCCCAATAAACAGCTGTTTCTTGGAGTGACAAGAATCTGGGGTTTTGCCATATTGAAAACTGGCAGATGAAGGCACTCAAGAGTGGATTCAGGTTTCCCAATTTTTTTAAGTCATTTTGCTATGGAGTCACCTATTAATTTAGGTCATCAATTCCAAAGTGTGCACTTTGATATTTACCAAGCTAAATGGTTTTCTAGTGGAGTTACTTAGCTTCACATTAACCTCCTCCTGTGTTTTGATAACTAAATGTTTCTTTGCGTCCACATACGCTTTGCAGGTACTAGTCTTGTAAGCATTTATCTCTTGCTAAGCTTTCTAACCCAACTATCGAGTGTCACAGAATCACAGAATGGTTTGGGTTGGAAGGGACTCCAAGGATCATCAAGTTCCAACACCCCTGGTGGAAGGGCCACCAAATTTTAGATCTTGTATTAGATCACGTTGCCAGGGCTCCATGCAACCTGGACTTGAATGCATCTTCAGGGAACAGGCCTCTCTGGGTGGCCTGTTCCAGAACCTCACCACTCTCTCTGTGAAGGACTTTCTCTTGATATCCAATCTAAACCTTTCCTCCTTGAGCTTAAAAAGTGTTAACAACTACTGATATTTTTAGGCACCTTAAAGTCATTCCCCTTCCACACCCACCACCTTTAATAGGACATCAATTTATTGTATATATATTATAATTAATAGAAGTCTCATGCATCTCAGAGATTTAGGGATGCTGAAGTTGCCCTAGGTGGCTATTCATACTCAGCTTGTCCTTCCCAGTGTTTAACTACCATAAATACAGTTATATCAAGCCAGAGAACTCCTGTAAGGTTTAATAAAGGTACTTTTCCAGTATTTGACATTCATAAGGACAGAAGAGATATAGTTATATCCTCTCTTAAATCAACTACATTGTTAATACATTTTTAAGGTCCACAAATTGGAAGTCTGAGGTGAAACTAAGATTTTTGGACAGGATTTCCATGGAAGTGAAACATAATTGCATACCACAGAAGTCCATGGAGATATTCAGATTTGCACCAGGACATGTATCTAGCCCTTTGTTTCTTGGTACTTTTGCCATCCAAGTGTGATGGATTGTTATTATGACATTATTTGAGGCCAACTATTTTTTCTGTAAAAAATGAAATAAAATAAAATAGAACAAAATGTTATCTCTTTATTGCTAAGACTCTTCGAAAATGAAAAGTATTGATTATTTTATCATTTTTGCTGGCAGATAAGAATCTAGGTAGACAGTAATTCAAAGTATTACCATTTTTGTGCAGAAATTTATTGTATTTCTGACAATGAAATACTTAGAGATCTAGAGGGATTTGTTGGAGTTTATTGAAAAACCCTTGGGGTGTAGGTCAGTGCAGAAGTTTGTTCCTTTGGTAGAAAATCCCAGGATAGCAACAATCTAGCCCAACTTGTATTGAAGAATTGTGCCAGGAAAGCACACTGTGTACTTAGAAACTTTTATCAGTGTGGGAAATTAGCACATTTGTCAGAATTCTAAGCATTATATTTGTAGGCTAGGCTAGGACTTCTTGACAGTTTCTTACTTCTTAATCTTTCTGGAAAATCCATTGAGTCTCTCTGTCTAAGTGATTGACTTCTTCAAATGGAAAGTTCTTTATGCAAAGCTTAAGAACAGAGCTGTCATCTGTGAATGAAACTGTTCCCATGATTGAACCAATGTTATTCTAAAACAAAATGTATAGAGAGGAAAGAAAATCTAATAAATAAATAAATAAATAAAAGTGAGACATACTTGGAAGAGAATATCTCTAGATCAGATATTGAATTTTATGCTTATCTTTCTCCAGAGATTTTACACAAATGTACAGCACATGAGATAGGTCCAAGTAGAGATATGGAAGCAACCACTTCAAATATTTGCTAATTGTTTGCTGAGACAGTGTAATGCTTCACAGGAACTTGCCTATCACTATCCTAAGGTAATGGGATGTTTAGCAATGCAAAGTTGTCAAGGGTGAGCCCAAAACATTGTAAAACAAACATAAAAATGTAGGACCATATGCTATGACCAGAACTTCTCAGTTGTTTCAGTGTCAGGTGCAGTTTAACATCTTATAGTCTGAGATGAAACACGTTGCTGAGAAACATGCAATACTTAGCAGTCAAATATTCCATATCAGATTTGAGCAGTACAATGTTATTGAAGCACATGAGCATCTGTCTAGCCCTTACTTATATGTCCTGCATTCTTTCAGATTCCTTTCCCCTTCCAGTTTTTAATATTTGGAATAATTTTTATGTTTGGCAGCAGCAGATGGATCCTAATACCTCTAACATCATTAGTTTAATAACACAATTGGTAAGTGCAGTCATTCTCAGTGAAGGGCAACTGTTACAATTATCTCACTAATTTCACTGTGTAAATACATTGTGTCAGGGACATCTGAAAATCATTTAATACTTTTGAATACAATATTCATTATCAATACTATGTTTGTCCTTACACATTAGCCTACATGTAAAAGGAGAGAATATATGAAGAGAAAAGAAAATAATTGGAAGGGGAGGAAAAACAACAACAACAACAACAGGGAAACAACAAACAAAGAAACAAAGAAAGAAAGAAAGAAACAAACAAAAGCAGCAGAATTGGAACAAAGAGAGTCAGACAGTCTTGACATTTAAAAATTAATTATAAAATTAGCTGATGAAGAAAATTAATCCAAATTGACGTGAATTTGAATGCTGTCAGATGGAGCAAAAAGGGCCCTAGGTGTATAAACAAGAGTTGGTAATAAATAACAGTGTAGCAAGCCGAGGGGAAAATGTTTATGAAAGGAATTTGTGTTTGGTGCACTATCATTTGGCAGCCTCATTAATGATTTAGAAGAAGGTGTAAACATAACATTCATGATTTTAGGGGATGCTATTTTGCTACAAATGCCAGTAAGGAAAAAATAAGAAAACAAGAAAAATAATTCTGTTAAGAGTCAGCTTTTCTATGCCTCTCTGTCTAAGACTAAACAAACACACTTTCTTTTCCTTAATATCCTCAGATCTTCTTCTTACTTAATTTCCTTGAGATTTGTATCATTCCTCAGAGTCATCTTCGTTTCTTAACTGTCAATTTTTCTCACGTAGGGATTTTTTTAATTATGATTTTTCCCCAGGTAGCTAAAAACAATGTAAGATGAGTTAGGAGATATACGCAGAGTTATCCATCACTGCAGTTTGTGTTCTGGATGGTCAGAGAATGCCTTTTGGACAGATCATTGCACACAGCTCAGGACAATTTTCTCCAGCAGTATAATCTTTGTCCACAGTAAAAGCTTTCCTGCAGTAACCAAAAATTTTGGGCAATTATCAAAATGGGTGATTGTAAGTCTTGCTATGGAAATGCAAAAGTCTGCTGGTGGAACATACACTACCTTAACAGTCTTGGTATATGACCCAGTAAACATAGAGGGCACTGAAATATTTTGACCTCATATTTGAACCAGGAAATCTGGATGGCAGATTCAGTTCATGACTCAATGAGTTTTACAGGATGGTTGTTGCTTAACAGCCAGATGGCATTTAGTGGAGGGAAACTTTCACTGACATCAACTACCTTTATCTAAGTTGCATGTTTCCCTAGTTGGTACAAGGATATTCTTTCCAAAGTTTTAAAAATAAATAAATGAATTAATAAATAACATAAGTTGCAATGTTTCCTTTTGATTCTGCTCTTTTCAAGCTTCCTTACTCCAAACTAGGCTTATTTTAGATTTTCACAGAGTCATCTGGATCACTTTTGTGATCAAAAAATATTGAATTTGTTGAATGTTGAATGAAGACCAACATTTCATGTTACTCTTTTCTGACGCTTCATGAGACAGCTCATAGCAGTGGCCAGAGTTTTCCTTCCTCAGAAACAAGAATCAAAGCTATTCCTTAAAACAAAGGAATTCAAAAAGGAATATTGATCAGATTTCTGATAAGGGCTGGGATGGAGAACCAGAGTAAAAGATTTTGATTCTTCTACCTAATCACTTCAGTGGCATAGCACATTTGTACTCGTTTATTAAGAGCTGCTTAAAAGCACACTGAAGTCAGTGTGAACAATCCTATCAATGTTGATAATTCTTTTTAGATGTGAAGTGTGGGAAGAGTTGAAAACTGACCTTGGTTACTGTTTCAGCTGTTGTGCTTTTAGCTGCTGAAGCCTCCTGCTTAATCTGTTACCTAAAGATAGCAAAATCTCTAACCATCTAGAAGCTTTCTTCTTTCAGAATCTCTATTCCTACCCTAATTGCATTCCTATACAGGCATTAAACTCATCTCTAAACTTTGCTGCTTCCCTCTCTTACCTAACTGGCTGAAAATTGCTTTTCCGTCTGTGCTGATTTATTTTTCCCTGTTAGCTAAAGAACTTATATTTCAGCTTCTGTATGCTAGCCCTTCTTTTTGCCTTTTCCTTTTAATTATTTTCTGATCTTTCTGCATGCACCTTTACCTTGTCTCCCGCAAAATTTTCTCATCACTTTTGCTCAGGTTCTTCAACTGTGTTCCACATTTTTACACTACAGCTTACAACATTTTCTCGTGCTCAGGTGTGACTCTAATGCTGCTATTTTTTTGACCTACCAAACTCTGCAGTAGTACCTGTTTCCAATAGATAAAATCTTTGTTTCTGCATTTTTCTTCTCTCTCTCTCTTCCTCTCTGTATGTATGTATACATACATACATATATATAGATTCCAAATGATACTTGGAATACTTGTGGGAAATCTCAACGTAGTGAGGAATATTATGGTATTTTGATGGAATAGCTTTTTACTGAAGTGATTCGAGTCAAACTGATAAGCATTACAAAACGCACTATAGGACTCTACTTTGATTTTGAAAGATGTGTTAGTTCAGGAATGAAGTAAATGCTTCTATAATCTTTTATATGGCAGGTTTACACAAACCTACAATAATGTAACTGTGTGTGTACATCGAGACTACAGAAAATGAATTTATAACACAACGTGTTTCTGAACAAGAAGCACATTCTTTGTGTTTTGCAGTATTGAAGAATATTTATATGCCTAGAATCTACTAAGCACTTTATTTTTGTACTTGAAGGTCTTATTAGATATTAACCATTGATTTTACTGCTTCAAAATTAGAAAATCCTATTACATGAGCTAAGGGAGCAATCCTGAGACATTTTTGTTAAATGTATCAAGAAGCCTCCTGAATAGTTTTTAACTTAGGTTGAAATATGTCTTATCTGATTTTTTCTTTAGTTTGCTTTGAAGTTCAAGATTTAGTCATATTTGTTCATCTCCTGCCTTACATTTCGCTGTACGTATGAAAAGCTTTGGAAGTTTGTACCATAACTTGAGAGCTTGGTGATAGCTGCTGCCTGCTGCCAGTATTGGGTGGCTGACTGGTAACAACTGTGGTCCTTTTTTTTAGGCCTACTAGCACAAACCCTAGAAGAATGTGAAGGTGTTGGAGTGGGTCCACAGGAGAGCCACAAAGAAGATCAAAAGATTGGATCATCGCTCCTACGGAGAAAGATTGAGGGAGTTTGACAGTTGGGCTAGTTTATCTCAGAGTTCTCTTTCAGTCTTAATGATTATATGAGTTGGGGTTTTTTGACTTGGAAAATTGAAGGCTCCAAAGACACATATCTGCAGAGTTACAGTACCTGAAGGAAACTTGTAAGTAACAAACGGAAGCAGCCTGTTATAATCTGATAGTGATAGGACAAAGTGGAAGGAATTTAAATTATAAGAGTGGAAATTTAGGTCAGATGTTAGGAAAAATTACTCAGAGAGTGGTGAGGCACTGGAACATATTGTCTGGAAGAGTTGTGGATGCCCTGTTCCTGGAGGCATCCAAGGCAGGTTGGATGGGGCCCTGGGCATCCTGATTTAGTGGTTGGCAACTCTGCCCAAGCCATTCTATGATTCTATGACTCTATGAAGTCCTACTGTTCTGAGGACAGTCCAGATGACACATCACAAGATAGCACTCATAAGAGAGGAAACTGTTGGTTCACTCGGTCTTAATATTGCTCAACTCTGAGAATATCAGGCTCAGGAGAGTCAGGAACCAACAAGATCTGCCAGGATAAACTCCCATCCTACCTAAAATTGTATTGTCTTCCTGCAGCTTAACCAGGGATGTGGGATGGGAGATGACTAGAACTCCTGGGGTCCCCAGGTAAGAGTTCCATACAACAAAGGAGGAATTTACTACCTTCTCTACATTATTATATTTGTTACTGACATCAGAACAAATCACCTATCGTGTAGTTGACCTCAGGATGGACTTCAATAAACAAAATTCTCCTCAGAAAGCCAAGAGAAAGCCAGTGCTAGCTGCAGGTCAGAAAATATACTATCCTGTTAGAAAGACAGTTAAAGTTTTCCTTGCCCACTAGCAGCAATTCTTCATCAATGTTTTTCCATCACCAGGGTATCCTCACCTTGCATTATGCTGTTTAATGGGAAGTTGGCTGTAATGGTGCCTTTATTTTTATTGTTAGAATAAGCATTTATATCCCTACAAGCTTTTAGCTGAGATCTCTGAAGCCATCATAAACTTATTCCAGTGAAATAGGGAAACCTAATTACAGACTGGAAGAATGAATCACTGAGAGTATAAGTATTCTGCTAAAGAAAATATGGTAAGGCAGTGGCAGAATCAATAAGAGAACCTTTGAATGGTGGTCACCTTTCCTAATCATTTGAAACAGCCCAGGAAAGGTGAAATACTGTGCTTTACAGAAAAGGTTAAGACCAAGCTTTATATGTTTAGGAAGAGCATTTTAGGCTGTGTTGCCTGACGCAGCCGGAAATTGCATTCAGTGGTTTTGGAGTCCCCACCAAATTTTCCTTATGACAGGTCATTCTATTATTACCCACTAAAGACTTTCTTACATCTTTCTCTGAAGCATCCAACACTTAATCTGGAGGTAGGATATTGAACTAAATGGATCACTAGTTTGATCTATTGTGTCAATTCTTATGTTCTTGGAGATGCAAACAGTAGGTATCGCATAGGTTTTCCTTACAGTACACAAAGTTAATTGTAAATATTTGTTCTAATATAACACCATTTTGTGCCTTTCCAAGAACTGAAGCTGAAGTTTACTTTACTTTGTCGAATAAAAGTAAACTGTAAATGCTATTGGCCACATGACATCTCTGTATTCTTCCATGGTCAGAAGTCATTTTCTTCTGTGCCTATATTTGATTTCAATTAAAAGAAGACAGCTTGCTTAATCTATCCTAAAAGTTGATATGGTGTATACCTGAGTGAACTGGCCAATTTCCCTTATAAATTATGTATAAAATCCACAACTGCATTCTCTCTCAGAAACTCAGAGGAAAATTCAATTTCTCTTTTAGCTTATTTTCTTTCATGGTTCTTGGGATATTCATTTCATATTTTCTGCTCATTTTTATAAATGTCTTATTTATTCAAGCTCTTCATAGAGGAAAGTAATACCATGCATTGCTGATTTTATTTCTTTGGACAGTTTACAATATCTCTTCAGATCTTAACATGTTAATTGATTTTAAAATTTCTATAAATTTTAGCCATGCTCTTGGATTATACATAATGGTGCCAGGGAGACTTTGTGAAATGTCTTCTATAGCTCCACTGGAGTTTATTTAGGTATGATAGCTCATCTTTTTCTTCTTTCTCTTAACAGAGATGTAAGGGAAATAAACTGACCAGACTCCTGCCTAGGGACATTACCAAGGATTGGAGCATAGGGACAAATTTTGACAAGTGGTTCTGCCTCATAAAAGTAAGGTCATCTATCCAGGGATATTGCCTACCATGACACTTATTTCTTTCTGCTTCACTCTAGACTCCCTATTCCACATACCTAATTTTGGATGCTTCAAACGATAGATCCCATATTATATAGATACCGTGTATCTTAAAATAAAATGCATTTCTGTGAGCTTTATTGATCATGTTTTCTGTACATAAATGCTAACAGAACACTGAATGCTCAGTGTCTCTTTCTATCATGCAAAGGTCTCAAAGTAAAACCTAGAAAGGATTCAATGAAAGCTAGTTCATTCTGAGTTATTACAAACCCTCAGTTCTCATTACTGAAGTTTCTCTAAGTCATTACAAGTATTGCTCTTTTTACTGGAAACACAACTGACAACCTGGGGTAAAGGTCTGCAAAGAGTGAGGAAACAATAAGTGTTATAAGTGCTTTCATCAAGGTAATATTCTCTTTTTATTTATTTTTATTTTTATTTTTATTTTTATTTTTATTTTTATTTTTATTTTTATTTTTATTTTTATTTCATTTTGGGATGCCTTTGGTATTTCCATCAGTGTGTATGTCAAGATACAGCAAAGCATCTGCCTGTTAAAATCCACCACATCAAAGACAAGAAAGCAATATGTCTTGGTTTTTACCTTCACCTTAGGACACAAAGGAATAGCATAAAGCTGAGAGGAGAGGGTCAGGTTAGATACAGGTACAGGCTCCCAAGGGCAGCCATCACGACACCAAGCCTGCTGTGGCTAAAGTGTTTGGAAAGCACTCTCATAAATGTCTTTTGATTTTTGGGTGGCCCTCTGTGGAGCCAGGTGTTGGACCCATGATCCTTGTAGGTCTTTTCCAATTTAGGATATTCCATGATTCTATGATGCTCTTACAGATCTTACTGTTTAAGCAAAAAAGACTGCAGGCAAGTGCTTGAAGCTTGGCAGTTCTGTGATCTCTCTGTTTATTTATTTATTTTTTTAAACATTATTTTAGGATGAGTTTTCATTTATTTGGTGTTTGATAATCATAGTTTGCATTTACAGGCTCTTCTGTCATTAATGAAGAAGATTCTCACCCTTTCATATAGAATATATGTGTAAATCATCCACCCAAAGCCATATAAACAATATTGCATGGTCTATCTGCACCATATATATTCCATCAGGATATTTAAGTGCTTTATTTGTATTACATTACTTAGTATTCTTCGCCTCTCTCTTCCTTTCCCCAGATGAATGAAGAGTGTTAAGGAAGTTTTGATACGTGCTTTCAATACGAAAATGTGCTTTCCAAGTAGACAGAAAGGCAGGTAATTTCAACATTCAGGTTTCAGACCTTCTCTAAAAAGTACTTTCAGACTAGTTAAGGCTCTATTTGATCCCTAAGCTCTGAACTGGCTCTAATATCCACCTGCTGATGTTAAGTCGCAGGATGACCTTTGTTACCTTTGTACCATGGATTTGCTCTCTCCATTTGCTCCTTGTTGATCTAGGAAGTTGCTGAATGCTGGGCTTCTCACTGCCCATAAATATCATCAATCATACTGCATGATAGTGGAGTCATTATTGGCTTGGTTTCTTGTGTTGTTTGGATACCCGAGAAACAGAAGCACAGAATTTAAATGATTTATCTGTTTATAATTCTGCCTCCATTACTACCTGCAGAACAATATGCATGCAACTAATTTGTGGGATTCTTTTTGAGACAGTACAGTTGTGCTGGACATGGTAGAACTGAACTTTATGCTTGCTTTCCACCATTGCTTTGTACTCTGTACATTTGTACTGAACTTTATACATTGCTTTCCTGACTTAATGGAGTTTTTTGCTTTTTTCTTCTCACTTTGTAATGGTTACAGAAGGTTGTGTTAATGAACTGTGTTCATGTGAACTTCTGCATTTTTTTTTTATTATTTTTTATTTTTTTGTCAGAAATAAAATAGTTACGCAGATAACTCCCCTTTTGATTACGTGCCACTATTCACCTGTGAAATTTTACAGTATGCTTAGAGTAAATAAAGTTAATGGAAAGAATAAAGTCCCTTGTGGACTTCCTGAACTTTCACTGACTTTCTATAATAATGTGATAATACAGTTTCTCTGGAACTACATGTTTGTTTTTAGTAGTGGGAAAAGAAAAGTATATAGGAAGTAGTGTGTAGCAATGTTCATGTCATTTGATTCCCCGTGGAGAATAAAAAACAAGCAAACAAACAAATCCACCCTGGAAATGATCAAACTAGAAGGAATGACATTGCAATTCCTCTGGAGTTCCATATGCAGCCTTCTCTCTAGGTCTCATTTATTTTATTCTTAGTGTACTTCTTGTGGGACAGCATTTTTTTAATGATAATTTTCAGCTATTTTTGAAAATCAGTTTTAAATTGTCATGCTAAAATCTCTGGAGAAATGGTGAAAAAAAAAAAAAAAAAAAAGTGAGATACTCTGGCAGCTGTCTGAACTACAGAATATTACCGTTACTATTGACAAAAGGCCAACCTGGCTTGTAAAAGGATTAAGATTTTTAATTTATAATATTTTGACACAATCTTATAGCAGTAATATGGTAATTATAGCACCCATGTTTGAATGGATAAAACAACAACAAATACTTACTATTAAGGCATTTTGAAATATTTTCTTCAATCTTGTGTTTTTGAGTGTTTAAGAAGGGTTGTGGGAATGGGTTTTACCCTAATAGGCTGAAACACGAAGATATACATGAAAACCAGATACACTTCTGAATTCAAAACACCAAAATATTTCTAGAAGATCCACTAAGTTTGTTAAGCAACTATAATGTGACCATGTTGTGCCTTGAGCTGCTGGCTGAGGAAAGCTGAAAGTATGTCTGAAGTAAGTGCAGTAGAAATCAATTTTGAAATGGAAGCAAACACAAAAATTACCTTAGCTCTGTCTTTAGCTGGAAAAATCTGGTTTCTGTTTTCAATTTCATCTTTGCTTTTTTAATATTTCCTGCTCCATTCCTGTAGTGGTTGACTTTTACAGCTGACTGGAATAGAAACAACACTTATCATTTCATAGATACGGAAGTAAACAATCTGTCCCAGTGTCATAGGATCATCTGTGCTTGTGCTAAAGTATTGTGATCTATGGTCAATACAGCTGGGACACTTTTTCCCACAAGAGCACATGTAAACAGGCAGCTTTTCCACTTCTGGAGATGTAAATTTTTATTTTTATTTTTATTTATTTATTTTTTTTTTTGGTTGATCCCTTAGAGTCTAATTAATCTGCAGGTAATTTCAAATTAAAGTTAAACTTCTTTGTGGGACATTCATAATATGATAACATTTCAGCTTGAGCCTGACTGTGAAGAATTATGGTAAAGCAAGAAGAATTTAAATTTGCACTGGAAATAATGCAATAACAATCAGCAAGTTTCTACTTTTAATGTGTGTGACTGTATAACCAAATGAGATCTTTGCTCTGGGGCCGATGCACCAACTATTATCTTACACCACTGTCAAGGACTGATGACTCTTCCTACAGTTCTTCCAGTGAGCCCAACTGTTCTGTCATAGCGGATGGGGAAAAAAAAAAGAAGAAAAAAAAATGAAAAAAAGTGTACCTAATATCATTGGAACAGGAAACTCAGAGCTGGCTTTCCTTCCATGACACTGGAATAATCAGTGGCACCAAAATAGAGGATAAGGATACTTGAACTACTACTCCACATGACGCAGATTGGCTGAGTTTGTAGTAGTATGTGTGTGCCTGGACACTGAGGCATGATGATACTCCTAAATGACTGCAGTGTTTTCTGACATGAATGAGGGTTCTTTCAGCTTTCAGTCTCTCAGCTGGTTCAGTAAAAAATGAAGTTTACCATTATGAAGACACATTGTTCCGTTCCATTTAGACTCAGTAACACTTAATCTATCAATACAGGCATATCCTTTGGTCCATGTGCCACCTGGAGCTGATTTCAAATCAGGAAGTCTTTCTTTTCAGACCTATGCTTAAGTCTATCTGAAACCATACTGTGATGGGTGGAAAAAAGCTACTCAGATTTCCACTCTCTCGGAGGCTTCTGCTTTAACCTATTTTGTAACGTACACAGCCACAAGCATGATACCAGCCACAAAAATTATGAATCCTTCACCAGTGAAACAGATGAACATTACTGGAAGGTTTTGAGACTTTATATGGCATTTGATGCTAACAGAAACCTGAAACTTTCCTCGTGTGCAATAGCCCAGAGTGGAGAAAGGGTGTTCTCCAAGGGCAATACATTCAGTCTATGCCAGTTCCAAAACTTCCTGGGAGATCATTTTCCTTTCTTAGGAATGACTCTCAATCACAAGAATGTCTCCTATTGCATCCTTATCACAGCAACAGAAAAAATAAATAATAATAATAAAAAATATTGGACAAGTATAAGACAGTGTGCTTATGAAAAAAAATGGATTGGAGAAGCAGAATGAAGTCAGGAATTGCAAGACATCTCTTATTAATGGTTAAAACACAACAGAAATGTAATTGGCAGAGGTCTCAAATGAGACTGTCAGAACTTCTGTGGAAACAGAAAAGAGTGAAGTATTTGTTTTAATTGGTACATGGCTGTGTATCTGGGAGGTCTGTACACGTTACAGTGGGAATGTTTGCACTGGAAAGTTGCTAACCTGACTGTAACCAAATGCACATATCTTTTCCATCTGCCTTGGATGATCTGGTCATATACTGCACATTATGTTGGAGTGGTGAAGGTTTCCCTGACAGGTACATCGTGCCAATTGGATTTCATTTTTGCAGACAGGCACTTCACCTTTTGTAATAACTTCCTCTGTTGAGAATTCAGATGAAACTGAGCTTACTCCTTCTAATGGAAGAGAACTGGGAAGGCACACTGAATAAATGCACAGCCACTCATTTACAGAAGTACTGACCTTGCTCATCTGGAGCAAGCTGACATTGTGGAGGGCTGCATGCAACATTTTGAGGAAGAGCAGAAACATGCAGGAGGAATATCTTATCTCCTCCATGCGGGGTTGTAGATATGGAATTTAAAGTAAATTCTTTAAAGAGAAGCTTCTGAAACTTCTATTTTTATTATTATTATTATTTTTAAAGGATTCTAGTTAAAGTTACTACCAGATATTTTGTTCCAAAAATCTCATTTGTATCCCACTTCAGTTCAGCGAAGAACACACAGCTTGTCAATCCCCATGCCCATTCATCCCATAGGACCCAGAGGGTGCTACTGAACTGACTCATAGCCACTTTGGGAGCAAGAAACATTTCAGAAGCAGAATAATGGCAAAATGATCGTGAAACTGATGATGAAGAACCATCCTGATGAATATAAAGCACCCATAAGACGGTATGCTGGGTAAACATACTTACTAAAAGTTGATGGAAGAGACCAGCAGATGTTAGCCTGAATATGTTGTTTTCAAGACTCAGATTTTATTTTTATTTATTTATTTATTTATTTATTTGGTTGTTTTTCAGTTGAGAAAGAAAAGCTATGCTTATGCACCAAGACAGTTAGGGCTGCTGCAGTTGACAGTGCTCTGTCCGAGTAACATTTACCCCTGCAACCAGGACCTTGTGCTAACTGTCTTCATAGGATAACATTTCACACAACACCAGTCTACATACTGTGTGCATACCTTTCCAGATAATTTCTGCTTGATGTGAGTATCTGTTGCTTCTCTGCATTTAATAGGTGTTGTTAAATGATGATGGCCACAGAAATCTGCTTCAAAGGAAAGAATGATTCCTTATGATTTATCATAATTTCTACTTAACTGCCTGCATAGGAGATAGAAAGCAGCACAAGAGTTTGCATACATATTCAAGAGGTTCTTAAAGGAGAAATGAAGTGATATGGTCAGACATTGTCACTGTGAGGGAAAAGAGTTAGACATTGTCTTCACCATAATTGTTAATTTGCACCCTCTAAGAGACAGTGGTTAACTCAACACATGTCTGCTGAAGGGTGTTTTGGGATAAGGCTGTCCATACAGCTAGGAGAAAAATTCTGATTCTTAGTAAGTTATTACTCTGCAGTGACTGGTTTGTGTGTCAGAATCTCTACCACATTACAACAGCATAAGCTCCCAGATAAACACTGCAGAGTGTGTTGGATGCAAAGGTACTGATATAAAAGTGTGGGAGATTGCTGTTCAAGTTTTCCATTAAAGAACAAGTTTGACGAAGAAGGGGTGTGTATTGCTTTTGGGCATCTGTCAGAGAGGGAAGTGAAAGCTTATGGAGCTTGTTATTGGTAATATTGTAGGCAATACGCCAGTCGAAAGGATTGCACAAGCTGCTTTTACACTCTTTTAACATGTTCATCTGGATGGGGTGTGTTTTGTCTTAACTGAAAGGATAAGGGAAGAGGAAAGAAAGTAACACACAAAAAATGGAAGGAAGGGAAGGGATTGCTGGATAATCCTATCAGTTTCCAAGGATTGCTAGATAATCCTATCAATGCAAAAATCTACCAAAAGTCAGAACATCAATTTTGAACTACCTAATTTCTCTTTCTGAATTGCATTCCTCATACTGCAAGTGAATAAGTCTCTAGCTGAAGTCAAGTTGGCATCATTTAGTATAACATGACTAATGATGTGAAATGTTGTAAGAATTTGTCTAACTTCAAAAGACATCAGTGAGAAGGACGCGCTGAATGAAAAGCAGTGTTAACTTGTCTTGGAAATGTTGATCATTCTATAAAAGGTTAATAAATATGCATCTGAACTAGTTATCTTGTGTTCTAAAACAAAAATAATATTCCACTGTAGGAAATAAATGCAATCCCAGGATCAAACAGAAAATGGTTTATCTGACCGATGCTCATTTCTCTTCACTTTACTAAATGTACAATCCATACACTTTAGAAAGCGTTACTGCTTTCATTACAGTTCACATTGAAATTTTATTTTCTCTGAAAATAAGGTGAAAAGTAATAATTTTAATTGAAATGTTACCTACATTTAAAAAAGTATATATGAAATTGTGAATTTAATAGGTATTGTCATATCTTAAGTGCAGTCAAGAGTGTTAAAAATTCTGGAGAGAAGAGAAACATGGAAAGTTAATTGTAGGAGAGAATGTTATTAATGATATAACAGACTACGATCTTAATGAAGTTTTGATTACATATAAATGCCCAAAGGACAGTTATGCTCCTGAATATACTGTCATATAAGAGTGATATAAAGTTGAGGTGCTGACCAAATGTGATCACGATGATACTTAAGCAGTACTTAAGCAGTAGTATGGATGTTGAAGATTTCTTGGATTATTTAAATGACATTATTTACCTTGCTTCTAATAATCTGCTTAATTACAAAAAGGTGTGATGTTCTTAATTTTTCTCCTAAGCTGTGCTAATGCATTGATGTTACATCCATTAAACTTTGAGTGATTATTTTCTAAATAAGGTAGGCTGGAAATAACTGACAGTTATGAGGAGAAATTAAATTGTGGGTGTTAACTTCAGGATGTAAATATTAAGAGAGACTGTTATGTTGTTGAGGAGTTTGTCTGTGACTTTGAGAAAGTAACAATTAGAGACCTTTTTAAGATGGAGCTTTAGCCTGGAAATACTCAGAAGTCATTCTGACAACCTAATGCATAGAAAATGAGGGGATGTTGTTCAAGTATGGGACTAGACCAGATGTCCTTCGGTGGTCCCACCCCATCAAAATTACTCTGCAGTTCTGTGATGCTGAACCTGCAGACTGTCCCCTTTCCTTAGCCCATCTGGAGCCATGCAGCAGTTCAGAAGGGCCAGGCACCTCCCCTGTGGGAAGCCAGATGGAAAGTGCTGCTGGTTTACCGTGAAGAAGCAAACTTTTCTCTGCAACATCTCACTTTGTCATTGCCACTTTTAGTAAAATTAATTTCCTTACAACCTGGTTCTTTTTCTGAAATCCAGGAAGAAATGAAATGTTAAATAACTTTTAGTGAGCAATGGAGTTGATGCTGTGGCTGATTCACGCACATCTTCACAAATGTTATGGAAAGATACTATATGTTTACTCTCATTTTTTTCATTGTGGAGAAGATTGTCTTGCTTTCAGTGGCATAAATGTTATGTTGGATTTGACTCAGTGTAAAGTCTTTCTCAAAGCTAAAAAGGGGGTATAACATATACCTTCTATATACGCAAGTAATTAAGTTTAATTTATTTATTTTGGTGTTCATTTTGATCTTTAAGTGCAAACTGAGGTGCTATAAAATTATGAAAACAGGATTATATATGTAGAGAGAAGTTATACTATTTAAGATTTTCTCTTGCTTTTATATATTTATCTTTTCATTCCCCAGAAAGCATCTCATCCTGTTTATGTTCCTGCTGTGATTGAGTACTACCTTGCTGCCTACTATCTTATGTCTCCGTAGAAGAAACGGTGATTAATATTTTAGGAGGCTTACTTGTAAAATAAAGATTAAATCAGAAAAAAAACAAAAACAAAAACAAAAAAAACAGACACAAAATATAAATAAATTATTATTTTTGTTCTGGAAATGTTAGCATCACATTAATGTAAAGCCAGCATTGTCGCATTTTCAAGTTGCATCTGAGAAATTCCAAGGAATATACCTATCTCAACAAATTGGTATGCATTACGGGCAGAATTTTAATTCTTTCTAATAAACTGCTAGTGTTCCTATATTGTTATCCAATTACTATTACAGTTATAACTAAGAGCATTTGGCTTTAATACTTTGGGTGTTTTCTCTATGATGCAAAAGAAAGAAAAACTTGAAATAAGCTATAAGCTTGATGTAATAGGAAAGTGATACAACCAGAAAGGTGGTACAGCCAACGCTGTAAATTAGGGAATTACTTTTGCTCTAACACCTTAGGAATGAATACTAAGATCAAAACAATTCAATGACAACCCGTAGAGCAAAGCCCGAGAAACCCATTTTACATGGTGAGAGATGAGGTCCCTATAAAATTGAATCATAGAATCACAGAATGAGTATGATCAGGGAGGATATTGGGAAATAAATGTCACCTATCAAAAATAAAATGTATTTCAAGTGTGGGATACATTAAGAAAGGAAGCTAGAGGTTTTGCTTTGCACAAATGGTTGAAATCAGTGCATGCAGCTTTCTTGTTTTGTGACAGTGTTTGCCCACTGATCCTGTAATGCTGGGTATGGCTCAAGAAGTGAGTTTAAGGGAAGTCCAATAATTTCATAACTGTCTTTTGATTGGTTCATTTATTTATTTTGTAACGATCACCAGAAGTCTTGTGGTTGGATTTGAGAGTTCCTAGCTAGTTTCATGCTAGATGCAATACAAAAATATGCTTACCTAATTTTGGTAGCTCTGTTTGAAAAGGAAGTCATCTTGTTCAATAAATTAAAGAAAAAAATATATAATATCAATGTGCTATTGAGAAAAAAAGTCAAATGCTCACAAAGAAAAACAATGAGGTTTTCAAAAGGTTTCATTCACTTTCATTCACATAAACACTATGCACATAAATTCCTTACAAATATTAATTCACAAAAGTTAAAGATTTTTTTTGGGGGGGGGAGTTGGGGGGGGGGTTGGAGGGGGAGGGCGGGAAGCGGGAAGGATAGTATTTAACAATCATCAAGTAAATTTATTTGGCCAAAAAATAATCTTTCTCTTATTCACTATTTTCAGTGCAAACATGAAGAGAATGTTCAAACATTATTTTATACCTGAAAAATATTCTCTTAATATAATTAAACTTAAGTCTAATTAAATCTTGGCAATTGTAAGGAAAGGACAAGGATGTTTTATCTGCATAGGAATATTCTTAAGTGTACTACTGATCTAATTCAAGCCCACAGTGAGTCCGCTGAAGTCAGCAGGGTTAGTTCCCAGGCTGAATAAAAAGATAGTGGTTTCATATAAAAAAAGATTGCAATGTCGTTGGAATTACACATGCATATATTTGGCCCAATAACTTTATCAACTTTCATACAGAGTTCGTTTTCACAAAAGATATTGTCAGTTCTGTTTAATTAATATGAAACTTTATTTGTTTTGGATCCTTCTTGGAGGGGGAAAAATAAATACCTGAATACTCTGGTCTGTACCTCAGTTCTAAACACTGCCATTCAATTTTAATTAAAAATTAATAATAATAATAATAATAATAATAATGTATTTTGTTTCTTTCTTTGAAAAACTTGAAATAAGCTTTAGGCAAGAATTTTGCATTCTTTTTTTTTTTTTTTTTCCAAATGTGTGTGTTCTTGGACTTCCAAAGTTGAATCCAGACTTGCTGTCACATTGAATCTTTCTGTCATCTGGAATAATGTTCTTGTTATCCTATTTCACCAGCTTTTCATCATCGTGACTATGACGAGAGTTATTCTAGGTGTTTCAGTGATGATGAAAGAAAAATAAGCTTGACAAGGCTAAAAGAGCGGTGCCATCTCATGTAACTTCAGAGCTCTGTGACATACATCTCCATTTCTTAGTAGCTAAGTAGCTATCTTAAGCTGTAGTTCTCTCTTTCTTTCTCTTCAAGATGAAAAGTAGGCACTCTCAAGATGCTATTAATCTGAGACATCATAGATATCCACCTTAAAATGATACGGACCAGTCTATACAAGTATGTTTTCCACCTATTTCTTATGAAGAGAAATAAAGAGAGCAGCTTAAATGTAGATTTTGGCCCTCTGAACATCTGCGTTTTAGTTAGATGAATCTCAACATACCTTCTTGATTTTACCGTTATAACAGTACCAAATTGATATCACAGTTCCATATTGTGTGAGCATTCCCTGAGAATAATTGAATATTTGTGTCAGGAAAAGCTGTCACCCTATAAAGAAAGCAAACCAAGATAGATGGAGATAATGTGCCCTGCTTCAGAGTAGAGGTAAAATGTTGGAGAAAGCTGAAGTCTTTGTTCAGTACCCTATCAATAGAAATGCACTGCCATTCAGGACATAAATCACTGAATGCATGGGAAGACTTACACAGCACTAAAACTGTGTTGTTGTGAGATGTCTTTGTTACTAATAACCCTCACTATTAATGAAATTTTATTATTACTGAATATTTCTAACCATAATCAGAATTCCTCTTTCTGTGCACTGCGCGTACGCAAGGAAAACTGGCTGGGGTCATTCAGCCATCTAAGAAACTATATGTGCCTTAGGACAGTCAGGAAGGAGATGCTTTTGACCCCAAAAATTCTGTGAGTGCTCTGAGGATAGGAAACCATGGACTGCATTAATCGGTGATATGACAAATCAGCTGGAGATATGGCAACAAAAAGACCTGGAAAGGAATGAGCAGCGGGAGGAGCTGGAGCTTTAATACAGTGGATGGGAAAGGAGAGAGAGTTTAGAAACTAAGGACATTGTAGTGTGGAGGTGGGTAAGTTATTGTTTGGAACTGCTGCCTTGAATGAGAATTTAATTGGCAAACTTAACTGCTGCTTATATTGAAAGAAGACAAAATATTAGGAGTAGCCCAATCCAGTGATTTACTAGTGATTTACTAGTCATGAGTTCTTGCAATAAAAATAAAAAATTGTACAGAGAAGTAAAGAATGTGAAAACATCCTAGAAAATTGCACACCAATTTTCCACTCAATTTTCAAGAAAAAACATTGTACCCAGACTGGTAATTACAGAATTAAATTCAGAAATCTCTAGATCTACTGACAAGTGATGAAAGAAAGAAAGAAAAAGAAAAAAAAAAAAGACTAATCTTGTAACTTAATGAGAAACTCAAAATGTCACATATAAGCAAGGAATATGACATAAAATATTAAGAGACTCTAATACTGACTGGGAAAATTTAGAGAGTGGGAGCTGTCTGTCTTAAATCATACCCTCTATTTATCTTTGCTTCATCTTCCCCAAGTAGCATTCTCTGAGGGCAGTGAAAGTTTTTAATTCTGTGTATTTATAAAAAATATACAAAGGACTAATTTAAACACTACATTAAGATAATATAAATAATAATGCAAATAATCTGAGATAGAAAAAAGAAGCTGCTGCAGGAAGAAGGGGTTACAAAACACTAGCTACAAAGATGCTGGGTTTTTGCTTGCTTGCTTGCTTGCTTGGTTTTTAATGAAAACTGACATTTTCATATCTAGAAAAGTAATTATTTGGTGGTTTGTTGCTCTGTCTGTTATGAAGGAATGCTGCTTTATATTGTTATGGTTGAAACTAGCCTTTCATTACAGCTTTAATAATGATTCTCCACCTGCCACAGCCAACAAAATCAAGTTCACTGAAGTATCTTACTAACTTACACCTGATTTAAGGATTTTTTTTGTTTTTGTTTCTTGGTTTATTTTCTTGGATAAAGCTGAGGAACTCCCATCTGGAGTACTGTGTCCAGGTCTGGAGCCCCCTTACAAGAAAGACAGAGAGCTGTTGGAGAGGGTCCAGAGGAGAGCCATGAAGATGATGAGGGGACTGGAGCACCTCCCCTACAAAGATAGGCCGAGGGAGCTGGGCTTGTTCAGCCTGGAGAAAGGGAGACCTAATTGCAGCCTTTCAGTACCTAAAGTACAAACAGGAGGGGAATCAACTCTTTGAAAGGGTAGATAATTGCAGGACAAGCGGAAATGGTTTTAAGTTGAGGGAGGGAAGATTTAGATTGGGAAGATTTAGGGGGGAGTTCTTCAGAGAGAGAGTGGTGAGGTACTGGAATAGGCTGCCCAGAGAGGTTGTGGATGCCCCATCCCTAAAGGTGTTCAGGGCCAGATTGGATGGGGTCCTGGGCAGCCTGATCTAGTATTAAACTGGGAGGTTGTTGGCCCTGTACATGACGGAGGGGTTGGAGATTCATGATCCTTGATATCCCTTCCAACCCTGGCCATTCTGTGATTCTGTGGTTCTGTGAACAGTAGTTAAGGTTCCTAGGATTTGTGAGAGAAATGAGGTAACCTCATTTTGTACATTCTAATACCTAAATATTTCACCCAGCATCCAACGACTTTGAACTCTCTAGACAAACCCAAGATTCTGTCATCTCTCACACTCTTGCCTTAGTTAGAGCAATAAATGTTTGCCTGTGGATTTACCATTAGCCAAAACAGCTTAAAATTCCAGATTATATCTATTATACCAGTATAATGTGTACAATAGATAGAATAGGGATGAGCATGGGACATCATACAGTTTATTAGATATCTTGAGAGAAAATACAGCTATACATGTGAGAGAGGATTAATCTCAGATACAGAAGACAGGCAGAAAGAACAAATATGTTTATATATTCTTACTTTTGTTTCTGGAAACAAAGCACACCCACTAACTAACCAAACAAAAAACCCACCACCACAAAAAAATCTTTACACATTCTGTCTCATAACAAAATGTGTTAACAAATAACAAGATGGGATCCAAATGGAGAACAGACATGTGATAGGAACAGTGAAGTCCTGAAAAAATGCCAACTTATTAAAAATTAGAGCTATGTTTGATAATGGAAACAAGCAATAATTATTACTAACTAGTGATCTTTTGAAGGAAATACAATAGTAACCCAGTATCACAAGATCAGATGTTTAAATCTGAAAAGCTAAAAATTCCATACAGACAGGATTTGCAAAATTATCGTTGTCCTCTATCCCTAAGGAAGGACCACTGAGACTAGAAAGCATAATATATGTGGGGTACATATGAAATGGCCCTCCCTAACTAAGACCTTACAGTCAACTGCAGTCAATCCTCTCACCATAGACCATCCCAGAAGATGCATTACACATATGAACTTCCACATGATATATCTAGTTTACAGATCTTCTGAAGTTTTCAAAGTTGTCAGTTTAGTCTCACTAATACAGTGAAACATTTAAAATTCATATACATTTGCTTTAATGAAAGTTTGATTTGACAAAGAAATTCAGGTGTTTAAACTTTTGGTTTCCAGTTCTGGGATAAAGAAGAATGTGTAAATACTGATCTAAAAATTCTGATTTTTTACTAGATTCTACTTTTTTTCTGTTTATTTCTGACTGAAATGTGTTACAGAAAGATGAATTTTCTTAGTGATCATATTGTGAAAATAAACAAGACTGTCCCTATCCAGAATTCCTTTAACTACACTAATTAAAACAAAGCAAACCAACCAACCAACTAAGCAAACAGAAAACTATTATTATCACTTGGATTACTAGGTAAGGACATTGGATTAAGCAGTTTAATTTAGATAAAATAACCCATAAGCAAAATTGTGGTAGAGATGGGATTAAGTTACAACATTTATTTCTCTGTGCTAAAATATTTATTTATTTATTTATTTATTTATTTATCTAGATTAGCATTTCTGACATGCGTTCAAGCTTAAGCCAATCTCTCTGTTCCCTGTAGGGCCTGAATGCACTGCCAGCCCAATCCTTTGTCAGCTTGCAGAGTCCTGTGTTATAAATCACATAGAGACATGCAGGGATCTTTCCTGTGGACCCTATAATACATAGAGTTACCTTTTAATGCAAAATGATGCTTCTGAGTAACAGGGATTTGTGGAAGAGGGGGGAAAAAAAAAACAACAACAAAAAGGAGACAAGGTACAACCCCCATTTTGTAAACAGAAAGGACTCTAGCTAATGCTCCATAAAAACTGGCTTAATATACAGTTATTACAAAGCTTCAGTTTTTTGACAGATTAAGTGCTATTAAATCACTTTGCTCTGAAGGCACTAAAAGGTCACAAGATGAATTAGTTCAGGCCGTCTTAGCTTACTCCACAGCACATTGCTCCACTAAGAAGAGAAAGGGGTGAAAAAAAGAAAACTGAACTGGAAATTATGACCCTCTAAATGTCTACAGGATGCGAAGCTGTGAAGAATGACAGTGCCTTGTCAAAAGCAGGCAGATGGGCTTTTATCAGCTTGCAGGGCAATTTTCTTCTTCTTCTTTTTATTTTATTTTTTTTCCTTTCTCTTTTCTCTCTGGTGTTTTTTTTTTTTTTTTTTTTTTTTTTTCCTCCTTCCTCTGCTCCATAATGTTGTATTCTGCCCTTTAGGAAGAATTTTCCCGCTGAAAAGATCAGCAGGCATAACCTGGCCTACTGCTTAGAACATGTACTCAGCTTGGAGGCAATAATTTCTGTAACAATTCAGATGGAGCATACACTTTTGAAGTGGTTGCTTAAATAGGAAAGAAAATATGACTTCTATGGGGTTTTCATACATATTTTGGTAAGGTTGGCATCTCATGCCTTGTGATATTTATTTTTCTGTTTGTCTTAAGGCATTCACGCTGAAAACAGACAAAGACTTTAGAATCATGGAGTGGTTTGGTTTGAAAGGGACATTTAAGATCACCTAGCTCCCACACCTCTGCTATAGGCAAAGACCCTTCCCTCAAGACTCAGTTTCTGAAAGTTCCACCCAGCCTGGCCCTGAATGCTTCCAGGAAGGAGATACTGACAACTTCACTGGGCAATGTGCAGTGTCTCATCACCCACAGAAAAGGATTTCCTCCTAATATCTATTTTAAATCCACCCTCTTCCAGTTTAAAACCATTTGCCCTTGTCCTGTCGCCTTATAAAAGTCGCTCTCCAGCTTTTCTGCAGGCCCCCTTCAGGTACTGGAAGGTTGAAACAGAGAGAGAGAGAGAGAAGTAGCAGCTTAATGGCCAGGTGATGGACTCTCCTGAGCCAGCTCTGTCGCTGTAGTTTCTTGCTGCCTAAGGCCAGCCACTCTGCTGCTGCTCTCCGCTGTGCTTTTACTCTTGTATTGAACTCAGACGATTGGAATAGTGTGCAATGGGATGTTGCTGGATCTTGGTGGTGACTATCCCTGCTTTACGTAATTCTTGCTCCTTTCCTATTTTTCCTAATGCCTGCTTTCCTTTCCCCATCACCCTAATTTGTAATCGTTGCCGCCTTCTCTTCCCCATCTCCCTTGGTGACTAGGATTTGTAATAAACAGGTACAACCAGCATTTGAAACAGTGTTTCTTAATTTCACGTCAAGTATACAAATATCAGAAATAAAGAACCTTCTCTCCCTCCTATAAATCAGAGTGAGACACTTCTCCATACAGACTGATAACTCTGCCTTCAGTTAATTTATTGCAGTATTACAAGGTCATTGTAAATAGGATAAAAACTGAATCTGTGATCAAGTTTTCATTAAACCTCTGATGCATTTTTGGTTTTAGAGCAGAAATGGCTCTCTACCATGTAATTTGTCTGTTTTGGTCTTTATTTTCCTCCAAAAAAGCAGAAAAATTCAGTACTTGAGAACACTTTGTCCTTAGTTCACCCTACTGGTATCCAAAAGTTGTCGATCACATAATGTATTTCTCTCCCAGAGCTTGAGAACAGCAGGAGATCTTTACATTCAATAGGCCATGAGCTGCATTAATTCAGGATAATTGATGAAGAAAAAAAAATAGGTCAGTGACCTAAGCATTTTAGATTTCTTTACATTTTTATGGATGAATGTCACAGCTGTCGCATCTTTTCAGTGCTGATTTTTTCTTTTCCTTTATCATTTTCATTTCTACTTTCATTTCACAAATCTAAACCTTGCTTCCTACCCCAACTAACAACTTGAGTGCTCATCAGCTCTGACAGCGTTCTTTATGTTCACTGCCTTTTTTTTTTTTTTTAATAATGTGGATCAATCTTGACTCAGCAAGATACTTAAATATGTCCCCAGCATTAAGTATTTCAATGGGGAGTGTAAAGTCAATGGAAGTCATGACTTAAATTTTGACACGTGCTCAATTACTTTGCTGTATTGGATCTTCCTGTGTATTAAAAGACTGTTGGTATGATAGCACCTGTCCCTCAAAGCCTTTATTGATCTTCTGAATTGGTCTTTATCAGTGATAGAGGAGTAATCATGTAAGCAAAGGACTGCATAACTTCAGACCTGGAAAATGGAAAACATCAGGGGTGTTTAAATGAAGTACTTCACCCAGCAACAGTTCACTATTCAAAACACAGCCCAAGAACTCGTGTAAGTTAAGTGTGCATCAACTTTGGGTGAACATGTTTGCAACACCAGTGTATCAGTTCTGTAAGGATTAAGGTGAGATCAAGGACAATACAAGCCAGCTGAAAACACTGGCACATGAAGCTTTAGCCTCTAAATCTGATTGTACCACTAAAGCTATACTTTGATTCCGGTTTCCAGTAAAATGAATTCACATTGACATTTTGTCCCTTACAGAAACAACCCCATCTTAAATATTATACACAATGATGAGAAATTTGTCCTTATACAAAACCAAGCAAACAAACAAACAAAAGAAAATTAATATATATATATATATCAGAACACATAGGAAATGTGGTGAACAAAAAATAATTTCCATGAAAATTTCCAATTTCAGTTACTTATGTATAGGGTTCATGAACAGTTTGGGATACTGTTTCCTACTGCATTACAACTTCTGATAATTATAATGTACAACAGTTGTTGTTGTTGGTTTTTTTTGTTGTTGTTGTTTTTTAACTCAGAGAATACAAACACTATTGAGATCTCCTTCTCTGGTTCCTTAACTATTGAGTCCTCCCTTCTAGCTGACTAGTAAGGATTAATTCCAGTGAAAACCAGAATCACCAGCAAGATTCTTGGAAGGACAGGCTGATCTTCCCTGGGAAGTCACTACTGTAAACAAGAAAGTGAAAATATATTTTAATAATTTTACAAAAGGAACACAGATGTTTTTCTAGTCTTTAGTCTCAGATTCTAATCTGTTTTCCAGAATATTTCTGTTTTCCTACTAGTTTTGATAGCTCTCCGTGCTTGGCCTGACTAGTCAAATATTACTTCCTATATGACTTAGAAAATTAATAGATCAAAATTGTATGTATGATGTTTACATAAACAAACAAACAAACAAACAAACAAATGCAAATATTTTTATAGTGCACCTAAAGATTTGTGGGTTTGATTCCCTTTTTTTTTTTCATGACAAAGTTAATCCTCATGTAAAATATACAATTTTCTGCTGTGAAATTTTAAATGTTAGTTGAAAATCCTGGGTTTAGATCCAAACTTTCATACCAAAGCACAGGATAAACTGCATTTGAACTTGATGCTTAAGTGTTCTGAATATATACACCATAAGGAGGATATATTTTGAATCACCATGCTACTTAAAAATTAAGATAGTTTTCTTTTCTTTTCCCCAATAAATAAAATCAGATTTATTTATTTATTTATTTATTTATTTATCTATTTATTTATTTATTATTTTAGTTTATTTATTTATTTATTTATTTATTTTGCTTTGTTTTGACTGAGAGAATTCATGCATTCTCTTGTTGGAGGAAGGAATGTTGATAAATAATTTGTGACAGAACTATAACTTTCCATGTAGAAGAAACATTAAGCCACTCATTCTATGCCTTTTAAATGAAAAGAAAGAAATGAAAATAAATTAGAACTTTAGTATAAGTCCTGGCATGACATTTGACAGTGTATGAAGACCACCAAGTTGTTATCCTAAATGTGCACTAAGTCTGCTTTAAGCAAAATCTGGGGATGAATAAGCTAAATGAGTAAAAAATTTTCAATGGCATGAAACACATTACCCAGATTGATATTGTCTGACTCTTAGTATGGTAAATTTGTTCAGACAGTATACTAATGTGCTCACTTTGCTCTTTGTTTCCATTCTGAACCATGAAAGATATCAACTATGGAAGAATTTGAGCTGCTCATATATAATCTGGTGAAGATGCTTTTACTGCTGCATTGAAAAACTTGTTAATGTCAGTATTAGCTGTTTTTTTGCTCATCTCTTTTGCTGATAAAATGTAATGTGGTGGTAGGAAATGGAAATTGTTGAAATTAATGCAATGCTAGGAGAAAAAATAAATGCTGTAACAAGAAAAAGAAAAGATAAAGAGGCAGAGAAAAAGAAAGTAGGGAAAGAAAAAAGGGTATTTCACATGGCAATAAAGTGGTTAATAAATGCCCAGAATCAAAGAGGACTCTCTGACCATATTCTAGCCCTGACCTTTGTGCACTGCCATCAACAGATCTTTTCTTACAGTCAGGAGTGACATTACTGTCTCCAGTTTATAATCCTGCTCACAGACTTGTATAAAAGTAGCTTGACTCATCTGTCCAGAAAGTTTGATAGCCATCTCCTGTGAGAATCAAGAAGGAAAACCTGGAGTAGTCATCCCTTCTTGTCATTTATGAAGTGCTGAATTTAATTGCACAATGTGAGTGAAGAACAAAAAAAGAAAGGAAAAACTCAAAATCCCCAAATTAAAAACCAAACTAAAACTCCCTAGCAGGTTTGCATGGTATTTTTTCCATAACTTTTTAATCACTGGAGATGACAATAGAAATTAAAATCCATAGAGAAGTACAAATTCCTCCATGTCTTATAAAACTAAAACCAAACCAAACCAACAACAACAACAACAACAACAACAAACAACGTAAAAACATTAATTCAGTAGAGAGTGTACCTTGTTAAGATGGAGTCAATGCTATTTAACTCAGTAAGACATTCATGTTGACCATACTATTGTATAAAAAGCATGAAAATAAAATTTATTCAATTCAAGGCTTATTTCTTTATCCTGAAAGCACTCCTTTAAAAAATGAAGTTACTCTATTTCATACTCTATTTCTCTTTCTAGTCAACAGTACAGAAATTCTGAATTTTGACAAATATTCAGACAATGCATGACAAATGCTCTTTAAATCCACCTCAGGAAAAAGGAAAACAAGATTTTAGCAAGTAAAATTCAGCTTATTTAAATGTTTTGCTCTTTAAATGAATTCTGTTTCTTAAGAATGGACAAAAGTTCACTGACTGCAAGAAAGAAAGATTTTCTCATTAACACTATGAATATTTGACATATTTGAGCACAGAACTTGTGGTAAAATAAATGTTAGCTAATAAAAGAAGGCTTGTGAAAGTTTATATTCAGGCTTGTATGCTGCCCACTGCCCACTGACTTTAAATAAGATCAACATGACATCCTATCAGTGATTACAATGCATCAAAGCAAGACACACAGGACTAGGCTTAATCATGGCAAATCATTGAATAGTGTTAAAGAAAGGAAAATACATAAAGATTTTTGGAGCTTTAAGTGTCTCATTTCTTCAGGTTAGAGCTGTAGAGAAAACTGGTGACAAAACCACTTGAAATGGCAACAACACTTCACATACATTGAATGATGAATTGCAGTGGCATTCTCTTAACTGGAATGCATTCGAATAATCTGCCCTCAAGGATGAGTTTTGTCAACATGCTGGATTAGCCACGACAGCTCATCCAGAAATGACATTGTCATGTATGATGGGAATCTTATGGATCTTACACAAAGACTAATCTTCCCCTGTAGCCAATAGAAAATAAAGAGTATTTCAGGTTGTGTTTCAGTCTATCTAAAGAAGTGGTAGCTGCTCTGAATCATCCCCCGTAAGGAGCCTACCTCTCCACATTGATAGAAATGTGGTCTCAGAAATTAATTTTCACCAGATTTAGCCTTTGTCAATATGAATCTGATCTGACAGCAATATGAACACATCGGTATATTTATATATATAAATTGCTTAGCACCAAATGAAGAACATTAGCAGCTCAGACAGAAGCTGCTTAAAGCCCATGTTTGCTTTGTTTTTCTAAAACTTCCATGAAAAGAAAATAAGTGAGAAAAAATAACCTTTCCATTGAGAAGATATTTCCAATAGCTCAACAGTATTTTTTGCAAGCTTTGACACTGTATTATTTTATTCCTCCTCTGTCATATTCCTGTTGTTGGAGGTTTATATTCACATTCTTGTTTTCTTTTCTTTTCTTTTCTTTTCTTTTCTTTTCTTTTCTTTTCTTTTCTTTTCTTTTCTTTTCTTTTCTTTTCTTTTCTTTTCTTTTCTTTTCTTTTCTTTTCTTTTCTTTTCTTTCCTTTCCTTTCCTTTCCTTTCCTTTCCTTTCCTTTCCTTTCCTTTCCTTTCCTTTCCTTTCCTTTCCTTTCCTTTCCTTTCCTTTCCTTTCCTTTCCTTTCCTTTCCTTTCCTTTCCTTTCCTTTCCTTTCCTTTCCTTTCCTTTCCTTTCCTTTCCTTTCCTTTCCTTTCCTTTCCTTTCCTTTCCTTTCCTTTCCTTTCCTTTCCTTTCCTTTCCTTTCCTTTCCTTTCCTTTCCTTTCCTTTCCTTTCCTTTCCTTTCCTTTCCTTTCCTTTCCTTTTCTTCTTTTCTTTTTTTTTTTCTTCTTTGTTTCATTTCCCATCACTTTCTCCCTTCATTTTTTGTCATACTTTTAATCAATATTCAATTGATAAAAATATTCATTTCATTGCTTTCCCCACTGCTTAATAAAAAGAAGGGGAAAAAATAAAACAAAACAAAACCAAAACCAAACAAGATTATTTTCAAATGCTATGATCTTTTGCTATGCAAATACAATTTGTAATTGGATGGTAAGTTCTTTGAGTGCTCGTATATTTGAGGAGTATGTACTGCAGACTGTATTTAGCCCTCCAGGCCTAACTGTAAACAGTAATTCCTAGGTACATATCCTATCATAGGTCCATAGATGACAAACAGCTATTTCTGCTAGCAGCAAGGAATCATATACGTGGAAAAAAGAAGGGAGCTGGCAAAAATCTTTTTATATTGTGCTTCTTAAGCTACTTTTTAGGATACATATAATATCAGGCAAATAGATTGCTTAGCACTGTTATCAAAACAATGTGTACTCACGAGACAGAACATATATTTTCATTTCAGTGGAGTGTCAAAATAAAGTTTTCTTTTTTTCTTTGGAAGAAAGATAACCATGAAAAAATTGTTGCTTTCTGCACAATACTAGGTACAACTGTAGTCTACGGGAATTGTAAGAACCTTGTGTCTGATGGCTATAGGAGTTTTTCATGTTATTTTATCTTGCCCTTCTGGTCTGGTCTTTTGATTGTCTTCATATTTTGCAGCTGTCGGTAGGATGTTAATGTGTTATGACAGAGTTACCAAGTAACAAAGGAAAAAAGTGATTCATCTTGAAGATCAGACCTGTCGTATAATTGTACAGTGACTATAACAAATCAAAATAAATTATTCCTTACAGTATACGTTTGCATGATACTTTAAGTGCACATGAGCATGTGCGGGCATGTGTGTGTTGGGAATTATATAATAAAATTAAATTAGATTTGTGAGGAACTGGTAGTTGACATATTTCAGAGATAAACTATTTGAAATAGCTTATTTTTTGACAAGGCAGCTCAGCGGTCCTATATCTTCCTCCCTCTCTGCATGTCAGGCTTGCTTGTGTCTGAAATATCTGGGTCTACCATTACTCACACATACACACACATGCACACATACCTATTTCTCCTGAGGAAAGACTTCAGCTTTGTGGCAAAACTGAAGAAAGCATGTCAGTGGGCTGTCGGGAAAATAAATAAATAAATAAATAAATAATAATAATAATAAAAAAGGCAGCTTCTTCCCTACAATTGTTCTTGGACTCTGTCCAGAATTCACTGCCTTTTACTGTTGACACATTTTCCCTATGGAATCAAAGACTTTTTTTTTTTTTCTTTCTTTCTTTCTTTCTTTCTTTCTTTCTTTCTTTCTTTCTTTCTTTCTTTCTTTCTTTCTTTCTTTCTTTCTTTCTTTCTTTCTTTCTTTCTTTCTTTCTTTCTTTCTTTCTTTTTTAAACAACTAGCAGATTTTAGGTTGTGCACCTCCATTGCTAGTCTGGGAGTCAAGGATTCAAAGAGCAGCGACTCTATATTCATGTCAATATTAAATAAGCATGGCATTTAAAGACAACTGTGGGTAACTTTTTTCTTTTGATGCTATCTTGGGATTATTATTTTTTTTTTTTTAAAGGATTTTATATAAGACATCAAATAGTTATGAGGAATGTGGCTGTGCTTTTTATAACACAAGAAAGGTTAAGAGCAGAAATCTTTACAGACATTGTAAGAAGTTCCAGGGGAACAGAAAGCTCTGTGGACTCAGACGATGGATTTTACCTTCAAGACTAAGATTCAAGTTCACCAGAGGAATCTCAAAGTAACAAATGTTTTGATCTCAGCTCAGTTCTTCAGGGCTTTGTACATGTGTGTGTTTCCCAGAAAAACAAAACAAAACAAAATAAAAAAAAAACCCACAATCTCGTTTTGCATCTAATCTAAAGAAGCTGGTTCCCCATAGATTAAAATTCAAATGCTAGGGAAAATACATTTTCTCTGTAGTTTGAACTCATTCAGAATTTCTGGAAGAACTCACCTGCTTCCACATATCTCAGTTTCTTGAGCTATTTTTAATTGGCCTTGCTGTTGCTTTTGCATGTCTAGTTATTCAGGCTGCTCCTACTTTCCTAGGCTGCATGCCATTGAGAATGCACCAGTATCTCAAGACAGGCTTGAGCTTTCTGAAAGGAAGAGAAAGATGAAAAGAAGCCTTTAGGTGTATAGGGAGGCAAAGAGGGGCCACAGGCCTTGGGAAAACAAGGGACCTGTGGAGAGGAAATTACAGCACTGTTAGTTGACTCTCTTAAAAGAGAAAGGTAGAACAGGATCAGTTCATGCAAACATATTTATGGAATCTTGGAATTAGGCTGTTGGTCTAGAGACAGATGATATAATTAGGTCAGGCACTGCCTACAGTGTCTATATGCATATAGTGTCTATATGTAGAATACATAAAAACTTAAATTGAAAGAAAAATGTTCTTTAAAAGAATACAAAAAGCATTTGATTATTTTCTTCCCCGTGAAGCAGACATGAAACAAAAATAACCTGAATAAGACAGAAAGGTGAAGAAATGCCCTTAATAATGAAATTACCACTGAGCAAGTTTGCTGCCAGCAATAGGGAAACTTAATCATAGTACAAGGCTCATTATTTAGCTATTTTTAGCCTAAAAAAATGTCAGTTTGGAGAAACATGTACATGACAGCAAACACATGTAAATAAATGGCTATACCATGAGAAGTGTTTAATCTTACCTTATTCCTGTCTTGCATTAAATTTCTAGTGATTCGGAGGTATAATAAACATTAAAGAACTGAAAAGAGATGTGAAAACTGATTGCCAGTAGACTAAAATTGACTCTCACAAATCAAAACTTGAAATACTTAGTTGAACATCTAAAAGTAATGCACTAGAAATCAGCTACATGGCTATGTATAGAATCATAGAATCATAGAATCACTCAGGTTGGAAAAGACCTTAAAAGATGCAGCCATATTCAAACATGAGACGTGTCTTTAGTATGTGATATGGTACACAAATAAGTCCACCATGTATAGATGACCTCAATTCAGTTGTCCAAATGTAGATATCTGAAGGCAGCTGGTCCATCCCACATTATTCTGCCTGATCTCCACCAGGCATTCTATAACTACAGATATCTCACAAATGCTTTGACATGTATAATGGTGATATTTGAATATTTTGCATACTCTAATCTAACATTGTTAATATTAATGCTTATATGTTTAGGTTACTGGATGACTGAAATCTAACTCAGGTATTACATGCCAATATTTACAGGTGGAATAAATATAAACTGGAGATATGGAGATCTAGAAACTTGATTTAAATTTCAAAATGTACATATGTGCTATGAGATAGACTGGATGCTTTTCCATACACTAGGTCTTGACTGTACCTTGGAGAAATAAAGTGTTTGTAAATAGACTTGTATTTTGACTACGCTATCAGAAGCCCTCTACTTTATGGACTGGCATTTGATTGCCAAGTGAGATTTCCTAGTGTAGCTCACATGACACTAGAAACTTGTATAAACAAACAATTGATCAAACCCCAGGGTTTGACTGAGGGTAAGACTGCCCTACCAAATGTTGAGCACAAGTATAAAAATAAAAGGGGATAACCACAAAGAAGCAAAGAAGATTGTTGAGAAATGATGCATGGTTGTGACTTTGGAAAAATATATTACTTCTTACTAAAAAAAAAATAATAATAATAATAATTAAAAAAAATAATAATTCCTTGATTATGAATAAAATCTTCACTTAATTATGGAAACACAGTATTTTCACCATTTGTGTAGTGTCAGACAGAAGTTGAAAAGATGGATGATCTGCAGGTTACCACCCTCATCCTGGGTGTTAAGAAATACAAGTTTAATTGTTAACTCCACCACAGATTCCTCATATCATGTTTATTACCTATATTACTGTAGACTAATTGACTGAGTGGTCCAAATTACTTTTCCTTTAATTTTACAACACAAGAAATAGGATATTTCATTTTTTTTTTTTTTTTTTTTAATTATTGTTTCATGTTTATCATGTCTTTTTCTTGCTCTATCTCAAGTCCTAGCTACACAAAGAGTAGTGCTTCTCTCGTGTTTGTTTTAATGGAATCAGTCACCCTTGCACATCATAAGGTAGTGCAGTTACATTTATGCCGATTTGTCTGTGTATTACAGCAGGAATGTTCTGAGTTGGAAGTAGAACCCACACTATAGAACCTCTTGTACCACATTACAGGATTTGTTCAAAATTCTGTCCAGTTTGCACAAAACATTATTTTCTGAACACAGAGAGAAGAATTTCAAAAAATGTCTCTAGAAAACACCCTAGTCCATCTCAAGTGCATCAGCCTCTATTTATGAAATATAATTGTATATATTTTCAATTATGTTCCTTATTCACTTAATTCACCCACATTACTCCAAGATGTAATAATGAGCATCCTTAGAGCAGCACGTTAAATATTGTCACAGTAGCCCTCTCCAGTGCAGAGGAATATGTAGTCTGTCTACAACATGCTTTGAGATAGTGCAGGTACTTGTTGCGTGCAGGTTGCATGGCAAGTTGCATTGCTATGCCCCTTGTGAGAAGCTCCTTTATTTCAGAAATGTGCATTTTAAAGTCTCCAGAAAGGACTGAATACTTTTTTCACCTTGCAAATAGCCCTGCAAAGGAAAAGAAAAAAAAGAAAAAAGAAAAAAAAAAAAAAAGAAAGGGTAATGTGAAGCTACTAGAAATGCTACACTGTAGCATATTCTGACACAAGAATGGTTAAATTGATGTATTTCAGAGATAAAATGAAAGCAGCAACTCTGAAATATTGTAATTGTTGACACAATATAATGCAGATGTTGGCAAAATACTGTGTTCCTGGTGAGAAGTGAATCAGTCCGCCCACCATCTGACCATTCGTTACACCATGGAAACCTTTGGAGTGCATTCAGTACAGCAAGCACAGCACTGTTCTAGCTGATTAAGTTGCACCCTGTATTTCAGGCTCTCAAGGCCACAAGACAGAGATGCCAATTTTAACAAAAAGGTTTTTCTGCAGGAAGGAAGCAGAGTATTATTATATATTACATTTCTTGACAAGGCAACTGGAAAAAGTGCCTGCATTCCCCCTGCCAGCTTCTTGGCTATGTATGAAATAAAGGAATGCAAAAGATTTTTTTTTTTTTCCTTGTCTTAGGAATATTTAGAAACAACGGGGTGCTTTTGTCTGTCTAATGAAACCCCTTTGTGCTGTGCTACAAGAATAACTTTTTGATGCCATAAAATGTAGTAAGGAAAAGAATGAAATCATCTTAGCTACCACTCTATATTTTCCATTTAGCTGCTTTGCCTAGACAGAGTTTTGAATGAAGCTGTGTCCGTTCCCCCCAACTTCATCCTTGGAGAAAGTGTAGATGAAGGGAAAGAATCTGCATATTTTAGATATTTGAAATTTAGGAAGAACTTTGAAATATTTTATTGTTTATGCAGAGTGATAATTATAGTTTTGACACTGTCACAGAAGAAAGAAAACCAGCTCCTACAAATGATCATTCACACATGGAAGTGTAATAGGAAAAACGACTGAAGATGCCCTTCTACCCTTCAGATAATCTCTGCAATCAAATATACAGTAATATACAGAGGAACAGTAACAGAAATTAAATTTGACTCCATTTATTTCTGCTGTGGATGAGGATCTCAACAGTCCTTCTGCTATTAGGAGCAGCATGAGATCCTGTGCTCATCTTCCTACTTGATGAAAATCTTCCAAATTTTGATTTCTATATCTTAAAGATATACTTCAGTAATAACGTCAGGTGATTGCTCTCAGTAGCAAGGGGTAAAAAAAGTGATATTGAAAAGTGAAACATGGATTTTTAGTAACTCACATGATATCAAGAACTAAAATCTGCCCAGAAAACTGAGTTAGAATAGACAATGAACTATCTCATCTATCTGTGCATACCCACATGTATTGAGTGAAAACTAATTGTCTTGTGCCACATATAAGCAGGTTGCACTGAAAGTAAATTCTTCTCCTAACTCCAGGGAAAGTTCAACAGATACAAAGAGCAACATTACAGTATTTGCCTTGGTTTCAGGCCAGATAAGGTTAATAACACAGCAGGGTTTGGTTATTGATGAGTGGCAGTTATGTGCTCCAGATCAGGCTGGGCTGCCACCATGGCAGAACAGGGCAGAGGACAGGTCATATTGTGAGTTGTGTTGGCCTGCATGTGGCCCACAGTCCGCAAGCTGGACATGCCTGGTTTAGATAAATGATATCACCAAATCATCAAAAGATAAAGAAGTGTAACTTAAATATTTTATTTATAATTTTGAAGTCATTGTTTTCTTTTAAGATACTGTTTGAAATTTCAATTTTTAAAGTGAATTGCTTCAACTATGTGTTATGTTTCATGAGTGATCTTGCAGTTGGATTGGGAATCAGATACTGTAAAATTCTCTTTTAAAATAACTCATAAAATTATCATTTTATGTAGATTTGCACAGAGTCTACTACGTCTTGACCATACAATAAATAAATAACAGAAACAAATAAATAATAGTAAACATCACTCACAGTCTTCTCTGAACCTTTTGAGCACTCTGGCCTGTAACAATCTTTTTTCCTTGGGCAACTTTTTCTCTAGTGATGCATTTCAACACACTGAAAGAACAGCTTACTCTCCTCACATGCTTTTTTTTTTTAATATATATATATTTTTTTATATATAATGACCAGGATTGCTACTGCTTCAGTGGTATATTATTGTAATACTTTGTCAAAATAATGCCTGCCAGGAATTTGTGTCCCATGAGAAGTTTTATTTATTTCTTTCAAATTCAGTTTATAGAATTTCTCAGTGAAACTTACATAATCATGGACACCACAGAGTCAGTGTCACCACAGACAGTGTTAGTAGACTTCACTAGGTTATTTTGTCACATCAGTGTAAAGACGCAATTTTGTTTTAGAGAAGAATTCCTGAGGAAATTAAATCCTTTAACTCTAGGAATATATTTGAAATTTCATGTTCCTAAGGCTTCTTTTAAAAATGTAGGAACCACACTGATTTTTCATCTCATTATCAAACAGCTTTTTCAAGAACAATTATAAAGGTTTTGACCTAATATTCTTCAAAGTTCAGCTTTTCTGATCACAGGGACTTCATAGGGCCCATCAGCCTGACCTCACTACCAGCAGATCATCTTGAATGAGATCTCAAGGCACGGGCGGGACAACTGGGGGATGCCCAGCCAGCATGCATTCATGAAAGGCAGGTCCTGCTTGATCAAGCTGATCTCCTATGATTGAGTGATCCATCTGGTAGACAAGGGAAAGACTGTTAATGTAGTCTACCTAAACTTCAGTAAAATCTATGACACTGCCTCCCACAGTATTCTTCAGGAGAAAATGTCAGCCTATGGCTTGGACAGATATACTCTTTGCTGGGTAAAGAACTGGCTGGATGTCTGGACTGTGGAGTGGTGGTGAATGGAGTTAAATCCAGCTGGAGACCGGTTCTTGAGTGGTGATCCCCAGGCATCAGTAATGGGGCCTGTCCTGTTCAGTATCTTTACTGATGGCCTGGGTGAGAGAACTGAGTGCACCCTCAGCAAGTTTGCAGATGACATCAAATTGGGAAGAAGTATCAATCTCCCAGAGGGTAGGAAGGCTCTGAAGAAGAATCTGGATGGACTGAGTAATTGGGCTGAAGCCAATAGGATGAAGTTCAACCAACTGCTGAGTCCTGTACTGTGGCCACAATAAGGCAATGCTACAAAGGTCTGGGGTAGAGTGGTTGAAAAACTGTGTAGAAGAAATGAACTAGAGGATGTTGGTCGACACTCAGGTGAACATAAGCCAGCAGTGTGCCCAGATGGTCAAGAAGGCCAGTGGCATCCTGGCTTGTATTGGAAATAGTGTTGCCAGCAGGAGCAGGTAAGTGATCATTCCACTCAGCACTGGTGAGGCTGTACCTTGACTCCTGTGCTTATTTTTGTGTCCCTCGCTACAAGAAATACATTGAGGCCCTGGAGCATTTCCAGAGAAAGGCAACAAAGCTGGTGAGGGGTCTGGAGCACAGATTTTATGAGGACTGGCTGAGGGAGCTGGGATTGTTCAGTTAGAAGAAGAGAAGCCTCAAGTTGTGCCAGAGGAGATTCAGGCTGGACATTAGGGAATACTTCTATGGAAGAATTAGGTTTTGGAACAGGCTGCCTGGGAAGCTGGTGGAGTAGTTATCCCTGGAGACATTTAAGAAATATTTAGACATTATAGTGAGGGACATTGTTCAGTGGGAAATGTTAGGGATGGATGGACAACTGTACTGGATGATCTTTTTCCACTTTTGGTGTTTCTATGATTCTATGATTCTATAACTTAGATGTAGTTTCTGCATATTTAGGAGTAATCAATAGATTTTTCTTCCATAGATTGGAATACTATTCTTGATATTGTAGAAACTTTTATTATCCATACCCTTCTTTGGAATAGGATTTCTATAGGTCACAGAATCACAGAATCGTAGGGGTTGGAAGGGATCTCCAGAGATCATAGAGTCCAACCCCCCTGCCAAAGCAGGTTCCCTATACCAGGTGCACAAGTAAGTGTCCAGGCGGGTCTTGAATATCTCCAGAGAAGGAGACTCCACAACCTCCCTGGGCAGCCTGTTCCAGTGCTCCGTCACCCTCACCGTAAAGAAGTTCTTGCACACATTGGTGCAGAACTTCCTATGCTGCAATTTCTGGCCGTTTCCCCTTGTCCTGTCTTCACACGCTGCTGAAGAGAGTCTGGCCTCGCCACTCTGCCTCCCACAGCTTAGATATTTATAGACCTGGATTGGGTCCCCTTTCAGTCTTCTTTTCTCAAGGCTAAACAGACCCAGTCCTCTTAGCCTTTCTTCACAGGGGAGATGCTCCAGGCCCTTCACCATCTTTGTGGCTCTCCGCTGGATTCTTTCCAAGAGATCCCTGTCTTTTTTGTACTGGGGAGCCCAGAACTGGACACAGTACTCCAGATGAGGCCTTACCAGCGCAGAGTGGGAGGATCACCTTCCTCGACCTGCTGGCCACGCTTTTTTTAATGCACTCCAGAATGCCATTGGCCTTTTTGGCCACAAGGGCACACTGCTGGCTCATAGCCACCAGGACACCCAGGTCCCTCTCCGCAGAGCTCCCTCTCTAGCAGGTCATCCCCCAGTCTGTACCAGTGCAATTATTCCTCCCCAAGATCTCCCCAAGATCTACTTGTAAGTGTTGTTGTTGTTTGTTTGTTTTTGAAAAGGTAGTGAACAATTAATCCTTATTTATCAACATCAAAACTTACATGATTTTGAAGGTCTCTGTCATATCCCCTCTATGTTATTCTTTATAAAGTTAAAATATTATCTCTGTAGTTGTTACTAAGTTACCTTTCTGTGAATCTATTAACATGTTTTCAGCCTTATTGTTTCGACTGAAGTAGAAATATAGACAGTATTCATGATCTTGTTGAGCCACATTTGTTTCCAGTTGTCTAAATAAATTTTCTGTTTCATTCTCTATTGTTTTCTAATGATTTCTAGTATTAGATTTCAGAGGATGTTCAGGGTGGATATTTGGAAAAACAGTTCCAGGAGAGTGTTCTGGCATTGGAACAGGCTGTTCAGGGAAGTGGTGAAGTCACCATCCCTGGAGATTTTCACGAAACATGTAGATGTAGCTCTTAGAGAATGTCATGGTGGTGATAGGTTGATAGTGTGACTATGTAATTTCTGTGCTCTTTTTCAACCTTAATGATTCTGTGATTCTATCTTCTATTTATTTTTTGACCACAACTGAACCTTGAACTGACATTTTCATGAAACTTTATATTATAATCCCTAGATTTCACAACTGAAATGCAGCAGAGTCACAGAATCACAGAATCATAGTTGTTGAAAGGGCTTTTAGAGCCCAACCTTAAGCCCAACTTCCCTGCTCACCAGGTGTCCTACTGTAGGTTGTGCAAGTAGGTGTCCAGATATTTATAGAGTCTTGAATATCTCTGGAGAAGGAGATTCCACAGTTTCACTGGGCAACATTTTCCAGTGCTCCATCATTCTCACAATAACAAATTTCATCCTCATGTTAGTAGGGAACTTGCTGTGTTCCAGGTTCCACTCATTGCCCCTTGTTCTATTGCTTCTCATCACAGAAAAGATTCCTCTTTATCTTTGAAGAATGGCATTTAAGAACTTACATTTAATGTACATTCAAACCATAAAATGCTCTCTTTAACCTTCATGAAAATCTGTATGGAGAAGGTTTCCACTGATATAGAGCTTGAAAGGAGTCACTGACACCTGATGTTGTTCCTCTGCACATGACAATATATATCTTGGGTAAGCCTAAACTAATGGATTTTCTTAGCTGATGATCTTAATCCTATCATACACTGTCTAACAGGAAGGCTTTGAATTCAGTATAAGGAAGGGAATCCCCAGCTAATTTTAATAAATAAAAATAAAATAATTTAAAAATGAAAATGAAAATGAAGATAAAAATGAAAATGAAAATAAAAATAGAAACAATCTAAGAAATGACATAAAAATAAATGTAATGATAGCAGAGGTAGAAAGCAAGGTATTAAGACCTCCTTCAGATGCACAACTCCATATTTCCTTCAAATAAATTACTTAATTCACAAAGAAGGGTCAACACAAAGAAGGAACAACAGAGGTTGAGTGATTGTGTATGTATTTCTTCCTCTTCTCACTGTTGGATATGAGCTGCTGTATATATGCAAATAAATAATAAACAAAGTAAGGAAAATTCACACATATAAATGTACACACTTTCATAAATGTATATCAATCATGTATATCATCAAACAAGAAATAGATACTGTAGACAAGTGGAGCTCTATCTAATTTGAAATAAAAAGAAAAAAACCCTTTCATCTCTAACACAGAAGTCCAATGATATGCATAACTATGTCTAATACATTTAAAACTAATCTCAGGAGGTGGTTTTTCATGGATACTCTATATACACTATGGAGGCTTAAAACTCCTGCAGATAGGAAATTAACTGGAGCATATTTAGGACCTGAGATCAAAGAGTCTGTATTAAAAATCCAGAAGGAAAGTCTGAAGCTGTCTTCAGTTCTTGAATCATTGGCACTGCGGTCTGTCCATTTAATCCAGTGTAGGGAGACCAGTATGGAGAGATATAAATATAGCTATAACTAGATACAAATGCATATATAAAAATATTTTGAGTTTTCCTGTAGATATGCTCGAAGAACAATCTTGGATCAGATTACTTAGTCATATTGCTTAATGAAGGTATTGAAAATATCCAATAAGTATAAAAGATGATTTTTGTTTTGTTTTGTTTTGTTTTGTTTTTCCCTGAAATACCATTGTCACATCTTGATATTGTGGATGAAAGCAACCTGTATGTCAGAACTGAGTAGATTCATGCATCCTAATACTATATCTCTCCTAACATAATGGAAAAGGCTTATGAGGAATAAAAACCTCCACTGAGTGAATCAAGAAGGAAATAATTTTTATCCACAAATGGAAACAGGTGTGGATATGTTTCTAAGTAAGCCTCCTTCCCTGAAGTTTGAATCCACTCACACTTAGTAGATTTCAGTAGAAACTGGTACCAGAGTTGATGATTAAAATGGCTAAAATAGCATGAATATTGATTTTAGGTCAACATCATCAAAGCAAACTGAATTTTACAAAAACTGAGGACCCCCAAAATCAATAGTAAAGAACTCATGGGTGAATCTGTGGGGTTGTGTGGATACAGCATCTGTAAATCTTCAGAGCGCTTTTGAATGCTTGTCTAAAATACATTTTACTTACAAACAAAGGTTAGATTCAATACAGGCATAATAGGATAAAATGTTACTGCCTATAATATACGGGAGTCTGACTCACTGTTGTAATACTTCTCTGGCATTAATCTCTGAATACATGTATCTGTGAAAAATTAATCAATAACGGTGGGAAATATTACATAACTGATATCACTGATCATCCCATTTCTGTTGCAAATGTCTTCTCAGATTTGTAATTTCTCTGTAAAACAATTTCTTAAGATGGATTGTGAGTCACTGTAGTCCTTTCCTGCTACTTCTTTCAAGTGCACTGGTACTTGCCTTCCAATATTTTTCTGAGACTTTGGTAGTTTTACCATTGAGTTCAACATGGTCAAAGAAAGACTGGTGATGAGAACTTTTAAAAATAATGTCCTTGATCAATTATGTTTCTGAAGTCATTTAAGATAAGTGAAGTTTTATATCGGGACAAGAAATTGAAAAGATCAATATACTAAGGAGTATGTACTTGTGGTAATGACCAAGATTCTTTAAATATAGAAAACACATTCTTACGCATATTTCCTCTTATTTTTCTTCAGACTGTCTTAGAAATTTTGAGATGATAAAGTCAGGTGGAGTTACTGAGTTGCAACATACTTTTTATATACATGATACTCCAGACTATGAAATGAGACACTGAACAAATATTACTTGAATAAAACATGGTCACATGGATTAAAGAAATGTAAAGTTTCATTGCACATGACCATATCTCAATACCACGTTAATATTAGTAAGGTATATTTTGCTACTTCTTGATTCATATATAATTATGATGATGTTTGTTTATGATTGTGTATGCAGACATACATATACATATAAGATTTCTATGCATTTTCAAATAAATTCAAGTGACATAAACAAGTGTACCTTGCAGACACTTAAAATCAAATCAACTTAATTTTATAACTATTAAGTTAATAGTTCAAGACTCAAAAAAAAAAAGAAAAAAAAAAGAAAAAGGAAAAAAAAAAAAAAAAAAAAAAGATCCTACAAACAAGTCATTTGTAGTCTGTATTAAAAACAAACCAAACCAAAAACTGTGTGATTGCTTACTTTGCTTCTGGTTGTAAGCTGTATAAAATTTTCACAACATGATCAAATGATAATATGTATTCTTCCACTCCACAGCATATCGCCTTTTACCTTTTCTGAATGCCATCGTCACAGTATTTTGGGCCTCCTTGGTACAAAATCTTATATCTAATTAAGACTACTGAACTGTGAAATATTAGCAACATGGACATTTACACCTGGAAAATGAATAAATTTAAATCGTCAGAATATTTCTGGAACTTGCAAATTTTCACATCTTGTACAAAATCAACTCCAGCACTATTTTGCTGCATTTGAAGAAAGTTCTTTTTTTGAGAAGGAGACATCTCATGAAGTGTTCAGCCTGGTTTCCTGTTCAGAACAATTCACACAAAGACAGAAAAAACTTCAGAAATATGGCCAGATGTTATGATCAGGAATTTACATAACTCTTTACAATGCTTATCACTGTCAGCCATGTACATGAACACAGTTTTTTGTCATTAGCTTGAGTACCATGGAATTACCAGTACCATGGTAAAAAAAAAAACACTGAGTTATGAAAATGACTGACTTAGTCAGTTGTCCAGGTCACAGTTAAAGGAGGCAGATAAAACTTGGTAAAACAACCTTGTATTAGACCAAATCGCTAAAGCCGCCAAAGCAAACTAAGAGAGACAAAACAAAGGGCACATCAACATAATGTACATATTGTGAGGATTCTTGAAGGTCAGAGCATGCTCTTTTACTTCTTAGTGACATATAATGCCAATATTTGTCAGACCTTGATGAAGACCAAAGCTCAGGCAGAAAAAAAAATGCACTGCATGACATTTGTTCTCAGACTTCTTGCTTGGAGCAGACTTTATTGTAGACCCTGGCTATGAACAGAATTTACGGCTAAAAAGGAGAATAAAGAGCCTGTGTTTGACACTATATGGCAGAGAGCAGGTTCCCTACTGTTGTAGGATGATGAACTGCAGACATGAATAATTCAGTGAGAAGAAATAATGTTTTGCATAAACACCAAAATAAAATGTAGTCCTGTTTTTAATATATTTTAGTCTTAATATCAGGTAGAAACTAAATTTCAAGATTATAAGAAGTTATTGGAATTTCATATTGATGAACTGTATTGAGAAAATCAATTAATTTTATTTTACCTGATTAGACTTCCCAAATATCTTTATCTGCAAAACTTCATGATGAAGGTCGCTATGTAGATGCTGATCCACTCAAACAGTCATTATTTGAATAATGTGGGAGAGATTTTCCTTGCTTCCTCCTTTCCTTCCTCCCTTCCTTCCTTCCTCCCTCCCTTCCTCCCTCCCTCCCTCCCTCCCTCCCTCCTTCCCTCCCTTCCTTCCTTCCTTCCTTCCTTCCTTCCTTCCTTCCTTCCTTCCTTCCTTCCTTCCTTCCTTCCTTCCTTCCTTCCTTCCTTCCTTCCTTCCTTCCTTCCTTCCTTCCTTCCTTCCTTCCTTCCTTCCTTCCTTCCTTCTTTGGACTAAGGATAACCTAAACTACTCTTACATACATAAACATATCCGATTCTCTCAAGAGCCAAATATTTCTGTAAGTTGTGAGTGTATGAGCATACTTGAGGCTTGTAAGTCTCTTATTAGAAAATGATCCTATTTCAGAAAGCTTGGATCCTTTTTCATTATTTTTGTGACTGTGGAACCATTCTGTTAAACAATATAATTTCTAATCTGATGGCATCCTAAATTTACTTCAATTGTCATCTAGATGTTATAATATAAGAAAGATAAGAAAAATGTTAAGGACTCCTTCCTCTTCCTCTTCCTCTTCCTCTTCCTCTTCCTCTTCCTCTTCCTCTTCCTCTTCCTCTTCCTCTTCCTCTTCCTCTTCCTCTTCCTCTTCCTCTTCCTCTTCCTCTTCCTCTTCCTCTTCCTCTTCCTCTTCCTCTTCCTCTTCCTCTTCCTCTTCCTCTTCCCCCTCCCCCCTCCCTTCCCCCTCCCCTTCCTCTCACCCTTCCCCACCCCTCCCTCTTCCTTCCCCTCCCCTCCCCCTCCCCTCTCCCCTCCCTCTCCACTCCTCCCCTTCTACTCCTCCCTCTCCCACTCCACCTCTCCCTGTCCCTCTCCGTCTTCCTCTTCGTCTTCCTCCTCCTCCTCCTCCTCCTCCTCCTCCTCCTCTTCCTCCTCCTTCTCCCTCTCCCTCTCCCTCTCCCTCTCCCTCTCCCTCTCCCTCTCCCTCTCCCTCCCTCTCCCTCTCCCTCTCCCTCTCCCTCTCCCTCTCCCTCTCCCTCTCCCTCTCCCTCTCCCTCTCCCTCTCCCTCTCCCTCTCCCTCTCCCTCTCCCTCCTCCTCCTCCTCCTCTTCCTCTTTTTTCTTTTTTCTTTTTTTCTTTTTTCTTTTCTCTTTTCTCTTTTCTCTTTTCTCTTTTCTCTTTTCTCTTTTTTTCTTTTTTCACTTTGTCTTTCTCAGCTCTACAAAGGAAAGACATTGTGATATGAGATAACATGGGATGGGAAAAATAATAATAATAAATTAAAAAAAAAAAAAAAAAGACAAAATTAATAACAATCCTCCTCTGTCTGGCAGAAGGACAATGTGTAGGCTTTGTTCTATTGAAGAAAAACAGAAAAAAATCTAGAACATTAAACAAGCTTATGCTTTGAACCATATACTTTATCTCCTGTGAATGGAAAAAAGGAAATATCACTTCCATTTTGTAAGAAATCTAGGAAAGCAGACCTGGGGTACGACAGACTGAAGACCTCATCTCTGTGTCTGGGAAGATTGTGGAACAAATCCTCTTTGAAGCATATTAAAGCTTATGAAAGGGGAGGATGACTGGATGACCATGTTGGTAGACAAAGGAAAAGGAAATTTTGTCATCTGCCTGGAATTCTTCTGAGACAAAATTTTATCTCTAAACTGGAAAGATATGGATTTGAAGAGTGTACTATTTGGTAGATAAATAATTGGGTATGGTCAGTTATTCTACATAAATTTGGAGGCTAGTAGAAAGTTGTGTCCCTCAGGGATCCATCTTGGGACTGGTTCTCTTGAATGGCTTTATGAATGACATAAACAGTGGGTTTGAGTGCACCCTCACCAAGTTTCCAGATGGAAGCTACAGTTCATACAACAGATGGAAGACATTACATCCCTTGACTGAAAATAGATTTATGTGAGCCAAATGAAATTTTAAAATGTTGTGTCCGAGTCAAGACAATCCCAAACATGAACACAGACTAAGAGCATCCCTAAAGATCAGGATTTTGGTATTCTAGTGGATGAAAGGCTTGATATGACCCAGCAGAGTGTGATTGCAGGCTGGAAAGCCAATAGCATTCTGGGCTGCATCAAAGGGAAAGTGGCCAGCAGGGAGAGAGAGGTGATTGTCTTCCTCTTTTCTTTTCTAGTATGACCTCATTTGGAGTACAGTATTCAGGTATGAGACACCCAGCACAAGAAAGACATGGAGCTGCTGGAGTGAATCCAGAGTAAACCATGGAGATGATCAAAGGGCTGGAGTGCCTCTCCTGTGCAGAAAGGCTAAGGCAGCTGGACTTTTTTATCATCATGGTGCTGGGCTTGTTTATCTTCAGGGTCCTGCACTTGGGTTGGGGCAATCCCAGGTATTTATATAAACTGGGGGAAGATCTCTTTCAGGGCAGCCCTGCAGAGAAGGACTTAGGGGCGTGGTAGACAAGAAGCTGGACATGAGCCAGCAGTGTGTGCTTGCACCCGAAGACCAACTGTGTTTTGGGCTGCATTAAAAAAGAGGTGGCCAGCAGGGAGAGGGAAGTGATTGTCTCACTCTACTCAGCTCTTGTGAGGCCCAATCTGCAATACTGTGTCCAGGCTGGGGCCCCCAATACAGGAAGGATGTGGAGGACTTAGAGCAGGTCCAGAGGAGGGCCACTAAGATGATCAGAGAGCTGGAGCACTTCTCCTATGAGGAAAGATTGAGGGAGCTGGGCTTGTTTAGCTTGGAGAAGACTCCAGGGAGACCTCATTGTGGTCTTCCTGTACTTGAAGCAAGCATATAAATAGAAGGGGGAACGGCTGTTTACGAGGGTGGATAGTGATTGGACAAGGGGGAATGGTTTTAAACTGAGACAGGGGAGGTTTAGGTTAGACATTAGGAGGAAGTTCTTCACCCAGAGGGTGGTGACGCACTGGAACAGGTTGCCCAAGAAGGTTGTGGATGCTCCGTTCCTTAGGCATCCAAGGCCAGGCTGGATATGGCTCTGCACAGCCTGGTTTGGCGGTTGGTGAGCCTGCACATAGAACTCAATGATCACTGTGGTCCTTTTCAACCCCGCCCATTCTGTGATACTGTGATCTTGCAGGAGGCTCAAGGAAGACCTTATTGTAGCCTTACAGTGTTTGAAGGAACATGAACACTAATTTTTTTTTATTATTATTTTTTTAATGGACAGATACTGATAAGGGGGGATTACTTTGAACTAAAAGAAGACAGATTTAGAATAGATATTAGGAGTAAACTTCTTACTTAGAGGGTGATAAGGCCCTGGCGCAGGCTACCTAGAGAAGTTGTGAATGCCCCATTCCTGGAGGTGTTCAAGGCCACAGTGGATGAGGCCCTGGGCAGCCTGATCTGGTGGGTAGTATCCCATGCAAAGAGGTTAGAACTAAATGATATTTAAGATCCCATTCTATTCCATGATGTTTACCTTTTTCAATGCAAAGATGCATTGATCAGATGGATCAGATGGTATGGATCAGATCCATACCATTTAGCCAAAATTAAGATAAACATTATCTCAGTTACAAAACTAATGCATTATTTACTTGAAAATAAATACTTAGGTGCAAGGTGATAAAGATTTTATTTTATTTAATTTTTACTGCAGAAGAATCGTAGCATGTAGAAGGCCATGGAGGGTTACCTCAAGGATAGTGAGAATGGGAGATTTGGATGTTAATACATTTTTCAAATCTCGCAGGAAGTTTTCACCAGTTCAATTCACAGAATGACACCTAAATCTACTATTTTAGATCTTTCATGGTGATAGGTAGGGAATATTTTTCTTGATTGTAAAACTATTATTAAAAAAAAAAAAAAAAAAAAAAAAAAAGGATATACATGACTTTATTTACCCTTCTAGGGTCATTCATGAAAAAAAATCTACATATATGTCAATATTGTTTCTGTTTTTGGATAGATGCCCACTAGTAGCTGTCAGACCCCAATTTCCTAACTTTGAATCTCACTAGACAATATTCTCCAACTCTGCTAGCAGAGAGTAATTTGAAAACTTTAATGAAAACAGTTGGTCTAAAAAGAGATGAAAATGTACTAATTTACTTAGTAAATGAAATAATAAAGAGCCTCTTCAGCCTCTCAAAAAATAAATGAATCCACAGAATAAAAGCTAGTGCAGACTTTTGTACATTTAAAACTATATGTATTAACCCTTTAATCCAAAAAGCAACAAACCCTACCAGAAAGTGTCAGACACATCTTGGTATCAAAAGATGAGATTTGGATAGTTTGATTTTGCCAGCTCCCTGTCATTTCACGTTTTCAGCATTCATGTTGCTTGGGTCCATATTTTAGATTTTGTTGTGAAATTGAAGAAAAAGACATTTAAAAATGCCATATAACTTATCTACTCTCTGGTGTTTGACAGATAGTTTTAATCATTATTGGTTAATTAAACCATATCTACTTCTTATCTTTAGACTCAGTATTGGTAAGTGCATTAAAATGACTCTAACAATCGGGCAGGCATGTGTGATGGTGATGGTAAATTTTCCAGGTTAATCTCATTTCATCATAAGCCATGATCAGCATTTTAACATTTTAGTTCAAAAATGACTTGCAAGCATGGTACCTTGTAACTGACTGGTGTCACTCACAGATGTATTGTTTGCCCCTTGCATTCTCTGCCTAGAATTAAAATTTTCCTTTCAACCTTTGAAGCCAAGAAGAGTCATTCATTACCTTTCAGATGCCACACCAGTTTAATCACATTGATAGAGGGCTATGCAATCAAAGTGACAGTTCAATGATGATTTGCATCATGCCTGACTCATTACTTTGTGAAGAATTTGGCATGCCAATCAATGGAAAATGATGTGCAGTCCCTTGAAAAATGACAGTAATCCATTTTCCACCAATTGGCAAGAGAAGTCCTTGACAGACTAACAAGTTAGGGCCAAAGCCAAATTTTATTTGGCATGTTTCTCACTTTGCTACCATTTTGCTAATCCTGAGGGTATTTGTCTAAGCAATAACTTGTATTTTTCTTTAATGCTACAGATCTCATATCCTTCAGGACTTAGTCTTGTTTTCCAGGAAATCCCTTGAATGTATAGATGTCCTTATAATAATGTTGAATTCTGCCACCATATCAAATACTTTCAAATAAATATCTTCTGTTGAAAATATCTTGATAAAGTTTATGTGTTTCTACACTGATAATGATGTTCAAAATCATTTTTGTCTAGCTCCCTGGGTGATGACACTTTCCCTTCTGCAGAAAGATTTGTACTACTGCTTGGCTCTTCCTTAGGGTTACACTGAATGGAGCTTTCTCTGTACACCTGCATTCTGGACTCCACTGTTCTGACCAAACATAAGAGTCTGCATCATTCATCGAAGTTCTTTATTACAAGTGCTAAATCTGAATTAAGAAGGAGCCTTCAGCTTTCAGATTTAAGAGAAAACAAAACAGTACTATCTTTTTGCGATGAAGAAAATTAAGAATGTCTCATTAAATTCTCAGCCTTAGTGTGAGCACCGCGTTGGACCTTGATATGTGTTACCCTTGCTCAGGGCATTTATGACTTTGAAAATTCAGCAAGTTTTCCAATATTTAATCAAATCCCTTCAAAATCATAGTTTGGTTTTGTAAAGAGAATGTGTGGTGATGGTGTTGGTTACAGTTAAAAGGAAAATCATAATGACTATGTAAGAAAAGGAATGTAACCATAATTTTGATTTGACGGAGATTTTATCATTACAATCATGGTAAAATATATCTTAAACTGAAAATATTATTAAACTGATGTGATTGGGTATCTAGCCACTTGATGTGAGGCTCTTATAAGAACAGAGAATGTGAGACTGTATCTGTAATTTTAGTTTGAAGTAATCACTTCCATATCCCAAACGAGGATGCCATAGAAGAAGTTGAAAGATGAGGATGGTTTCTAATATTAGTAGTAGGATGAGATTAATACTTTCTGAAAATGCCAGTTTGGGTCTGTTGCCTTCAGAGACATCTAAAGTGATCAGGTTAACCTATGATTCAATTACTGTTTTTTTTTTAAAGTTTTCCCTACAGTTGTCTTAAGTATATGCTCCCATTTCTGTATCAGAACTTCAGTCTAGGTCAAGAAAATACTGATGAAGCTATATTGGCTAAGAAGATAGTCTAACTAACAGATAAAATTGTTTTATTTTGTTTTTTCCTCCTTTTTTTTTTTTTTTTTTTTTTCTTTCAGATGGATTCTTAGCTCAAGAAATAGTCAAAGTAGCATAATTAGTAGGGTTATTCATTATTGTGTTGGAGCAGGAAAAATTGGTAATAGAATGGTGTATCTGGAAACACTGCTGAATTGAAAATTATGCTTAAATAAGGTACGTAAGTGTACCTTGTGAGATTAATTCCTTTCTTTCATCTTTATTATTTCTTTTAGTATCAATATGGATAGTGTTTATTTATGCATATGTTAAACCAAAAATGGAAAACAATATTCTGCCATTTATATGAGAAAATGATATAATAAAATCTATTACTGAGAAAACAATTTGTTTACATACATTCACCAAAAAGAACTACACACACTCTAAATATTTATTAACAATTGTTGTTGTTAATTGTTGTTAATAATATTTATTAACAACACTGACTGTTAAAGCAGTGTGATGTTATTTCCTACTTATATTCACTTGCTGTAATTGGATCAAAAGCCACTTTTTGAGATGTAGCATTTTTAGGATGTTGCTCTGCTGTGATGATTTTAAAATAAATACTTCCAGACAGCTTTACAAAACCTATGAGTAAGGCAAAAAAAACATCCTTTTCTCAATTGTAGACAGTTATTGCCACATTATTTATGTTCCCAACATAAATAATAGAAAATAGTCTGAGTTTGGGTTTTAGACTTGATAAATGCATCAACAAATACCATGGGGAACATCTGCAAAAAATAGATATTTTTAAAAAAACTAGAAAAAAAAAGCATGAACAAGGTTTTAAAAAGCTGGACATTTAAAAACAAGGGAGTAAAAAAGGAACATTTTCAAGCTTTCTAATATTTCCAAACACGGAATCTTGATCAAAAAAATATGTCGACCTTTTTAGAAAGAAGCTATGTAGCATTTCAATAAGCCTTCCAGGTTTTTGGTGTTTTTGTTTTCTTTGTTTGTATTGTTGGTGTTTTTTGTTGTTGTTGTTACTTTTTGTTTTGTTTTGTTAAGGTTTTTGTAGCTTTTGTTTTTGTTTTTGTTTTTGTTTTTATCCGAAGTTGGATGCTGAATCCTGTTGTCAGAGGTATATCAGATCCAACCATGTGTAACACAGTTATAAAAATGCACATACAATTCTAATGTTGACAGTTCTGTCTCAAGAACCTGCTTTACCCTGAATTTCCATTTCCTACATTCCAGTGTTACAGTGAATTTAAGACACTTAAAGTTCTCATATATTTTTTCCCTTTCTTCACAAAAAATATCTTGAAGACAGCTTCTATTTCCTTGTTAAAAATGTTGAAAATATCTTCAGGGCAGAAAGCTGTTTCTTACTCAGCTCTTCATATGAATTTATTCAGATACATAGTGCCATTTTGGACAGATTTGACTCATCTATTATTGCAGATAAATAATATTGCAAGGAGCTTATAGTATAAACAAGCCAGATAAATGGAAAAAAAAAAATATATATATATATATATTTTCCCTTCATAATAAGTGGGAGATTGAGGAAAAGACACTTTGCCTAAGGAAATTTTTCTCAGTGCTGAATTTGAACCTTTTAACCAGGATCCTGATTCAACATCTCCTGCTCAAAAATCTCATGTGCAAAGTTTACAACCTGAGTTTTGGTGGAGAGATCAAGTTTAATTTTTGTAAAGAAAAAATAAACAATCTATTCTACTCAGTCTATGCCATCATAAATATAAATCACAGAGTCACAGAACTGCAGGATAAGTAGAAGCCTTGCTGATCACTGAGTTCAACCCCTTTTAAAGCAGGTACCCTGCAACAAGTTGCAAAGGTAAGCATTCAGACAGAGGTCTGAATATCTCCATAGACGGAGACACCACAGCCTCTCTGGGCAGTGCTATTCGAGTGCTATTCCAGTGCTCCATTAGCCTTACTGTAAAGAAGTTCTTCTACATGCCATTATGGAACTTTCTATGTTCAGGTTTTAAGCCATTACCTTGTCCTATCCTTACACACCACCGAGAAGAGCCTGGCCTAATCCATTTGCCTCCCATCTCCTTTTAGATGTTTATACACATTAATCACATCCCTCCTCTATCTTCTTTTCCCCAGGCTGTACAGACCCAAGTTACTCAGTCTTTCCTCATATGGGAGATGCTCCAGGCCTGCTGCCTGGACTATGGGTCTGAACCATCTTTATGGCCTTCTGCTGGACTCTTTCTAGGAGATCCCTGTCTTTTTTGAACAGGGGAGTGCAGAACTGGACACAGTCTCCCAAATGCCTCGCCAGGGCAGAGCAGATGGGGAAGATCACCTCCCTCAACTGGCTGGCCACACTCTTACTAATGCAGCACAGGATATCATTGGCCTTCTTGGACATAAGGGCACACTGGTGACTCATGGCCAACTTGTTGTTGTCCATGAGAACACCTAGGCCCTTCTCCACAGTGCTCCTCTCCAGCAGGTCATCTCCTAATCTGTAGTGATACATGCAGTCATTTCTCCCCACGAGCAAGACTCTGCATTTGCTCTTGTTAGACCTCATTGGGTTCCTCCCTGCCCAAATCTCTGGTTTGTCCAGGTGATTGTACAACTTTCCTGTGTGTCAGCCACTCCTCCCAGCTCTGTCTTATCAGCAAACTTGCTGAAAGTGAACTTCTATAATTTGACTTTGCAGTTTATATACATCACATTATCACTGATTCAATTTGAAAAAAAGTTGTTATTTAGCTACTTCACTAAATGACTATAGCTTTACACAGAAATTAGAGAGAATATTTATTTAATCAGTGATGACTTTCATTAACCTGACCAATTTCCTTAAATTTGAGAAAGTTTTGTATTTCACATGCTATAATGCTAACTTAATACAAAGATAAAGGGGAGCTACAGAAGGGAACAGACTCTTCAACAATATCTGTTTTGATAGGACAAGGAAAAATGGTTTAAAACTCTAAGATAGAAACAAGGAAAATGTCTTTCACAGTGACAGTGATGAGGCATGGGAACAGGCTGTCCAGAGATGTTGTGGAATCCCATTCCTGGAGACTTTCAAGGTAAGGCTGGATAAGACCCTGAGCAACGTTTTTCTAGTAATGGCTGTCCCTGTTTATTCACTGAATGAATTTGCATTTCAGGGAAATTGCAGGAAATTCCTATTCATTGCAGGGAAGTTGGACTAAATGACCTTTAAAGATCACTTATAATATTAAAGATTCTGTGATTCCACGATTCTATGTGTATTTATTACCAGAGCATCATAGAAGACCTATGCATACATAGATCTGCCTGAAAGCAGAAAAGAAAAAAAAAAAAAAAAAACTTTTTTCTTGAATTTTTGTTTGCATAGTCCAAAATATATTCAGAAATTTGTCCTCTGCTTCCCATTTGTGGTTACACTTGCAAGTTCTCTTCTTTTTCAAGGTCTGAAATGCAAAGGAGCAGGCAGCAATGGTGATGTCTTTGGTAAGAAATAAGTAGTTTTTTTATAAAGTGCTTCATAGATTTAGCCAGAATATTTTTGTATTACCTTTGTTTCTCCCCTCTAAAAGGGCGTTGACAACAAGAACTCTCTTAATCCAGTACTTCAGAATTCTACTGTTTGTGCAGTAATGGCTCATTTTATACAAAATAAATGGTGAGAAAAGGTTGTAAATCAATGGAGTAGTACTTCTGCTGCTGTCCATCTCAGGGACAGTGCAGAACAGCAATGTTAACAGAATTTGGATGAAAGCACAGAATATTTGCCACTGACAATTCACATTTTCCATCATCAGCTTGAGAAATATTTAGAGTGAAGTGCAATGTCAGCATAATTATTTGATGTTTTTATTTCTTATTCATTAGCACAAATGTGGTGCTGTTCATGTAAGGATTGAATGTGATTTCTGTACTCGCAGTGTTTTAAAACAACACAAAACCAAAACAGGTTTATTTTGCTTTTCTACTTGAAAGAGGAAAGTCTTATAGTGGAGTTGGCCTCCCCGATAAAGTGGAACTGAAATATTTCTAGATTATAAGTGAAACACAAACAGTATTGCCTATTGTTAGAGCTATATAGGTGGGGTTCTAGACTTCTCTCATTATGAATCTCTTCAGCTACTTCTGTAGCTCCTCCTCACAGAAGGACATACAGAATTTACTTTATTCAGAAGATGTACTATAATGATCAGCGGTGAATGGACATCACTGCGTATTCTCACTTCATCTTGAACTGACTACAGTAACAAACAGAAAGACATGATTAAGATATGTATAAGTTTTTCATTCATCTGAGTTTGTGTTTTGACAATTTGGATTGCAGCAACAAAAATAATGCTGTCAAAAACATTCAATCTATCAGTGTAAAAAAAATGTTTTAAAAAATATTGAAAATAATAATGTCTGAAAAACAAAGAACAGTGTGATCTCCTTGACTGATAGGAAAAGCAAGTAGAAATTATGTCTTTTTTTTTTTTTAATATTTTTTTCTTTTTTTCTTTTTTTCTTTCTTGTCTTTGAAATAGTGACTTCATGGCCCTCCAGCCTTTGGGATGGTAAGAATTTCGTATGTCTTACATAGTGAACTACTTCAGCATTAGAAATAGACACCTGGATGGTTGTAAATCCCTGCCTTACATTTTTTTGCCTGTCATTCCAATGCAGTTTTTTAAACACTGAGTCAAAACATATTTCTGTATTCTAGCATCATGTGTGTTCTCTGCTCCAAGTTGTGCAAGTTGGAAAGGTGCAGACAGAAAGGGAGGTACGGATGCTCATGATTGAAGATACTAGAGACTGAACAGGGTCAAGCACATATAGAAACATTCACCATGTATGTACAGAGTAACAGAAGCTGAAATGCTAGGACAGAACAACTGTAGCAGCAGTGTAATCAAGATATGGAGAAGCTGAACAAAGATTTGTGTATTCTGTTTTTTTTTTTTTTTTTTTTTTAATGTCCTGTTTTTGTTTGTTTGTTTGTTTGTTTTTAACTAAAGTCAGTCCTACAGATCTACATCTTAGCACAGGGGACATGTATCCTGATGTGCAAAAGGTTTTTAAATTATCACTATATTTTTCTATCTAGTTAGGATAAATACTCACTGCCTGGACTTCATTTTACTAATTCTTTTGTCTGGAACTTTAAAAAAAAATGTTCTATTCTTCACAAAAGTCTGTGTGAGAAAAATATTTAAAAGGTGCTTATTTCAGAGGGCAAAATCAGATAATCTAAACAATGTTATAGAAACTCCTGGCACATTAAAATGTAACTGAGGCTGTGATATCGAAATAGACTGTTGTCTTCAGAAATACTTGGGTGCTCCAAGGAAACTAAGGCTGTAAAATAGGGTATATTGTTAACATGACTTTGCTTTAGATTCAGAGTAAATTCCCTTTTGTTCTGTCATTGTTATAGATTTCATTCAGTAAAATCAGTCATGCAGTTATTGGTAGGTGAAGATGAAAACTGTGTTTAAAAATGGAGGATTAAAATAAGAAAATAAAAAGTTAGAATAAATGTAATAATAAAATAATAAAAAGAATAAACTGACTAAATAAAAGCCAACCAGAAGCAGAAAATTAAAATGTAATTGGAATTAAAAGAAACGAACAAACAAACAAACAACAACAACAAAACAGCTTATGCTATCTGTTCTATCTATTGAACACTAACATTGGTCTTTGCATTAAAAAACATACTTGCATGAGACCAAATCCATCCTTATTGTGACTCCATTAACATTCAGTGTTACATTGTATAGGCTTTGACAGGAATATGCATATCTACCAGAGGCAGGAATATAAATTCTGTTATGGGCCAAATTGAGTCAACAGCTCTTTTTCATTAGCTGGTGCTAGGTCTAAGCATGAACAATTTTAGACCTCAGAGAAACCTGGAATAAATCAGTCGCTTTGCTCTTGTGGAAGTCAGAAAATGTAGAATGATTAAGTAGTACATTACATAGAAAAATGGTGGCAAAGCTGTGAATTGATCCTTACTCTTGCTACCTGTCATATGCCTTCTTAAACAAAAGACAACCTACTTGCTTTCTTGATACCCAGGATGGTGTCATGGGTGAAGTAGCAACTTATGGCTGTCTTGGCCACAGTGACCACGAAATAGCTGAATTTTAAATTTCTGTTGGCACCAAAACCTCAACCTTGGATATAGGGAGAGCAGATTTCAGGCTACACAGTGAATTAATTAGTAAAGTCCCCTGGGAAACTGTTCTTGAAGGCATTAGGGTTCCATCAGTTCTGGACACTCTTTAAGTACCCTCTTAAGAACAGAAAATCAAGCAATTCCAAAAAGTCAGAAGTGAAGCAAGAGGAACAGAAGGCTGACTTGGCTGCAGGGATCTTCTTTTAGAGCTTTGTCAGAAAAAGAATGATGAGAAGAAGAATGGCCAGAAGAAGCAAAGTCAGGTTTCTTGGGAATACTACAGGGATGTTTTTTTTTTGCTGTAGAGAAAAAGATCTGTGCTGCTAAAGCTCACTTGGAGTTGAAGTTGGCCAATATAATATATATATTAAATATGTTACTAAAAAAAGAAGGAGCAAAGAGAACATTGTTGCTTGATGAGAGTGGTTAGCTTACAATCCATGTCATAGGTACGTCAAAAGACAATGTCAAAAGACAAAACCACTGATGGGCTCTGGAAGCTGGCAAACCTTGTTCCATTTTCCAAGAATCACAAGAAGACCCTGATTATAATAGACTGTGACTCTCAGTTCAGTGCCCGATAAAATTATGGAGAAAACTTTGCTAGAAGTTATTGAAAAACATCTGAAGGACAACGTGGCCATTGGTCAACAAGAGTTCACAAAGGGAAGGTTCTGCTTAACTAACCTAATTTCCATTTAGAACCATAGAATTATAGAATCCTTAGAGTTGGAAGGGACCTCTGAAGGCCACCCAGTCCAACTCTCCTGAAATAAATAGGGACACTACAGCTAGACCAGCTTATCCAATCTGGCCTTGAAAGTCTCCAGGAATGGGGCGCACACCACATCACTGTGCAACCTGTTCCAGTCCCTCACCATCCTCACTGTTAAAGATTTTTTCCTTTGTTCTAACCTAAATCTGCCCTCTTTGAGCTTGAAACCATTTTTCCTTGCTCTATCGTCACAGACACTGCTTCACTGTCTGTGCCCTTCTTTCCTGTAGCTCCCCTTTAGATATTGAAAGATTGCTATTAGGTCACCTTGCAGCCTTCTGTTGTCCAGACTGAACAGCCCCAGATCTTGCAGTCTCTCCTAGTAGGAGAGGTGTTCCATTCCATGAATTATTTTTGTGGCCCTTCTCTGGATGTACTACAACAGGTCCATGTCTCTTGTACTGAGGACTCCACATCTGGATGCAGTATTCCAGGTGAGGCCTCACCAGCTCAGAGTACAGGGACAAGAGCACCTTCCACACATCTTTTGATGCAGCCCAGGATACAGTTGCAAATTGTTGGTTGATGTTCAGCTTCCCAACTTCTCTAATGATAAGGTCAACCAACTATCTAGTTGACCAAGGGAAGTCAGATGAATTATCTTTTCGTATTTCATTAAAGCTTTCCATGTTTTTTCTCTTAGTATTCTGAAAAAAATGTCTAGCATACAGCTATAAAATGACATAATGTGATGGATGAGTACTTGGCTGGGTTGCACCCAAAAGGTTGTGGTAAATGGCATTAAATTAGTTTGGTGGCTGATCACTAGTGAAGTTCTCCAGGGTTCCATTTTAGTGCTTGTCTCTTTAATGTTTTCGTAAATGGCTTTGATGTAGGACTACTAAGGCTTTCAGAGCAAGTTTGCTGACAATAATAAATTGAGAGGAGCTATTGACTCTGTCAAGAATATTTTGCAGAGAGCTCTAGACAAATTTGAGAGCTGGACAATCAGTAGCTGTATGAAGTTTAACAAAAGCAAATGGCTGATTCTGCACTAGGGAAAGGGGAAGCCCTGGTTTTATGTACAGGCTGGAAGATATGTTGGAGAGCAATGCCACTGGGAGGGACTTGGGAGGTCTTGGTCAACAGTAAACTGAATATGAGTTGGCAGAGTACCCAAGGCCAACAGTATCTTGGGGTGATTAAGCCATGCAGTTGCGGGAAGTGGTTGTTTTCCTCTACCTTGCTCTGGAGCAGTCTCATCTTATAATATGCAGTTTGGGGCATCCCACTAGAAAAAGAGGACATAAAATTCTTAGAGAGTTCCAAAGGAGAGCTACAAAGTTGCTGAATTAATTTGAATTTAAACTGAACTTAAATTGTTCAGTCTAGAAAAGAGGACTCTGAGGGAAGACTTCATTGCAGCCTACAGCTTCTTCACGAGGGGAATGTAGGAGATTACACTGATCTCTTCTCTCTGGTGATCAATGATAGAACCAAAGGGAATGGCATATGCTTTGACAGGAGTGGTTCAGGTTGGATATCAGAAAAAAGTTCTTCACTGGAAAGTGACTGGCCACTGGAACAAGCTCCTTAGGAAGTGATCACAGCATCAAGCTTTCTGGAATTCAAGAAATGCTTGGACATAGCTCTCAGGCATAGGATTTGATATTTGGGTTGTCCTGTGTGGATCCAGCAGCTGAACTCAATGATTATTATAGGACTCTTTGAACTTGAGACATTCTATTTATTCATTCATTCATTCATTCATTCATTCATTTATTTATTTATTTGTTTGTTTATTTATTTATTTATTTATCCTATAATGATTTCTCCCATTCTGTTTACCTTAGCTATTCAGTTCACTGTGTTGGCAGCACTGGAACTGTCCTCAATGTATTTGTACAATGCATGACACAAAATGTCCACTCTCAGAGAAGACTTTATAGATGCAGTGCAAACTATGTTAATAATATTAATAATATTGCCAATAACAGACTGAAAAGCAGTGGTGTAAATATTTGGTCCTAAAGCAGCAGTGACAGTATGTTGCAGATGGAGTTGAGCATTTGGGAAAGACAGATCAGATAAGTGAGTGGTCATTTTTGAAGCAAGGAAAGTTATTCCAGATCTTGTTCATGGCAAACCAAATGTAGTTGGTAAAATCCTGTGAGTTCACTGAATGGTACTTTCTGTAAATACATTCTTTCCAAATCTGAGATTTACTACTAATTCTCCTTAGGGTTGAGGACTTCACCTTTTGGTATGTCAGTTCCTCTGCCTATAAATGATAGACCATGATCTCCACATGCAGACGAAAGAAAATTAGTTGCTATCGAGTGTTTCACAAATGATTGCATGAGTGTGGTCTGATTAGTACAAAATTTTATTAACAGGGAAAAAAATCAACTTTTAATTTGCCATCAAAGTAGACCAATCTCATTAAATTGCATTCAATTACTTCTTGATGGGTAAAGCTCCTTTTCTCTGTCCCCATCTTTGGATCCTCATTCTTCTCATATCAGAATGTTCTCTCATTTTCTTACTGTGGAGCTTTAAAAATAAGCTGGGGAGTCATAAAAACTATCCCTCTCCACAGATTAAATAGGCAGCCTAATAGAAAACAATTATCTTTAACAATGAAAAGATCTAATAACATTTGGGACATTAATATTTTTTCTCGAAGAGATGCACCATGCCATTGCACAGTTCTGTGCAAGCCTGTGAACCTGAGTGCTCTTGGTAACAGTTTTGCACTCACTTTTCACCATCAAAGATCAGAAATAGCCTTGTGCTACACATTTTTGAAAGTAAAGCCAGCAACAGAAACAGGAGAGGTTTACTTACTACCCTCTGTTGTTCTAATGTATCTTAGTTTCCATGATACACTCTTAATAAAACAAAAGGGAACCTTCCGATAAAAATATCTCCCCATTTTATAATGTAAAATACAAGCAATTTTATCAGCATTAACACTGATTGGCTTCCATTAGCCTCTTGCCTTCTAATAAAATTTATGATACCTTTCAGAAGCTCAATTTGATAGAAAGTGAAGTGATTACACCCTGCTTAGATATCTCTCCAGCATCTATTCCAACAATAATGCAGTAATTTTATGCATGAAATAGCACAATTGGCATAAATAGTTATAATACTGAGTGCTGTCTAAGGAACCTGGCTGCTGGAAAATTAGAAAGAGCTTCACACTTTTGAAACAGGTAATTAGGATTTCTTTCCATGCTCATAGGAGGCAGACTGGAGTTTCATTTTATATTTCATGTTTCATTAAAATATATGTGTTAAAAATAAATGTTGAATTTAAAGCTGTATGCATTATGAAAATTAAAGGTACAGCACTACTGTGGAAAGCAGTGTAAAATAGGCCTTTTTAACTTGTAATTTTGCCTTTGCCAAGAGTTTAAACACTTTCTCATGGGTAAATCAGGCTTCTACTGTTTTCAGAGCATTTAATTTAGAAAAAGCTTCATCTGGCTGTGGTCAGCAAGAGCTATGCCTCCCAAACAATCCTGGATTTGAGTTTGTGCCTGCTCAGAAAAGTGGTTGGTTAATGATACAGGAAGTACTTCCAAAACAGTGTTGTCAGGACACTTCTCCCTGACTTAGGTCCTATTTAACATCTTATTGGGAACCATCTATAATTTTCTTCACTTCTGACCTCAACCAGCAGTGCCTCCATATTTTTGAGTTGTTTCCATCAACAGTCTTATTTACTCCTCAACTCAAGCAGAGATCTTAGACTTGCTGTGTTGAAAACTATTCATTCATTTTGGTTAAGAAGGAAATATATATCCTAGCAAGTGGCTGTTAAGGAGTAAATAGAAAATATTTCACAAATTTAAAAATAGCACAGATCACTGAAGTTAACTAGCACAGCTTCGAAAACTGCTTCTTAAGGAAATTTTACTTTGCAGTCCAAGGATTTCTTTATTTCAACATCTTAAACAACATCTTAAACTAGAGGGATCGACAAGACAGTGTGGTTTAAAAAAATCAAAAAGACACTTTCAGACAAATTAATTTGTGAATTGGGCTTGACATTTCACAATGGAATATGGTTATACTATTGCTTTCCATAAAGAACAAGAAGACAAACAGCAAAAATGAAAGATTAAACCAAACAATCCTCAAAGTCATTGAGGATGAAAGCAAATGTGAATACCTCTGCTAACATATATAAAATTATGACTTGAAAATTCTGTTTTTTTTTTTGTTATATTTGTTTGTTTGTTGTTTGTTTTTACATTGTGTTATCTCTAGAATTCGATTATTTCAAAGTCTTGATATGTGATTGTATTTTATTTTTTATCTGGCTGCCCTGTTCCTCTTTTGTGGGAATATGTCTAGCTATAATCTCACTGAGAAAAAAGCAAGCTGGGAATGACTGGGGCTCAGAAGCCCTAAAAAATAAGGAACAATTTTTCATGCTCGAGGGTTCCAATTTTGTGAGGGTGGAAGACACATTTCATGTTTCTTAGCTGTAATTATTATTATTATTATTTTATTTTTATTTATTTTTTTTGTATGTGTGCATAGCAAAGGACGCTTTTTTATTCAGAAAAATTTCAGTAAGAAAGGAAAACAAACACCTTTAATGTAAAAGATAAGGAGAAAATGTTTCCTAAATAAACTGACAGTGGTGGGGTAACTTTATTATCATTTTCATTTCTGCACTCAAAATCTGAAAAATCCTACTGAAATTAAGTTGTATGAAATAAAAATCAATTACTTTAAATCAAGGATAAAACCACTTCAGTTCCACTGAGGGAATAGCTCTTCTGCTAGCATCTGCAACCAAGAAGACGCCTAAATTTTCTTGGTGAGTAGAATTTGAAAGATGTTTATTATAATAATATTAAACTATAAAGTAAAGGAAATTGTCTGTCTCTGTTTTTTTGCACATATATGACTATGGACAGGTAAATAAATGACATAGTTAGAACCTCCTGATTTTGACATTTTATAACATTGGACTAAAATCCTCTCAGAAGTAATACATTTCTGTTTCAATGCCTTAAATTTCAAAATTTGATTGCTATTTTTCTCTAATTATCTTTAAGTTCCACATGGAGAGTGGGGAAGATAAGACCTTGAATGTTAACATGAGCAGAAACAATACATGAAAAATCTGCATAATATAGCCAACCTTAAAATAATAAAAAGGAAAAGAATAAAATGCTCTTTCATATATGAAGCAATAAAGAGCAGGAGCTGTTTTTTCTTTCACAGTCCAGATAAGATGTCAAAATTTGTTGTCATTTATTAATTAATTAATAGTAGTGCATTTTTCAAATTGCCTTTTCTTCAAATCTCTTCATTTTCTTGGCTGTTATTATATTACTATTATTACTTTTATATTTATCTCTCTGTCACAGATGCTTCAGCACTAATTTCATCAGTTCTTGGTTGCAGGGAACAGCTTGATGTGCTGGAGCCTGGCATGGAACAGCTGTGCTGTGGTCTTTGCAGCTTGGCTTACCAGGAGAAAAGGGTTTCTCTATATATTGCAGGTTGTACTCCAGACGCTCACACTCTGTTCTACCTGGGACTCAGCCAGCTTTCACCCTTTGGTAACATGTCACCAAGGGAGACTCAAGGGAGTACACAAGAGTGATCTGAATTATTTCTAGGGAATAAATTATTCAGGAGATTTAGCCTTTGTTCCCAAGCTGGTCCTGATTAAAATGAATGTAATAGTTACACTTAAGTATTTACCAAATAGTTTATACAAACAAATTGCAGCCTATGGATAGTTCCTGAATTATTTACTTCAGCTATTCATTCTCTGTTATTCCATAAACTGTGTTGTGTCCCAGAAATCATATGTTCCCCGATTGGATGACTGAAAAATTACATCTCTCTGCTCTCCGAGTGGATAACTGAAATCTTTGGGAGAAGGGTATAGCATATAATGAGCAGCAAACAGCAAGCTGGTGGTGTAGCAGCACATTAATGTTTGGGTGACAAAGCTGACTTACTAATGCCTTCCCTCCTCTCCTCCTGTCTCCTGTCTTTGTCCATCTGCAGCCACCAAAATCTGTCATATTTACTATTCATTTGGGAGCAAAACAAATGTGAATGTGTGCATTTAAAGCACACTTACTTCTGAAAGAGTCCAGCATTAGCACATTTTGAGGCTAATACTTGCAATTCCAACCTCATGTAACTCTGAAGGAAGCAGCTGTAAATGGGTAGCTATACGATGCAGCATAGTCATAGCTATATTGTTTTTATTGTTCTTGCTGTTGTTAATTAAACTTTTTCTTCATCAAAGTATACTTTGTTTTTCTGTGCAATTAAAGGTAGACTAATTATTCTTAGATTATACTATTTCTATTTTACTAACAATAAATTATTGAATTAACACACGTATGAGAGCTGCTCTGAAAGAATGCCTCCTATTTTGTTATGCTGGACCATGACTTCAGAGGTGGTGTGGTAGCAGAGGTTGAACCTTCTTACCAACATTCCATTATATTTTGTGTGACAGATCTCAGTAGAAGGGTAGCCTGACAAAATGGCATCTGACATGGAAGTGTGTATGAAGCAAAGGTATGGAACTAAATTTGTAACTGAGCATCACTAGCACTGACTGGGATTCACTGATGCTTGCTGAACATTTATGGAGGTCAAATAGTGGATGTTTTAGCAGTGTTGACCACAACAGTAGGTTACTACCACTGGTGGAGACTTTTACGAGCGTGACATGAAAACTCTTGTTCATCACTGGCAAAAATGCATAGCTAAAGGTGGTGGTTATGTTGAAAAACAATGTTTTATAGCTAAGAATTTTCTGTATTGACAGTACTATTGTGTTCTTTACGACTGTTGGAATTTCCATGGAAATAAATAGGAGGCAATATTTTTGGAGCCTATGTGCGCATGTATATACACTTATATATAGATAAGTGTAAAGTTTTCCAGTTTGCCCATAAACAAGATTTTGAGCAACTGAGAGTGCATCTCATGACTAAGGAATATCAAGTACCATGGATCTACATGAAAGTGAGAAGTGGCACCATTGAAGTTGAGGAAATACCCAGCCAGGAGTATTGGCTGAAGGGTAATGGGGCCATTGCTATTATTGTCCTTCATCTTAAACTGGTTGTGAAGCTCAATTCAGGCAGTGTTGAATAGTAGCCACTGTGGAATGTGAAAATATGTTGCTCTCAAAATCCAGTTTACTGGCACACAGGAAACATACCTCAAATAGAAAGCCAAAAGTTTATTATTAGTGTAATTAAATTTTAACTGTCTAATCATTATTAGTTTGGATCTTATTAGAGTGAAAAGACAAAGAATACTTTTATGCCAAAAAAGTTATAATAATAAAGAACTTGTGATTATCACTAAACGCACAGTTCCAGTTTTTCTATCCTCTTCCTAGTGTTATACTCATCCAACTGGATTTCTTTGCCAGGAGAATGACTTGGATGTTTATGGATTCTTCTTGACTTTAGGATCCAGTTGAAATTATCCTTATTGTCTTGCTTAGACAAAATGAAGGCAAAACAATCTCTTACTGTTTTGCCTTCATTGATCTGCAGCTCCACATCCAAATATACTATATGTGCTGCCTTTTAAATAGTAAGACATTATTTCTTTTTTCTCTTTTTTACCCCTCAGGTTGTTTTCATCTAGTTCCAGTTCTGTGCTTCTTTAACTTGCCATGAATGAGTTGTTTATATGTGAAGTCTCCAGTATTAGCTGCTCCTCCATGACATCATCCTCTGTGTCTCATTGGATATACTGATTTCCCCAGGTCTCTACTGTCTCATAAGAACTGTATTTTTTCTGTACTACTTAACTGAATTAGTATCATAAAACAATTGTGGCAGCGTACAAAGACAAATAGAAGTAAAACAAATTACCTATAACTATTCCTGGTCATTACAAAAATTGCATTTACAGCTAAACCAAGAAAAACAAAGCTGTAGACAAGTCAAGAAAAAAATCAGATCCGACTTGACAAGCTTGAGCCCTGAGTGTTGGTCCTGAGTCTTCTTGTACTGACAGACTGCGTCCTTAGCTCACAACTATTAGAAGATGATATAACAGATGATATTTGCCTTTACTTGGCTACAAAATCATAAAGCAAAGTAAACCAAAAGGAAAGAATGCCTTGTCCCAAAGGAGAAGGAACTCAGCAGGACAAACACAAGGTTAGATTGCTCATGTTACTCTACATTGTCATAGAAGAAAGAAAACTCATCCTAGACAACATGAAAACATCACTCATCTGCAAACCAACCTGAACAGAATAATGGTACTTGCGACTATGTGAATAAAAGAGTAGTGCCTAATAAATATTTACAAATATTTCAGGTGTTCTTCCCATGACCATTTCTTACAGGAGAGAATATTCACAAGGAACAATCTCTAATGTGGAATGAAACCTCTAGAAGAAAACAATAGAGATAGTAAGAGGTAGTTTCTTCCTTAGGCTTCAGTTTAATTTCAAACTCTGGACCAACACAAATGAAAAAGTGAACAACATAGTAGGGTGATTCAGCTTGTGATGCAGTGCATCCATTTGAGTGAGATTTCAGATGTAGATTATGCCTGTAGAACATGAATGTCCAACATTTGGCTTGCTTGGGCTGAATTTAGTACATAAGAATTGCCTTGGGCTGCATATACATCAGTCGCTCCAAAAGTAATGTCTCATATTTATTTTATCTCCATGGAAACTACAACAGATACAAAGAGCACAATAACACTATTTGATAGAGCAAATTCTAAAGACGTAGAAAGAAACAACAGATGTGAATGGGTACTTTTTTTTTTTTTTCTGTTTGGAGGATTCAGTGACACACCTTTGTTTCATACACACTTTCAAATCTTACACCATTTTGTCAGACTGCCCCTCTGCTGACATCTGTCACACAGCAACGAAACAGAATGGAATACAGGTGGGAATTTTCAATCTCTACTGCCATACTACCAGCACCTACCTCTGACAATATAGGCCACCACAATAAAACAGGAAACATCACTTTTGGAACAGCCCTCATAAAATGTACAATATTGCTACTATGTAAGTATCAAAACATTTCATTTTTTAGTATTTTCTTAAAACATAAAGAGAGGGAACAAAAATAAGTGCATAAAATCAGTAAGATATTTGACCTTGCTTTTGTGAAACTGAGACTGATCAGACTGATTCAGTGGAATCATTGGACATCAGACTAATTCAATGGAAGTGATTGCAATTCTTAGTGAGGTCTCAGGGTGTTCATCAGAGGTTTTTTTTTTTTTTTTTTTTTTATGACATTTTACTTTTACTGTATTTCCCTGTTGATAATAATTATTATAAATGTGCGTATTTGCCAAAAAGCAATGACATGAATAAGGTGTGATTGTGAAACAAAAGGATGTTTTTCTCTGCTAAGACAGAGCTTATAAAAGTCTCGTGAAGGGACATGATCAGATTTTTTTTTTTTTTTTTTTTAATTTGAATATCTGATTGCAACATTATGCATTCCATTTGAAAATTTGCAGATCATGTACTTATATCAACCAAAAACAATCTCACAAACATAAATTATTTTTTTTTCCTTTTTTAAAAATCTTGAAACTTATTTCAAAATTTCTTCATCAAAATGGAAAGCACAGCTGCATATTCATCACTGTTCAGAGCCTCATGTTTCGCCAATATATCACAACACACAGTAATATTTGCCATCATCTGAGTAAGCACTGCACAACATTGCCTTCAGTTGACACAGCCTTAATAGTGCTCTGATGGTTTGGTTGGATCTGAGCAATGGGTGCATGCCTGGGGCCACTGCATGGTGAAGAGTCTTTGTCTTTATAGTGCAGGGCAGGAGGTGACCACATTGCCAGCTGCGCCATGCCAGGTCGCCTGCTGTAGAGTGCAAGCACACTTATGCTATAACGTATTTTTCATGTGAACATTACTGTGTCATCTCATTTTCAGAGCATTGTGCATTTTCACGGAATAAGAAGCTGAATTTAAATTCTACATGTTATTCTTCTGCTCTCACTCGTCTTGGTTCTGGCCCCCAGTGTTGTGCAAAGAAAGAGTGCCACCTCACATGCAGATTCGTCTTGCATTCACCTCATCTCCTTTTGCTTTTGGAGTGGCACATGCCTCTTCCTCCAGCAGCTGGTTGGATCATCTGGTGCAATGTGCAAACTGACTCTATCTTTTGTTTTCCTTTTGCGAACCCTAATAACTTTGCCAGACTTTTCTACGCACTGGCAATGGATGTCATAGAAATGCCTGTCAGCATATAAATTAGGCTAACACTTGGGGCAGCCTAAAGAATTTTGTAAAGTATTGTCTGAGATGTCAGTGGGATTGTGCCTGTTAGGCAGAAATTATTATAAACTCAACAATAGGGCTTATACATAGCTCTGGATGAGGACCATGAATTCGAGCAGGTTGCCGGCCATCTGAATTTTACTTGCTGAGTTATTTCCCCAGATAGAGTCTTCAGTCACAGCCTGGCAGCTGCCTCAAGCACTGCCAGAAAAGTCGCACCACTTTATTAGCATAACTAATGCCACCGAAGAAGATCTCTAGATAAGGAAATCATTCAGCTTTGTATGAAATTTCAACATGCCATCATTTAGTCAGCAATGCTTATGAGAACAGCTACTAGCAAAGGCTCTACATTCACATCTACAAAAGGGCAGGAAAACTGAACTCTTGCATTACATAGTTCCGCCTTCTGTCTGCTGTACATCACATCTAAATGCAAGGGGACAAGAATATAATAGTCCCAGAACTGCTTTTAGGGAGAAAAAAGAGAAGAGAAGAGAAGAGAAGAGAAGAGAAGAGAAGAGAAGAGAAGAGAAGAGAAGAGAAGAGAAGAGAAGAGAAGAGAAGAGAAGAGAAGAGAAGAGAAGAGAAGAGAAGAGAAGAGAAGAGAAGAGAAGAGAAGAGAAGAGAAGAGAAGAGAAGAGAAGAGAAGAGAAGAGAAGAGAAGAGAAGAGAAGAGAAGAGAAGAGAAGAGAAGAGAAGAGAAGAGAAGAGAAGAGAAGAGAAGAGAAGAGAAGAGAAGAGAAGAGAAGAGAAGAGAAGAGAAGAGAAGAGAAGAGAAGAGAAGAGAAGAGAAGAGAAGAGAAGAGAAGAGAAGAGAAGAGAAGAGAAGAGAAGAGAAGAGAAGAGAAGAGAAGAGAAGAGAAGAGAAGAGAAGAGAAGAGAAGAGAAGAGAAGAGAAGAGAAGAGAAGAGAAGAGAAGAGAAGAGAAGAGAAGAGAAGGAAAGGAAAGGAAAGGAAAGGAAAGGAAAGGAAAGGAAAGGAAAGGAAAGGAAAGGAAAGGAAAGGAAAGGAAAGGAAAGGAAAGGAAAGGAAAGGAAAGGAAAGGAAAGGAAAGGAAAGGAAAGGAAAGGAAAGGAAAGGAAAGGAAAGGAAAGGAAAGGAAAGGAGACTAACAAAATATCAAGGCTTGACAAAATGAAACAAAAATGTGCCTGATAAACTCCTTCAAAGGTGCAAGACAAAGGTTGTTCTGTTGGATCAGAGAAAGAGGTGATTCCTGCCATAAAACAAAAACTAGAATTTCACATTAGTTTATTCTTTCTAAATCATATGGTAACAAAACTTCAACCTTTCTCATGCCTCTGACAGAGGACCACCCAACCTACCATGTCTATCAGCTGCAGCTTCTTGCAGAGAAAGTTTAAAACTCTGTGAATGTTCCTAATTGTGACAGATTGGGGTGTACCTGACCCTAGGTACTGATCAGTTAGTGCCCTGAAGCATGAGAATATAAAGTTCTTGTCATTTTTATCCCAGCTAGCAGAGCTACAGATGTTCTTTTTTATTTAAAATTGTGCTGAGCTTCCCTCATTCAAACTGTATATCCTTTATGGTGCCATATCTGCATCACTGAAGGGGCACTACATACAGAGAGAAAAGAGCAAAAAAGAGGGGAAAAAAATGGAAAAATCAATGGATGTATTCTGGTTTTGCAATAAACTACAGCTCCATAGCTCTCCTTGTAATGGGCATTTTCTTTTCTTTTTGAGAAACGTTATACAGAATTAGAAAATCCAAGGAATATAATGTGTGTGTGTGTGTGTGTGTGTGTGTGAGAGAGAGAGAGAGAGAGAGATTACATGCATTCCAAGATTACTGAGGGAGTGCTCCTCTATGTTTCTTTCAACTTTCTTGGCATGAACCTATGTGACTCAAATTATTGAGATAACCCTAATAATTACATGGGTTCAAGAGGGTTTAATGAGAAAGGAAAATAAGACTGCAAAAAGGATATTTACATGAAAATTCAATTCCAAACATGCAGTTTTGGAACTCTGATCTACAAAGTACTAAGAAATGAAGTCATATTTAGGTTTCCTGGACTGTATCTTCTGTTAATGTAAGAGTCAGAGTTAAATAGATAAAAAAAAAAAAAAAAAAAAAAAAAAGATTTGTTATGACTGTACTTCCAGCAGTTCTTCCAGCTGATGCAGACACTTCTTTCCATTTTCTCTCTGCAGCTAATATCCATAATAATGTGTTTCCAATATTTTGTAACACCATCAATGAGTGCTAACAGCCCATTCCCATTCCTTCCTGTTGATGTCATTTCCACTGTTATAAGATCAGACCTTTTGCAAACTGCAGCTAGGTCCCTGATTGTGACTTTCAAGACTATGTTGGAGATGCTCTGGAAGACAAACTATTGTAAGTAAAAGCAGTAAAGTCATGTCATCATTTTCTTTTCCTATTCAGGATATTTTACCATAATAATTTATTTTTTTCTTATTTTTCCCTCCATTCTCATGAATCTTATATCATGGTTGAATTGTATCCCTTGGGACATTTCTCTTCAACTCTGTCTGACTCATTCCTGCTGGAGGTTTCAGATCAAGATTTCAAAAACTCTTTGTTTCTGACTTTCAGAACTTCGATATAATCAACTACATCAAATTAAGTTGGTAAAAGATGCTCCAGAACTCCAAAGATCTGATCCCAAATATGATCAGGGGAAAAAAAAAAGCCAAATGTTAACCTTTTCCTGAAATGTTATTTTTATTTACATATTGTAACCAAAAGATCTCATATAAGCTAGAATAATCCAAGTTTATGAAATACTGAAGTCACAAAGGGAAAAATCATAAGAGCAACCAATCCCAAGAAATAATTAATACCATCACAAAAATCTGTTTGGCCAGAAGGAACAAAAGAAAGTACATACAGAAAATATAAAAGAAAAAAAAGAAGAAACAACAGTAAAAAAGGAATATCACCACCACTGCCAAAACAAAACAAAACAAAAAAAAACAAACAAACAAAAAAAGCCATCAAAACTTTAGAAATGTCAAAGCTATAAAAGACTGCAGCAAGAGTAGAATAGGAAAATGACATTACATCTACAACTTTACCATTTTCTGTCACTTTATCTCTGACTAACAAGTGAACAGGTGCTTTAGGTGTTCATGCTTGAGCAGGAGTTTAGACTTATTAAGGGTTTAGATTATTTTGATAATTTCAAAAGATCCTTTCCAACTTCAACCATTTTGTGATTTTTTCATTCTGTGAAGAAGCCGTGTGCACCTTGTCTGGATTCCTTTCTCCTTGATTTATGGGTGAGGGATGGGAGGTATCAGCAAGCGCACTGGAGCAGAGATAGAGGAGGATTCTGTACCAACATAGGACACAAATCTCTCCCTACTGGAACAAGGTTGTAGGGGAAACCAGGGACACAGAAAGGATTTAGTTGTGTTTTTGTCTTTCATTTGCTTCTTGAACATTCCTACCCTTGCCTTGGAAAGTGACTTTAGTGAATCAACTTGCTAGCTCTACAAGGATCTCTGCTTCTCTGCAGACTGTCAGTCATGTAGTGCTTAGGACACTTATTGGCAGCTAAATCAAGAACTTATTTCACCCACCTCTCTGCTCAGCTAGAGGAATGCAAAGACTGCCCGAGGGCTGTATTTCAAAAGGTAAATTCAAATGCACTGCAGTCCCACTACGGTTTCAGTGTGCAACTTGAAAATGGGTAGAGTTGAAAGCTACTGCTGGATAGGGGCAAGGCAATATGGACTCGCTGTCATGGGGCAAGCCTCACAATGTGGTCATTGCACTGTTTCACAGAAAATATCCAAAGGCAAGTGCAGAACACTGGGTGACTGAATATTATTTATGGTTCTGCTGCAGATGTAGTATCATGACTTTGTGCAAGTCAGCTAAAATTGAGTGTCTTACACTGTCTACGTGGAAATTAGGAAAAAAGAAAAAAAAAATCAGCAGCAAACTTAGGCAAACAAATTATCCTACACAAGAACAATGATCATTTACTGTTGATATTATAACACTAAATTGAAACATTCCATTGAAGATAGGTACATAATTGATAGCAATGACCTTCACAGCAAACTACAGACAGGTTTCAAGATAAGCAACTGGTCTATAGTTATTGATGACATGTTACTGAATTATTTATCACAGTCTGAATGAAGGAAATGATATTTGCTGTTCAAAATTACGGCAATACAGCAACAATGGAACAATGGAGAAGAGCAAGGTTTCAAACACAGAAAGGTAGTTGAAGCAATATGAATCGAAAATAATTTGAGATGCTGGGGGAGGCTACCAATGAGACAAGTTATTAAGCCTTGTAATTTATAAAGAGAGAGAGAAAGGAAAAGATAGAGGAGGAAATAGGTGCATTAGCAAACCCTTACAACAGATGGCAAAATGTCCTCAGATCCTCTGATGGTAAATACATATATGTATTTAAGCTTTCAAAGAATATTTTATATGAGGATATCACCTGGAATGCACTCACTCCGAGGACACAGAAAGCTATCTAGAAGACATTCTGTTAAATTATTTAAAACAGAATGACAGGGAAGATTTAAAGAAAGAAATTTTCCCTTCTAAAAGTTAAAGCAACAATCCACTCTGTATCCAGAGTTAAAGCTTAGGGTCCAGATGGTTGCCCAATAGAATTTTTAGCAAACATTTGGAGAGATAATAAGGCCTGTAACAGTAGATAATTACTCACTTCTATATGGCTCAGTGCCCCCCTCATCTACATTTGTTTCTATAGCAGGTTTTTTGCCAAAAGAAAAAAATGAAGGGGGGGGTTGGAAGGGGAGGGAGGAAGGGAAACAAACCCTCAGGTTTTTATCTGTTGTTCTCTCTCCTCCTTCTCCTTAATTTGTAATATCATCTTTGCTCTCTCAATGCAGATGTCAAAATCCATGTGTATGCCATCTTGCAAATCCATGGGCCAATCCTGACAACTTCCAAAAAGATGAAGTTACTTTGAATATTGTGAAAACTTTTTTTTTTTTTTTTAACCACAACCACCACCACCACCAACAAATAAAAATATATATAGACAGAGAACATGGCTTCAGATTGTTAAGTTATGAAATGAATGTCAATGAACAGAATCTGTATGACAAGGAGAAGAGAACCCTGTGGTCTAACTCCTTACTGTTAGCAATGGGAATGCTACCAGTTTTTCAGTGTTTTATGACATTAGCACTCCAAGGGAAACAGAAAGAGGAAGGATTAGACCAAAGGATTCATGAAATAAAGTAATCTTTGCTCCCTGCAGCAGTGAAGGGAAAGAAAATAAATAAATAAATACATATTTGAAGTCTGCTGTTCTAAATCCCCAGGTCTATAACCCCCATCAGGGTTACGAAAATCACTCCATGCTTCTAACTATAATCTATTTCTTGATCTCTACAGACATTAATGTAAAATACATGTACTATGAACCAAAACCAGTGTTGCCATCAGCAAACTGAAGTGTAAAACAGACACTGTTATACTAAATCAATGGAGATGTGTCAACATCCTAGATCTTATTGCATATTTTGATATTTTGTCCTTAAAATCAAATGTGCATACATGAAGTGTGAAGCTATGAATGCCTTTATGAGGGTCATAAGAAAGAAAGCAAGGAAAAGAAAGCAAAGATCTCTTTTCAACCTTGGTGATTGTGCGATTCTATGATTCCATGAAATCTTCACATGCTGATGCCCTTTTTATTTTTATCTTTTCTTTCCTTTTGCTCATCTGAAAAGCCAATAGGAAACAAACTTTACTTGTAACATGTTTGGGTAGAAAACTTAAAGAGGGGAAACAGATTGGAGACATGCTTTCCTTGTGCTGAACTAAGCCCCAGGCTCAGAATCTCGGCTGGTGCAAACTGGCACTGCTTCAATTAAACCAATGGTGCGGCACCAATTTGCAGCAGCTGATGGCCTGACCCCTTCATTCTCTCACCCTCTCAGCTGCTAAGGAGCGAGAGGGTCATTAGTCCAGTTGTTAGTGAATCATCTGGACAAGACAGTTGGAAGGGAATACTGCATAAATAGATAAAATGAGAACTAGTAAAACTGGGAGAGAGAAGAAAAAGAAGACAATAGATCTAAGGGAGCACTGAAGAACCTAGAGCTCAGATTTACCAATATGTTTAACAACAGCAACAACAACAACAAAAGCAACAAGAAGAATAGTAACAATAGTAACAATAAAAATGAACCATGGTTTGAATGGTTTGAAGAATGAAACAGCAAATACCACTGAAGACTTTGGTTTGCTTTTTCAACAATAACAAGAATAACTTCAAAACAGTCAAAACGGTCAGAACAGCCTCTGGATATGTTAATTCAAAGTATAAGTCCAACTTCCACAATTTTCCTTTTTATCCGTCTCTATTCTGGCTTGGATTTGAGGCAAGGGTTTGTGTTAAGCCTTCCTCCCATCTCCTGCTCCATCTTGTCAGTCTCTCGGTAGTCACCATCTTGCTCATCTACATCTATCTCAGTAAATTTATGATGTATCAGTGATACAGAAATCCATCCAGGCCTTCAGCACTCAGGTAGTGAGTAAGTCTGATTGACTCTTTCTTTAGACCATGTCTATGATATGGCCTTTCATTTCTGTCCACACAGGAAAACTCTCACCTTTGCTCTCACTGCCTTGTATCTCAATTTCTCTAACATCCCTTTTATCTATCTGGGTGAGAAAGCTGCAGAAAACATATTTTTTGATTGACAGTCTAAGCTTGTCTCACTTTTTCCTTCATCTCCTCACCCACTTCTTGTTGACTCTCACAGTAGGTACAAAAGACAGTCATAGTTGAGGCTTGCCTCTGTACATAATTTCTTACCAGCTGTCAAGAGGTTAATTCTGACCTCCAGCTGGCATATGGTTTTGAACTTGAATCATCAGCTTGTGAAATTTTCAATCACTTTGTACTTTGTACTGTACTTGTCCTCACAGGGTTTCACTGGCCTTTCCTATAAAGAAGAGATGCAGTATCTTTGCATTCTTTTTAAAATTCCTCCTTAAGGATCTTTATCACAAAATCTTAAAAAACAAACAAACAAACAAAAAAACACCTGTCAATACATTTGCAACAGCATTGGCTAGTAGTGTTTTATTATCCAGTGTATTCCTTAAAATCTGTCTGGTTTCAGCTTTTCTCCTGCCAAATATTTTGCAAGCAGAATTATTTTTCTTTGTTCTGTGCTTGTAAAGTATCTGCCAAAGTAGAATCCTTATGTAATTAAAGTTTACACATCTGTCAGTAAAAGAAATAATAATGAACTTCTGATGACTGAAAAGATTGTTCACATCATTTCTTTCCCTTCCATTAATATTGGGATAAAATTGATATTATATTCAGTCATGGACACACTGTATGATCACTGAAATTGTGAGGCTATGTATGTATAAATATATAAAGATATAGTTATAAATACTCAATTTGTTCATCATTTAATTATATTGGATATTAAAGCTTCAAAAGGAAGTTAAAACCAAGTACTGAATCCAAACGAAAAGAAATCACTGACTGAAATGCTGTGTGTTTCAAATTATTGCTTGGAGATTTGATTAGTGTGTAAACTAGGGAAAACAGTGACCTTCTTTGAAATTTCAGTCTTTTTGCTCAGCGTCAGAGTATGTCTATCTGGAAGATATAGCTATAGGTATTCAATTCATTTACTGTTTTCTTATGATTTATGTTGATTTGTTGGTTGGTGTGGTTTTTTTGTTTGTTTGTTTGTTTTTTGTTTGTTTGTTTGTTTTTAATGTAAAAGCATAAGAAATTGCAACATACAAAATAAGCTTTTCTCTTCACTGATTGAAACACTGGGAAATTTTTATCATATTGAGAAATGTAAGGAACTACGTTCATTAACTAAATTCTGCATCTAAAACAATCCAAATTCTGTCAGTGTATAAATATGGATAGGATATCTTGCTCTCTGTTGGAATTTCACCAACTCAGACCTGCAGTTAAACCATGAATGATGAAAAAAAATAATGAGGATGTTTTTATCTGACAAACTGCTGACTCAAATTCCAGCACAGTCCTAGATAGCACGTAGACCCGGAAATCAAAATCTTTATTATTAGAAAAAACCTTAAGAACTTGATTTCAGTTAACAGCACTTTTCTCACAAGAATCCAAGACATCAACTCTTCTGATTTTTTCTGTTCAGGAAATATCCTTTCTGAGAAGTTACATAGTTGGCATCACCGCACAACTCTGCTTTGGTTCCATACTGGATTTATACTACTGCTTGTATTGCACTGTAATTTGTAGGAAAAGGAATCATCCAGCACCATTATCTTTTAGATCTGATGGTTGTTGGTAGTCTAAACTGGAGGTGATTTACACCATTTCTCAGCATATCTTTTCCAAAGTTATGGAGGATTAGCACCAGTTCTGCTGCACAGACTGAGCTGGGAATACAGATCTGCCTGATTTTGGAAAAAAAAAAAAAAATGGGGTACAGATTTTGCTTTTGAGCACAAGGCATGTGCTGCTTTCCACTTCTCAAGTCATAGAGCTGGAAACTTATTCATTTTCATGGGTAGAAAAGGAAAATGGCTGAGAGTAAATCCAATGCAGGTGTGAGTTTCTTCTTGCTCATACTAAGAACATGACTATGGATCAATCTAGTATGTCAGAAACTCAGCCCCCCTCCCCATAAGATGGCATATCTCTTTGTTTTCCTTTAAAAACAAACAAACAAACAAACAAACAAACAACAATCAACACCTGGTCACTGAAATGAACCCTCAGAATCACCAGCCTGATGTTAATGTATGTAGTTATTGAAATGATAAAGTGTTTGTGTTAGCTCTGAAGACATTGTCTTATTACTCTCCAGCTACATTAGGGTTACTTATTGAGAGAGTTGAAGCAAGTGTAGGCTATAATATTATGCAGAAATTATATACACACATGTCCATTTATATATATTGAAGTTATTGTTATTTCTACACTATCATACTAAACAGTTACTCTTTGGGAATGCTTTCCCCTTTTTATTTCTTAACTGCTGAGATTTTTTAGCATATATGACACACAATTTGGCAGAAGTCAAAGCAGGACAGCATTGCTGAGGCAAAGTGATAGCAGTATGTGCTGAGCCTAAGGCTACAGCCAGAAAGCAGCTGTCAGTGGACAAGTAATAGATACCACTGGAAGACAGAAAACTCACACAGTTACAAGAAGTGGCACATTTTATGCATATAGGAACAAATAAAAATGGCCTGGAACTCTGAAGCTTAATTTCCTTACCCCCTGGCTTTTAATTCACAGATTTTATCCAGTTTTTGTTGTTGTTGTTGTTGTTGTTGTTGTTTTCCTTCTGAAATCTAATTACTTTTTCTTAGTAAAACTGAATCTATAATTGTCCAAGCAACATTTATTTAGGCTACCAGCTACACCTTTTACATTTCTACATAAAAATGACAGTTAGGTTTGGATGGCTTTTTTTTTTTTTTCTTTTTTTTTTTTCTTTTTTTTTTTCCCCCAAGGTTATGTTTTGTGTCAATGCTGAAATTTTTGAAGTGAGAGAGAGATCTTCCTATCTCTGCCATTAATTTTCCTAATCTCTATCATTCATGGCTTTTACCTGAGAGCTGAAGCAAAATAACTCAGACAGCAATGAATTCTCATTGCATTTTTACGTCAAGTTAGTAGAAAGAGTGAAGGTATGTCACTCCAACCCTCTGAAGTTTGCCACCCACAAATGTTACTGCATTGCACATTTTCATGTTGATCTACAAGATGCAAAGGTAGAAGGACTGTCTAATTCTGTGGGGTGGACATTAGCATTTCTAACTCTGAAAAATATCATACAGTGACCAGTGATGGGTATTTAAAGAAAGGCAGACAGTCAATTTAACCAAGCCAGTTATTTAGTTTGATAAATATCTCCCTGATCTCAGCTGGAGATAAGCTTATGCCCTGAAGTACAGCTCTTGTCTTGTCTTTACAAGAAAGATAGGAAAAGACCATTTTAAAGCTATCAAGTGTGTGTTCTGATTATAGAGATGATGGAGCAGAGGAACCCAGTGGCTACATCTGATGCTGTGTATAGAAATAGCAGCTGAATCAACCTCATTTCAATGTTCCTGAAAAGAATGATAGAAAAATGATAGAAAGAAGAGCTTCTGATGGGCAGGAAGATATATCATCTCTATTCTTTCTTTCTTTCTTTTTTTTTTTTTTTTTTTTTTTTTTTTTTTTTTTTGATTTAGCTAAGCATAAATATGTTTCCAGAACCTCCTATCACAATCCACATGCCAGATACTAAATTACACGGAATCACAATTGCCTAGAAATATACTGCAGCCAAGGTGTTAATTGGCTTCATCTCTGACCCTGGAAAGGTAAAGAAACAACTTATTCTAGGTGCCATCTCCGAGCAATAGAAAGCAAAGAAGTCAACATAGATTCACCAAGGGCAAATCAAGCTAAAAAATAACCTGGTATTTTTCTACAATGTCATCACTGGCTGGGTAGATGGGGGGAAACAGTGGATGCTGCATACTTTGTCTTCAGCAAGTTTAGAAAGTGCAAGATAGATAAGTGTGTGGTGAGGTGGATGGAGCACTGACTGGCAGAGCTCAGAGGGCTGTTATCTGTTGTAGAAGGACTGTTTGAAGGCTGGTAACTGGCAGTGCTCCCCAGGGATCAGAGGTGGATCCAGTCTTGTTCAACGTCTTAAACAACTTGCCACTAAAAAGGAGTGGCAGGAGAGTCTAGAGATTTGGGCAGGGAAGAACGTGATGAAGTCTAACAAGAGCAAATGTAGAATCTTGCTAGTGGGGAGAAATGACTGCATGCATCACTACAGATTAGGAGATGACCTGCTGGAGAGGAGCACTGTGGAGAAGGACCTAGGTGTTCTCATGGACAACAACAAATTGACCATGAGTCACCTGTGTGCACTTGTGTCCAAGAAGGCCAATGATATCCTGTGCTGCATTAGTAAGAGTGTGGCCAGCCAGTTGAGGGAGGTGATCTTCCCCATCTGCTCTGCCCTGGCGAGGCATTTGGGAGACTGTGTCCAGTTCTGCACTCCCCTGTTCAAAAAAGACAGGGATCTCCTAGAAAGAGTCCAGCAGAAGGCCATAAAGATGGTTCAGACCCATAGTCCAGGCAGCAGGCCTGGAGCATCTCCCATATGAGGAAAGACTGAGTAACTTGGGTCTGTACAGCCTGGGGAAAAGAAAACAGAGGGGGGATGTGATTACTGTGTATAAACATCTAAAGGGAGGTGAGAGGCAAATGGATTAAGCCAGGCTCTTCTCGGTGGTGTGTAGGGGTAAGACAAGGTAGTGGCCTAAAACCTGAACATAGAAAGTTCCATAATGGCATGTGGAAGAAATTATTTACAACTTCCTTACAGCAAGGGGGATGGAGCACTGGAATAGTTTGCCCAAGGAGTTTGTGGAGTCCTCTTCTGTGGGGATATTCAAGACTCACCTGCATGCCTGCCTGTGACAACAAGTTGGTTGGAAGTGTCAATCTGTCTGGGGGTAGCAAGGCCCTTCAGAGGGATCTGGACAGGCTGGATTGCTGGGCAGAAGCCAGTGGGATGAGGTTAAACAAGGCCAAATGCCAGGTCTTGCACTTTGGCCACAACAACCTCAGGCAGCGCTGCAGACTTGGGACACAGTGGGTGGAAGACTGCGTAGAGGAAACAGATCTGGCAGTCTTGATTGATGCTCGGCTGAACATGAGCCAGCAGTATGCCCCAGTAGCCAAGGTCAATTGGCATCCTGGCTTGTATCAGAAATAGTATTGCTAGCAGAAGCAGATAAGTAATTGCCCCTTGGTACTCAGCACTGATGAGGCCACCCTTCAAGTACTGCGTTCAGTTTTGGGCCCCTCACTGCAAGAAAGACATCAAGGCCCTGGAGCATGTCCAGAGAAGGGCAACTGTCTCGCTCCAATTTATAGGAGGGAGAGGAAGTTCTTTGATATATGTATACCCGATATGAGATTAAGAAACAGTAGATCAAATATTGGTCCGATCAGTTTGTTACAAATTCTAATCAATTAGGGAGATGTGGTAGGGAAGACTGGTGACTATTATGAATTAGGGTGATGGGGAAGTTGGAAAGCAGGTGATAGGAGAGATAGGACTTATCCATCTGTGTCCTTTAGACAAAGGATTTCTCAACCTTTGAACAGGACTTGCCTGGACTTATCCTCAGCAAGCTTTGAGACAAAGGTGCAAAAGAATATTCTCTTACAGCTACTAAGGTGGCAACTATGTTCTGGAGCACAAACCTTTTGAAGAGCAGCTGAGGAAGCTGGGATTGTTCACTCTGGAGATGAGGAGGGTCAGGGGAGACCTTATTGCTCTCTATAACTACCTGAAGGGAGGTTGTAGTGTGCTGGGGATTAGCCTCTTCTCTTATATAACTAGTGACAGGACTAGAAGGAATGGTCTTAAGTTGCCAGAAGAGATTCAGGCTGGATGTGAGGAAATGCTAAATTTCTGAAACAGTGGTCAGGTGGTGGAATGGGCTGCCCGGCAAGGTGGTGGAGTTGCCATCCCTGGAGGTGTTCAAGAACGTTTAGATGTTGTGTTGAGGAACATGGTTTAGTAATTATTAGTGATGGGTGAATATTTGGACTGGACAATCTTGTAGGTCTTTCCCAACCTTGGTGATTCAGTGATTCTATTCTATGATTCTATGTGCAAGCTGTTACAGGGAACATGCTTTAGAAGGGGAACTGCCCTCAATCTCTTCAGGTACCTTCCAATTCCTGCAGCTCTGTGAATCTGTTATAACCTTCCTATCAGCCAGATTTTATCATCTCTACCATTTCCTATTGCACTGGGTAGTCTAAATTGAATAGTCTTTAAAGCAGTTTATTGAGAATAGAAAGTGTGTAAATGGCTACATAACCTAATGGGCGGTAGTAATAAATGAAGTTTTTTCTCTTTATGTGGTTGCAAAGATCTACATCACAGTTCCTTACAATTTCTTTTGTGCCATAGCTTTCAACTGAAATGTGAGTTTTCTCAGTTATAATTTTATTGACACCCAGAGTCTCCTTTACTGTGAGATCCTTCTCCCATTAAGAATTATTTGTACGTACTTCTCTCTTCTGTGATGGGAAGTTGCTTGATTGCTTGAGTTCCTCCCTTACGAGGTCAACATCATTGCTTCCCACTTTTGAAAACAGGTAGGAAAATACTTCCCTGTGCATTATATCTAATGAGGTGCACATGAAAAATATGCCTCAGGCTGCAGAAAGACTCTCTATTAAAGCAATTGTCATGAAATTCCTAGTAGAGAAAAATGAGAACAGTTGCCTTGATCAGCAGATGCAAAATGATAACATTCTTGTGACAATGGAAAGGCATCTCATTTTTTCCAGGCCTTATGAACTAGTAAGGAACTTCACATAAAGTCAACAGAAAAGTTTCAGTGATATTGCAAAGGGAAAAATGGTCATGTATTGCCTCATTGAACAGGGGTGATCATCCAGATGATATCAGTGAGGAAGGACAGCTTCCCTTTCATCTACAGTTCAGAAGAAGGCACGTGACCTGAAATATTTAATGTTTGCAATCATTGTGGATGGAAATAAACGATACCTCTCATCTTTCTCTCTCCCGCCCCTAGCCATCTAGCAACTCTCATAACTGGCATATGCTATGGCTGAGTGACCTGGCTTCATTCACAACTAAATCAGTACTAAAACAGTCAGAATGATAGATAGCGGCTTATCAATAATTGAAAAGAAAGGCTTAGAGATGTCCCATTATCTGAATAATTAATGCTGCACATGGGCTTTGTAATTCCTTAATAAAACTAACTGATTGATTTGCTTAATTAATTCCTTCTTTGACAGGCTTATTGCTTTCTTTCTTTCTTTGGAGACAGGGCTGAGGGAAAAAAAAAAAAAATATATATATATATATATATATATTTTAAAAAAGAGGCGACTCATTATTAGGAAGGAAAAGAAAGATATAAAATCTTTCATAAACTTTAACCTTGAAGTGGAGAATAGATGCTCAACGCTTTACTCACCCATATCCCCTCAGCCTCTTCCAAGTCTTTTCAACTACAAAAATGGCTCCAAAAATGGAAATGTCTACAATGGAAAACAACAGTCAATGAAAGTCAACAGATTTTTCCCACCTCCTTTGCATTTCACCTTTGTTCACATCCCTCTGTAAATGATCAAAAATTACGTCAAAATTTAATGTGTCCCACAGTCACACCAATGGTAAACTTGGCTGAGACTTAAACACTTTTGAATAAATTGATCTGAATGATATGTTTAAAGCCCACTTGTTTAATAGCAATAATTATCTTGAAAGACAGATACTGTCACCATCGTGCTCTGTCATAAACAAAATGCTTCCTTGCACTGGAGAGTTTACCTTAAGGAAAGATTTTATGCAATGACCAGAAATTAGCAGTAACTGTCAGCTTGCTGTCTCTACTTTTTAACTTTGTTGTTTGTTATGTTAAAGTTATTTAAGCTGCCGTGTGACTTGGCTGGTTATCTAGCACAAACTATACTAATATATTCATACTCTACAGCAGATCACTGCCTTATACTATACATTTGTTAGGAAAAAAAGTGCTATTTAGGAGAATCAAATAGTTTGCTTGGAAGGGCAGTCACTAAAATCTGGCTATAAGGTCATATAACTGATTCCTCCAAGGTGAACACCTTCAAAGCATACTTTATGGTTACCTTTCTGTACAGTAGTTCTGATCCAGACACACATTGCTCATCAACACAACAATGCTTGTTTTGCATTTCATTCTATACAAATATAGATTTATCCTTAAAATCAGGAGACATGCTGCCCTAAAATTAGCTGCATGGATATCAATTAGGGATTAAACCAATATCTAGTTATAGTCGTTCAAAGGTCTATTCTAGGCAATTCCAGTCCTTCAGTCTAGATCTGCTCTTAAATTATATTTTTCATTAAAATACTACACTGAATTTCAGGCCTTATCCTTAACATAATTCAAAATTCTTGATAAGTAACTGCAAATATTTCCCACTTGAACTTTTCACATTGAACTTCCTAATTGAAAAATAGCTTTTAATACTCAGAAAAAAAATAAATAAAAAAATAAGGCAATAAACCACTTGAAATACAATGTAAAAGCGCAGAAATCTGTTGACTTTCAATGCCTTTTTGAAAATCTATCTTCCAAATATTTGAGATAATAAAAGAAATAAAATATGTACTGAATCTGTTGAAAAGTGAGAAAAGTCAACAGACTATGTGAACTATGAAGGCATAGCATATTGTACTACATGCAGAAGCTCTGGAGAGAAAATTGTTGTGCAGACCTGATTTCTGGCCTAATTTCTGGTGTGCACCACAAGGATCCTTACATATGTTGAAATCTGCAGTGCAGACATCCTTGTTTTTAATTTTTAACTAAGACTAAAGAGAAGATATCATTCTGCTTGGCCAGAAAAGAAAAAAAGAAATGTGTTGTTAAGTTCAAATCAGTGTTTAATCACAGTAACTGGAATAATTAAGATTTTCCTAAAATAAGCAACTTAATGTTTTCTGAATTTTGAAAGGTTATTCCTGTTTTGATCAGGCAGAATTTGTTAGGAGAACTTGAGTGTTTTGTTCTTTTTTTTTTTTTTTTAAAGCTTAACGTCCTTCAGATGAAAGAACACAGAAAGATAAAAAAACAAAACAAAACAAAAACATTAAAATAATAAAAAAAAAAAGTTGGTCAGATTTGTCAATAAGATTGCTTCTCTATAATACAAACTGTGTTTGGCTTTGTTAGTTCAAATAGCAATGAGTTGAATATTGCACTACTTTGTGAACTAAATCACCCATAGATCACCCATAGAGAATGAAGAGAAACAATCATGCGTATTGTCAGAGATGAATTCTAGTGGTTATGAGTAGCTCTGACCTAGATCTTCAGGTGTTTATAACATTTCTACTTGGAGTGTAGGCACTTCACCATTTTCTTTTGTCAGGATTTTATAAAGTGAACAGAGAAATATATATATATATATATATATATATATATATATATATATTTTAGGAATTAATCTGTAGAACCAATGTATACATTTAATCAGTTATTCAAATCTTGTGCATGTGCAGGGTGTCTGGATCTCAAATAACACATTAAATTGGATGCACAATTGTAAGAAATAATTAGTGTAAGAAATATTTTTCTTGAGACTCACAGTGACGTTTCCAGGCTCATCACTGAGGAGATTTTGACACAACCTAGACAACCCATTTTCAGCAGTTCTTCAGCTACATAGTCCACTATCTCTCTACTCAGCATTTCAAACTGAAAACCACTGAGACTTATAATTTCAGCATCTTTCAGGGCTGGTATCTGACATCAGCACTACTTGCTGCCTGACATGATCAAGCCAGTTATCTCCTTCTCCTTCTTTCGTTCAGGATGGCAGCACCCCTAGAAAAAAAGGATGGACTTTTTAAGGTAGACAATTCCCATACAGAAGGTGGAGTCTGAAAATTTAACACTTCATTTAAATAAGACTGCTTCTCTATCCTGTTAAAACATCGTGTGACAAGAGAATTGAATCTTTATCTAACAATTTGAAAGCTGTGTCTTTTACTTATAGTAAACTATTTGCAAGTATTTATGCAAGTATTTCCCACTTGAACTTTTCACATTGAACTTTCTAATTGAAAATTAGCATTCAATACTCAGGAAAAAAAAAAAATCAAATAAGGCAATAAACTACATTTGAAATATGAATATTGAAATCAGCAGTACAATTACTTGTAACAATTGCTGTAACAGAAGTTATAGGCAATATGAATAGAGTACAAATAGAGTATCAGTATCAGTATGAGACTAAACACCATCAGATTCTATCATAACACTTGACGTATTTGTATCAAATGATTTCTTGATGTCTTTTCCTCTGAGAAGTTATCACAGAATTAGTCAAAGAATCAGTTTGGCTTGGGTAGGAAGGGACCTGTAAGAGATTATTATTTTACATCATCATTGTCTCAAAGCTTGCTGAGGACACAGATGAACAAGTTCAGGCAGGGGTTGAGAAATCCTTTGTCTGGAGAACTTTGATGGACAAATCCTGGGCAAGGGTTGTGAAATCCTTTGTCTGAGGGACACAGATGGACAGGGCCAGAGGTAATGAGAGAGAGATAAGCTGCAGCTTAATGGCCATAAAGTGGCCTTTTATGTGGGCTTATCTTGAGGATGATGGCCATCTCAGGGGGTTCTCACATGACTCTTGCTCAAGCACCCAGGGATGTCACGTAGGCAGAAAGAGTAAAAGGATAAAATGGGGACTTACAATCATGAAGAACTGAGTTTTTCTGGCAACAGATTCCTCATGAAGAAGAAGAGGTTTCTGCCATAAAGAAGCCTCATGACCTGCCTCTCTCCCTCCCAGACTTGCTCTGCACTCTCCCTCCTGGACTTGCTTTGCGCTCTACCATGATGCTGAAGAAGAACAAAGGTGTCTGCCATCAGATTCCTCACTACAGAATTCCTGCTTGCTGACAGACTCACCTGGGCCTGCTACCTGAGTCCTGCTGCTTCCCTCCGGATTTGCTCTGCGACTGCCTCCTGCTACCTGCTTGTTACCCAAGGCCGGCCATGCTGCTGCTCTCCCCCCCTGCTGCTTCTGCCTTGGACCTTCGAAACATCGTGCAACAGGACCGCTGCTGGATCCTGGTGGTGACTATCCCCGCTTTATGTGATTCTTGCTTCTTTCCTATCTTTTCTATCACCCTCCTTCCCTTCCCCGTCTCCCTGATTAGGATTTATAATAAGCTGGTTGGACTAACATATGAACTGTTGTTTCTTAATCTCACGCCGGGTATACAGATATTAAAAGAACCTCATCTCCCACCTATAAATTGGTGTGAGACAGGACCTTAACAATCATTTAGTTCCAATCCCTCTGTCACAGGCAGGACTGTCGGCCAAAGGATCAGATATCCCAGGGATATCATCCCACCTGGCTGTGAACACCTGCAGGGATGAGAACAACACATCTTCTCCAGGCAGCCAATTGTCAATTCCCATGTCTCACCATTCCCTAAGAATCTCTTCCTAAGATCTAACTTATATTTTCCCTCTTTAAGTTTAATGTCATTCCCCCTTGCCTTATTACTATCAAACTGTGCAAAAAGTTGATCTCCCTCCTTATTAAAAGCTCCTTTTATATACTGGAGGGCCACAATGAGATCTTTCTGGAACTTTTTCTCTTCAGGTTGAACAAGCCCAGCACCCTCAGTCTGTTTTTGTAGGAGAGGTGCTCTGCACCTCTGATCATCCTCGTGGCCCTCCTTTAGACCCAATGCAACAGCTCCACAACTTTCTTGTGCTGGGGTCCTCAGACTCCGATGCAATATTCCAGGTGGGGCTCATGAGGCAAAGTGTATAGGGGTACAATTACTTCCTTCTATTTGCTGGCCAACCCTCTTTTGATGCAGACCAGGATACTTACAGTCTTCTCAGCTACAAGTACTCACTGCTGGCTCATATAAAGTTTCACATCCACCAGGACTCCCAGGTCCTTCTCCTCAGGCCCACACTCTCTCGCTCCAATTTACAGGAGGGAGAAGAAGTTCTTTGATATATGTATACTCAACATGAGATTAAGAAACAAAAGTTCAAATATTGGTCCGACCAGTTTATTACGGAGATAGGAAAGGGGAGATGGGCAATAGAAAAGTAGGAAATAGAAGCAAGGAGTCTTTGTAGGAAGCAAGAGGGAGATAGTCATCACCGTAAGTCCAGCGTGATTCGTAGTTCAGTCATTGATCATCAGTAGTGTTGAGTCATCAGGCGCTGCTGTTCTGCAGACAACAACAAATTTTCAATGGTAGTACAAACTTATTTATATAAGTCCAAAGTCACTGAGTCAGCTCTCCTTGGAGTGGCAGCTCCCGGTTCTGGAATCTCAGCAGAAACTCCTTTGTTCCCATCTTCCGGGCCTTGCCAGCAGATAAGAGGGAGCAGGGATGCCCACCTGCATCCTGTTTTTCACATGACATGATGGTATCATTCCCCAGTTTTCCATATCAAGCTGGAGCTATTTAGTCACAGGCCAGATCTTCTTCCAGTAAACACTACTTAGCACTCTCTCCAGAGGCAAGCAGATCCAAAGAAATGCTTTCAAATGTAAAATTGTCCACACAGTGATGTCGATTGCCACATGGCAACACCCATCTCTCATCACCTAGATGTCAGTCTTATCACAAGAAATACCTCAGGAAGCAAGCTTTGAGCCAGGGTTAAAAAAAAAAAAAAAGAGTTCTCACAACACTCATTGAGTTCTTCTTCCAGTCAGTTCAATGGGATTGGGATTATCCTGATCCAAGTGGAAAAAACCTTGCACTTGGCCTTATTGAATCTCATTACATTCACACTGAATCACTTCTCAAGCTTGTCCAGGTCCCTTTGGATGGATACTTTTCCTTATCTTATATCGCCTGCACTGCTCATTTTGATGTCATCAGCAAACATGCTTAGGTTACATTCGATCCCACTGTCTCTATAATTTATAATGATGCTGAAGTTATCTCAAGGTATAAGGACATTCACATGTCTCTTTGAGGAGTTTATACCAGATCTTTGCCTCTTCCTCAGTTTTTGTGGCTTATCTAATTTGAATGCTGAAGCATGAAGGAAACAGGCCTCATTACCTACAACTTTCCTAGGAGACACTCTTCATTAATCTATCTAGAGCACCATTAACTACTGCCCAAACTAAAGCTTATGATAGAAACTCCCATACAGAGAAAATAAGACTGAAACCAGTTCTCATATCCATACTTAAAATATCTCACTCAGTTTGTCTTATTTCTGCTGGGGTGATAGCTATGATGAACTAGTCAGATAATAGAATCACAGAATCATAGAATCATAGAATAGCTCAGGTTGGAAAAGACCTTCAAGATCATCAAGTCCAACCACAACTTAACTATACTACCCTAACTCTAACAACCCATCTCTAAATCATGTCCCTGAGCAACACATCCAAATGGTTTTAAACACATTCAGAGATGGTGACTCAACCTCCTCCCTGGGGAGCCTATTCCAGTGCTTAACAACCCTTTCTATAAATAGGTTTTTCCTGATATCCAGCCTAAACCTCCCCTGGTGCATCTTGAGGTCATTTCCCCTCTTCCTGTCACTTGTCACCAGAGAGAAGAGACCAACACTGCTTTCACTGCAATCACCTTTCAGGTATTTGAAGAGAGCAATAATGTCTCCCCTCAGCCTCCTCTTCCCCAGTTTGTTCTGTCACTCCTTGTAGGGCATATTCTTCAAGCCCTTCACAATCCTTGTTGCCCTTCTTTGGTCCTGCTCCAGCACCTCCATGCCCTTTCTGTATTGAGGTGCTGAACACAGTACTCAAGGTGAGGCCTCACCAGTGCCAAGTACAGGGGCAGGATTACTTCCCTAGTCTTCTCACCATTCCATTTCTGATACAAGCCAGGAAATCAGGTTTGTCCAACAGGATCTACCATTTATGAACCCATTGTTGGCATGATCCCCTGGTTGACCTTTAATTTATCACTGATGGTTCCTGAGATTATCCATTCCATAATCTTCCCTGGCACTGATGTGAGACTGATAGGTCTGTAGCTGCTGATGTCATCTTTCTGGCCCTTTTCGAAGATGGGTATCACATCTCCAGTCCTTTGGGATGGTTAGCTAGGACTATTGAAGGATGATGGAGAGTGTCTTGGTAACCACATCCACCAACTCCCTCAGCACTCCAGGATGCAGTCCATTTGGCCCTATGGACTTGTGAGATTTTGGAGCAGGCCCAAAACTGTCTCATCATGTATTATGCAGGGTCTGTTCTGTTCCTCATCCCTATTTTCCAGTACAGGGACTGTGCACCCAGGTAACGACTAGTTTTACTAGTAATGACAGAGGCAAAGAGGACATTAAATTCCTCAGCCATATCCTGATCCTTGGTCACTGTGTTTTCTTCTGCATCCAACAAGGGATGGAGATTCTCAATATGAATATGGAGATAGCAGAATATGAATGACAGGAAAGAAACATTTGTCCTACTTCAGAAGAGCTGAGCTGCTTAGTCCTGCTCTTTGCTTTCTCATTATCTCTAACTCTCTTCGGGTCAATTAAAGTTTTTGCAGCACATCTACTGTGCATTTTTTATTGCTGTTGCTATGGATTGTGATACCCTATGGTGTTGTCTTTTGCCTAAAAGATATGATCTCTGTAAAAGAGCAGAAAAGTCTTCTCAATATCTAAACTCTTATCTCCCCAAAAGACACACTCTTACACACAGTATTTTGGGATAAACAAATCATCTGTCTACACAATTTGTCTGATTTTGTTTTCAGTGAACTGAATATGAGTATGAAGCTGAATACTTGACATTGGAGTTGCATTCATTGTAAGAAAAAAAATTGAACTCTGATTTTCTATTTACCAATAGCAATGTTTATGTTCTGTTTTTAAGGCATCTTGTAACAGCAGACTATCGTGTTTTGATTCTCATGAACCTCTGCAGTACAGAATAAAGTGTGGGTTTTTTTTTTTGTTTGTTTGTTTGTTTGTTTTTGTTTTTAGAAAGAACATATGTACATTAGGTTTGACTTTGATTGTACTAGAATGGAAACTCTATTTCAATTTTTTTAAAAAATTGTAATGTATGAATTAAAAGAGACTTTCAGTTTAGATGCATAAACACTTTTGTACACACCCATATATTCTTGAACTGTAAGCAAATGATTATGCATTTTTCCCAAAGTATTTATTACTATACACAAAACAAATTCAGTTCATAAAATGAGTACAAATGTTTTTGTTTTTGTTTTTTGAATCATAGTAAGAGCTGAAGTTTCTTGAAAATATAACCTTTATATTTGCAAAATTATAAAAATTAAAACATTTTTTAGAGGTGGAAAGAATTATAGAAAACAAAAGAACCATCAGGTTTACCCAATCTACCATTACACAGCTTACATTTGTATGTGACTAGAGAGCATTATTTCTTTTTTTCGTAGAACTTAGATTAAAAAAAACTTTCCCAGAATTCTCATGCAGCAGTATCTCCCTTCTTTTTTAGTACAGAGAAATTATCCTTGAGAACTTATAAATAATGTAAATATATAGATTGTAGTTTTCATTTGTATTTTTTTTCAAGATTTTTTTCCTAGGGGAAATAATAATGCAGTTCAGTGATGCTAGAGATTTTATGGTTACTATGTATGAAATGAATGCTTGCTTAATTGTTTCTGGCACATAAACGTGAGCTGAAAAAATGCAAGATCATAGCAGATGCAGAGAAGCTGATCCTAAATAAATGAAACTGGGATTCTTGAGTTTCAGCTATGGTTTGATTTTAAGAAAGAAGTGGTCTCCTTGGTGCATAAGGTAAAGCTACATACATGCAGGGAAAGGAAGTAGTGTGTAAGTTTACTAGATAAAAGTTCTGCAGTACTGAGAATATGAAGCCTGCCTTAGTCAACCATGCAGCTGAAGTGATTTAGATAAAAAGGAATAAAAAGCTGCACAACTGAGAGTAATCGACAAATGTCCACAGTTGATTAAAAGACATTCCCTTTTATATATAATAACTGTGAACTGATCAACACATTTATCATTTAACTTAGCTATAGATGATACTATATAATGAAAGCATGTGGCCTGGAAAATGGTCAAATATATCATTCATGGAAATTTGGCTCAATAACTAGAGCAGGTGCCTAATACCAATGAGAATCTAAATATGTGGTTAGTGCACATCAATAATAATCTTTAGATCTTTGTACCTATAAGAAAACAGTCAATATGAAAATGATTAGCAATGCCTGAGTATAAATATATAAACAGTAGTGAGATAATAATTACTATAGTCCAGTTTATGAAAAACAGGGACATCAGAATCAACCTATGAGGTACACTTTGGACACATTTCTGCAGTTATCTGAACTGAATCATTTTAGTTTTGACCAGTGCCAAGAAAAGCATTGATCCATATCCTATATCAAAGTGGTTTCACACTAAACATTTGTCTGAAAATTAATAAAGTTTGTTAAGCCATCAATTGTTCTCCAGCAACACTTAAAAATTTCTGAGATGATGTTTACTTAAATCCAAACCTGTGATCCTACGTCCCATTGCCTTCATAGTCATTTAAATATTAATTGTACAGATCAAATTACCTCACTGTTAGAGGTTCTGCCCATTCAGACTTGTTTAATTCCTGGTATTGATGAATTGTGCCAGTCCATTCCTGCATGACATTCCTTACAGACTGAAGACAATATGGAGGGATTAACTGGTTTCAAGGAGATAACTTTCCTATTCTTACTGCTTGTATGCACTCGTAATGTAAGGTATGGATCAAGAGAAGAGCAGCAGATCATCCTGCTCATGCCTTTCTCAACACAAAACTGTTTCTGTACTGTAGGTCTTATGACAGTCAGAAGCATTTATGGGTTTATCTAGTGTTTTAGCATGCAATAAAGCAAGTTCAGAATAGTTGAAAATGATTCTAGAGGACTGGGATTGATGGAGCAGGCGTACAAGGAGTATTTGCCTGTATTCCTACGGTGGCAGGGAAGGACATTGAGGGTAGCAGGAAAACCTACCATATAAACACATGGCTGAGAAGCTGGTGCAAATGCAAAAAAATTGGGATCTTTTATCATGGAGTGGTCTACCCAGCACCTGGTATGAGGGCTGCTGATGGGTATCACCTGTCCCAAAGGGGAAAACGGAATCTTGCCCAGAAGTTGGCGGGACTTGTAGAGAGGGCTTTAAACTAGATATGAGGGGAGAAAGGAATAAAACTAGGCCTGCTAGAAATGAGCAGTAATGGGATTAGGGGTGAGGCACTGGGCTCAGCTGAAGTGCATCTACCCAATGCATGCAGCATGGGCAACAAACAAGAACAGTTGGAAACCCTTGTGCAGCAGGCTAACTATGACCTAGTTGCCATTATGTAAACATGATGGGACCACTCCCATGACTGGAGTGATGCAATGGCTGGCTACAAATTCTTCAGGAGGGATAGGCAAGTAAGGAGATGTGTGGTGGTGTGGCTCTCTATATTAGGGAATGCTTTGATGTTATTGAGCTTGAAGGTGGGGATGATAAGGTTGAATCCCTATAGGTAAAGATCAGGGGAAGGGCTGACAAGGCAGACTTCCTGGTGGGCGTCTGCAACAGACCATCGAACCAGGATGAAGAGATAGATGAGGAGTTCTACAAGCAGCTGGCAGAAGCTGTCTGATTGTCAGCCCTTGTCCTCATGGGGGACTTCAACTTCCCTGACATATGCTGGGAATGCAGCACAGCGCAGAAGAAGCAGTCTAGGAGGTTTATGGAGTGTATGGGGGATAACTTTCTGATGCAGCTGGTGAGACAGTCAATGAGGGGAGCTGCCTCCCTAGACCTGCTGTTCACAAACAGAGAAGGTCTGGTGGGAGATGTGGAGGTCGGGGGCTGTCTTGGACAGAGTGACCATGAAATGGTAGAGTTCTCAATTCTTGGTGGAGTCAGGAGGGGGAACAGCAAAACTACTATCTTGGACTTCTGGAGGATGGACTTTGAATTATTCAGAAGGCTAGTAGGGGGAATCCCTCGGGTTTTAGTCGTAGAGAGTAAAGGGATCCAAGATGCCTGGTCACTCTTCAAGAAGAAAGTCTTAAAGGTGCAGGAGCTGGCTGTCCCCCAATCTTCAAAATGAGCCATCAGGGAAGAAGACTGGCGTGGATGAATAGGGAGCTATTGTTGAGGCTCTGAGAGAAAAAGAGAATCTACTTCCTTTGGAAGAAGGGATGGGTGACTCAGAAGACGTACAGAGAAGTTAAGATGTGCAGAGAGAAAATCAGAAAGGCAAAAGCTTGAACTCAATGTGGCTGCTGGGATAAAAAGGAACAAGAAACTCTTTTACTAATACATCAGTGGTAAGAGGAGGACTAAGGAGAATTTTCATTCTTTACTGGATGAGGCTGGGAATGTGACCACGGAGGACAAGGAAAAGGCAGATGTTCTGAATGCCTTCTTTACATCTGTCTTTAAAGGTCAGACCAGGTATCCTCAGGGAACTCCACTCTGACCTGGTAGTCTCGGCTGAGGTGCGTACAGAACCCACCGTGATTCAGGAAGACACAGTCAGATGCCTACTACTCCAGCTGGACTGTCATAAGTCCATGGGGCTGGATGCGATTCACCCAAGAGTACTGAGGAAACTGGCTGAGGTGATAGCTGAACTGCTTACCGTTATCTATCAGCGCTCCTTGTTGACTGGTGAGGTCCCAGAAGACTGGAGATTTGACAGTGTGACTCCCATCTACAAGAAGGGTTGTAAGGAGGACCGAGGGAACTACAGGCCTGTTAGCCTGACCTCGGTGCCAGAGAAGGTTATGGAGCAGATTGTCTTGAGGGAGATTATGTGGCATGTGTGGGATAACTGGGGGATCATGCCTAGCCAGAATGGGTTCATGAAGGGCAGGTCCTGCTTGACCAATCTGATCTCCTTCTATGATCTAGTGACCCATCTGGTAGACAAGGGAAAGGCTGTTGACGTAGTCTACCTAGACTTCAGCAAGGTCTTTGACACTTTCTCACACAGTATTCTCCTGCAGAAGCTGGCAGCCCGAGGCTGGATAAGGAACTGGCTGGAAGGGAGTGGTGGTGAATGGAGCTAAATCCAGCTGGTGACCTGTCACGAGTGGTGTTCCCCAGGTGTCGGTGCTGGGGCCTATCCTCTTCAATATCTTTATTGATGAACCTGGATGAGGGCATTGAATGCACCCTCAGTAAGTTTGCGGATGACACCAAGTTGGCTGAGGACCTACAGAGGGATCTGAAGAGGCTGGATTGCTGGGCAGAAGCCAGTGGGATGAGGTTCAACAAGGCCAAATGCTGGGTCCTGCTCTTTGGCCACAACAACCTCAGGCAGTGCTACAGGCTTGGGGTGGAATGGCTGGAAGACTGCGTAGAGGAAATGGATCTGGGGGTATTGATTGATGCTCAGCTGAACATGAGCTGACAGTGTGCCCAGATGGCCAAGAAGGCCAGTGGCATCCTGGCTTGCATCAGGAACAGTGTTGCCAGCAGGAACAGGGAAGTGATTGTCCCCCTGTACTCAGCTCTGGTGACGCCACACCTCGAGTACTGTGTCCGGTTTTGGGCCCCTCACTGCAAGAAAGACATCGAGGCCCTGGAGCGTGTTCAAAGAAGGGCAACAAAACTGGTGAAGGCTCTGGAGCACAGGCCTTATGAGGAGTGGCTGAAAGAGCTGGGGTTGTTCAGTCTGGAGAAGAGGAGGCTCAGGGGAGACCTTATTGCTCTCTATAACTACCTGACAGGAGGTTGTAGTGAGCTGGGGGTTGGCCTCTTCTCTCGTGTGACTGGTGATAGGACTAGAGGGAATGGCTTCAAGCTGTGCCAGAGGAGATTTAGGCTGAACATTAGGAAATACTACATTTCTGAAACACTGGTCAGGCAAAGGAATGGGTCGCCCAGGGAGGTGGGCATTCTGGAGGTGTTCAAGGAACGTTTGGATTTTGTGTTGAGGGACATGGTTTAGTGAGTATTATTGGTGATTGGTGGATGGTTGGACTGGATGATCTTGAAGTCTTTTCCAACCTTAATGATTCTGTTATTTTCTAATTCTGTGATTCTGTGATTTAGATATGAATTATGATATTAGATAGAATTCCCCATGCCACCACAGAGGAAATATATATATATATATATATATATATAATGCATTGTCCTCTTGTCACTGTACAGTCTACATCCCTTCACCACAGGTTGAGACTGAGAGAGATTAAACTCTTAATCTAGGTTAGTTGTGATTGCAGAAGAAGGAAGATAACTCTTAGGCCTTTTGCTTGATTTGTCATTTTTGAGAAGAACAAAATAAGCCTTACATAAATTAGATTTGAGCTCAATTTACACACACATTTTCCTACCTTAATTCAACTGTGGGATGATCATTCCCCTAAATCACCATTTGATGCATTTTTGCAAAGGTCTCCTTGTGCATTTGGGAAAATCTTTTCCTCTTAACTCCTCTATTTTTGTTCAATTTAATGTTTCTCCTTATGATTGGCAAACATCCTTATGGAAGGTGAATGAAAGAAGTGTCATGTTATGTTAAATGATGCCCCTGTAGTACTAAAAAAACTAGCATATTTCAAAAGAAGTCAAAAGCCCCACGGGGAATCCTGAGACCAGGACTCTGTAGTGTTCGTATATTTATTGTTTTCTCCTAAGTTATTGAACAAAGAATATATTATATTATGATGGTAGGAAATCATAGAATGTCCATTAGTGTTCAGGGACTTCACATGGATTAAGGCAAGTTTCTTTACACATTGGAGAAAATACTCTGAAAACAGCAAATTTTTTCTTGTTTCTAAGATAGTCACTTCTTCCTCCCTCCCCTCGCACTATGACACAGGAAATAAAGATCTTGTAATGTGTATCATGCAGTGACTTATTATTTTGAGCAAATATGAAAGTCTAATTATCTAATTATAGTACAAGTTGAATCCTGATTCTGTTTTATGTTTTGTTTTGTTTTGTTTCATTAGCCTAATATGTAAGCTGAAATCTAAAAACCATATATTATTATTAACAACACTAGTAATTCTTTATTATTATTAGCATCTAAATGCACTATTTACAAGTTAAAGTTCCAGTATGGAAATACAATGAGGATACAATAAGAAATAAAATTCAGTTCCACCTCAAATATAATGAGTAGTAGTCTGACAGACAAATGCAAGAAAATGACAAGATTTATGAATCAGGAATGTTGTCATAGCCTCCAAGAATAAATTCAGTTTTCAGTTAAAGCAAGAATGAAAATGTATTCATATCTTTTGCTGAAAGAAAAAACAACATTATAATTAAATTTTCAAATGGACTGATTTCAGCTGCTTTAGTTTCCAGGTAGATAGTCATGCCTACTTAAATAAGACATACATTTATCAAATGAGAATGAAAGAAATGAATAAAAAGAGATTTTTCAAATTACTCTTCATATTTTTTTTCAGAATTCAGGCCATACTTTCTTAATGAAAGACAAATCACTTGCTCTTAAAGTAAGGATTTAACTGGTCATAATATTATGTTAGTCCACTCATGAGTTTGAAGGAGCTAAGAACAATTTATTTGGCAAATTTTATGAGTAATACAACTTTCATGCTTTTCTTACAAATTTCTTTGTTTTAACATTAGCCATTCTGGGTAGATATTGTTTAAAAAGACTTGTGTGATAAGTTGCATCCTGTAGGTTAATAAAATAATAAAAATAACAGAAGATTAAATGAACCTTTTTTACTATTACTTTCCATATTGGTGATCTCAATTTTTGGCAGAAAAGTTGAAGGAAGCATGCTTATCTTTTGAAGTGAACACACTTCTCCATTTAAGCTTTGATCTCCTATATTGAGAATTTTTGCTCCTAGTTGGAAGCAAATAGTTTCCTGCCTGTATAGTTCAACAAAAAAGCATCAGTAATCCTGGATTTCAGTTAGTTTCTCTCTACAGCTCATTGCTCATTGTAGGATTCTGATTTTGTCCAGGTCTGGAACTCTCTTCCCCTTCCCTGATTCTGCCTTCATCATCTCCACTTTCCCATGCCTACAGATATTGGAGAAGATCATCTTCAAGTAGATATTAAGGAACAGGAGAATGAGGAGGAGATCTGAGACACCCATTACAGCACTGTTTCACCAGGAATGGATTGTGCCCGTCCAAGACTATGATGGAGTGACAGCACTGGGGGACAACGGAAGAACAACTGACATTGTCCACCTGAACATGTACAAGGTCTTTGACATGCTTATCAGTAAATTGGAGAGATATAGACTTGAAGGCTAGAATATCCACTGGATAACTAATTGGTTGGATGATCATAGCCAGAGTGCTGTTATCAACAGCTATGGCCAGGTGGAGGCTGGTCATGAGCAGTGTCCTTCAGAGGTCTGTCTTGGGACTGGTGCTCTTTAGCACCTTCAGCAGTGACTTAGACAATGGGATCAAGTGTGCTCTCAGCAGTTTGCTGATGATAGGTAAGGAAGATTTAGCTTGGATGTCAAGGGGAAGAGAGTAGTGAGGTGCTGGAACAGGCTGCCCAAAGAGATTGCGGATGCCCCATCCCTAGAGATGTTCAAGACCAGATTGGATTGGGCCCTGGGCAGCCTGGTCTAGTATTAAATGGGGAGGTTAGTGGCCCTGCATGTGGCAGGAGGGTTGGAGACTCGTGATCCTGAGGTCTCTTCCAACCCCGGCCATTCTGTGATTCTCTGTGATTCTGTGATTCTGTAACACTAAGCTGAGTGGTGCAGTTGACACAACAGAAAGAAGATATGCCAATTTGTGAGACCTGAACAAGCTTGAAAAGTAGTCTCATGTAAGCCTAATGATGTTCAACAGGGCCAAATGCAATGTGTTCCATTTGGGTCGGTATAATCCCATATATGAATACAGACTGGGAGAAAAAGTCACTGAGAGCAGCCCTATGGAGAAGGACTTGGAGGTTCTGGTGGATAAAAGCCTGGAGAAGAGCCAGCAGTGTGTGTTTGCAGCCCTAAAGGCCAACAGTATCCTGGTCTGCATCAATAGAGTGATGACCAATAGCAAGAGGGAGGTGATAGTCTCTTTATACTCTGCCCATGAAAAACTCCATCTGGAGTACTGTGTCAAGATCTGGGGCTCCCAGAACAAGGATGATGCAGAACTGTTAGTGTCAGTCCAGAGGAGGGCTACAAAGATGATCAAAAAAGTACCTCTGCTATGAAAAAAGGTTCAGAACACTGGATTTGCTTAGATTGGAGAAGAGAAGTCTCCAGGGAGATCTCACTGTAGCATTCCAGGACTTGAAGGGAGCTGATAAGAGTGACTTTTTACACAGTCTGATAGTGGTAGGACAAGAGGGAATAACTTAAAACTAAAAAAGGGGACATTTAGGTTAAATGTTAGGACGAGTTTCTTCACTCAGTGGGAGTAAAGTGGGTTGTCCTGAGGAGCTGTGGATGTCCCATAGTTGGAGGCTTTCAAGGGCAGGTTGAATGGGACCCTGACAGCCTGATTTGATGGCTGGCAACACTGTCCATGGCATTAGGGTTGGAGATAAATGATCTTTAAAATTCCTTCCAATCCAAGCCATTCTCTGTTGTGATGATTCTGTGATTCTGTAATTCTCACTGAACTCTCTCCTGTTGTACATCTGCTGTACTGTTCCTTTGGTATCTGCTGATTTTTGCTAAACCTTACAATTTATTTTGTAATAAATTGTTATAAATATAGTAATCATTGTAATTGTAATGAATATACAATTACAGAATCATAGAATCTCTGAGGTTGGGAAATATCTCCAAGATTATCTATACCATCTGTCTGCCTACCACCAATATTTTCCTACTAAACCACATCCCTCATTGCAACTTGTAAACATTTATTGAACACCTCCAGGAATCACAACTCCACTACTTCCCCAGCCAGCCCATTCCAGCACTTAATAATTCTTTTGGAAAAATATTTCCTAATGTCCAACTTGAATCTTCCTTGATGCAACTTGAAGCCATTCCTTCTAATCCTATTGGTAGTTATACAGGATACAAGACTGGACCTCACCTCAGCACTACCTCATTTTGCATAGTTAAAAAATGCTATAGGGTCTTCTCTGAGCCTCCTCTTCTCCAGATTAAACAAACCCAGTTAGTTCTCTCAGTTGCTCCTCATAAAACGTGCGCTCCAGACCCCTCTCCAGCTTTGTTGTCCTTGTGTGGACACACTCCAGGATCTCAATGTCTTTCTCGTAGTGAGGGGCTCAAAACTGAACAGAATACTCAAAGTGCAGCCTAACCAGAGCTAAGTACAGAGAGATGATCACTTCCCTGTTCCTATTTCTGATACAAGCCTGGATGCCATTGATCATTTTGACAGCCTGGACACACTGCTGGCTCATATTCAGCCAATAATTGACCAATACTCCCAGGTCCATTCCTTCCACACAGTCTTCCAGCCACTCTGGCCCAAGACTGTACCTGAGGTTGCTGTGGTCAAAGTACAGGACTCAGCACGTGGTCCTGTCGAATCTCATCCCATAAAATGAACATTTAAATAGTTGCCTTATAACAAAGATGTTCTTTGCACTTATACAATGTGTTTTCTCAGGAAAATACACAAAACTGAAATGATAATCAGTTATGCTTGTTAAGGAATAGATATTTTTCTAATGCCAGGGCAAAATGTCAGATACACACATCTCAGAGAGTTGTAAAAATCCTTTGCTACAATACCTCAAGATTTCTTCATTGGCAGTAGTTACCAGAGTTGGTTTCTTTTTTCTATTATCTTCTCCTTGTGGTACCTCCTAGGAGGTTTCCATGAGTAACTGAAGAGCACTCACTGCATCTGTTTTGAGTTCAGCAGAGTGTTTCTGCCAGTGCTTTTCTTTGCTTTCAGGACAGATACTGAGCTGGGTCTCTGCCAAGGTACAGAAAAGGATGTGACAAGGTTGTACTGGCTTTTTGATTTATCTTTCCTGGCCTATTGGATAGTAGAGTACTAACGGACACTGATGTAAGGAAAGGGATGACAAATCTTAGGACCTGCTCGCCGGGCAGAACTGTGTCACACATACACTCAACTTTCGGCTTAAGATAAGACATTTAATCTCCCTGTACTTAAGCCCCATCTGTAAAATGGATGTCAGGACACTGCTGCAGTAGGAACTGTTGTGAAAGGAAAGGGGTATATAATTAATAGCTGACTAGAGGCTGGATAGCAAAATTCATCAAGTGTTGGGTAGGTTCATAATGAATTTCTGACCTGGGGGACAAACATCAGTGGTACTTCATTACTTGAGTCTTAGGATGAAGAAAAAGGCCTGTGCCATTAAGCAACCAAGAAGAAAGTCTGTAAACTAGAAAAAAAAAAGAGGGAGGCGGAGAGCTATCTTTTTCAGCACACTGAAAGGAACTGTCCATAGTTCGCAAACAAAGGAGCTGAAAAATCTAAGACAAGTTAAAACCACAGTTTAGTGTGTTTTCTTTATCATTCCTTTTCACTTGTAGTAATATCTGCTATACTTGTCCTTCTTTTTTTTGTTGTTGTTTTTCTTGTTCTTCTGTTTCTATTTTCCAAATGAGCAATCAATTTAATGTGAATTCTCTTCTGAAACTTCATGGTTTCCCCACAGGTCTTGATTTAAGGAATCTCAACTCAATACCAGTGATACCCTTTCTGCATCTGATTAAAGAGACCCAATAACTAGATTTCTTAACGTCCCTCATAAAGTTCATTTTCAGCATTGTCATCTGTGATGCAACTAAATCTTTCTTTGCCCTGAAAATTGCAGATTGGAATCTTTTGCCACTGTCAGCATCAGAAATAAGCTAATGTCAAATCTAAGAGTCCCTAACATTTTCTATCATCACATAAGTATATAAATTTAAAAAATAAAATGACAACATCTGTTAGAGTCATTTGGTATCTACCATGTGATTGTCCTAAGCATGTGTTTAAATAATCCCTCTGCACTTAAAAAAAAGATATTAATAATAATTTTTAAAAAATGCCAACTGCTGTTTAATATTCAAAACTAAGTTGCTGTAAGCAGTGCTAAACACATCAAAGTGCTTATTTTAAAAAGGCAGTATATAAGCATATTTTTATATTTAAATAATAATATTTAAAATTTACTTGGCTGCTTTTAGACTGTCTCCTGTCTCCCTTGTTGCCCCTCAGAACTTGCATACTTAATTGTCCATATCTTAAAATGCTCAGCTTAGGAAACCTCTACAGTAAGTGGAAGCAGTTGAATATACTTTCTGTCAGCAATCCAAATAGAGACCCTTCTAGGTACCAGAAAGTCCTTTGAGAATAAAAGAAAAATGAGCATTCTGGGGCAGCAGAACACAATCCTTACCTCGGAGAAAAGAAAGTTTTTTTATCCTGTCTGGGACAAATGTAGATGTATTCCTAAATTCTGGATTGTCCTTGACAAATAGGTGTTTTCAAAATAGTACAGTCCCAAGGGCTTGAAGAAGATGTAAAATTAAGTAGATACATGGACACAGCACTGGAAGTACTTTAAAATAGTGAAAAACATAATCCATCTAGTGTTTTGTTGTTGTTGTTGTTGTTGTTGTTTTAGTTCTTTTCTTGAAACTTTTTCTGTTTTTTTTTGTCAGTCTTAGAAACTGAACTGCATATAGCATTATATAGATTTTCTGTTCACTCCCTATTCAAACTACAGCAATGGGTGATGATTTTCTGTCCACAACAGTCTATTTGGTGCAGACATCATCCCTTAGGACTCAACACTGTTGTCACTTGGAGTGGCCATTTTTTATCCAGGTAAGTCTTGTGCCGTTACATGGAAATCAGCCTAAGTGCATTGTTTCAGTTAGCTCATAACTACTTCCACTTTCAGTTACAGATATAGAACTCAATTTTATATCTTTGTTTTTTCTCACAATCTGAAGATTTAATTACTAACATGGCTTTGCATTCTTGGAAGGGAAAAATAAAGGAAACCTGCCAGCAAGAAGCTTGATTGAGCAATTCTCATATAGAATGTTTTTGTACCAATAGCTAGTGCTGCAGACATGGGAATTCCTGTGTTTTGTATTTTAGTTATATTGTGAGATGATTTTCCAATCACTGTATATGAAAATATAAAATTTACTGTTGGCTTTTCAGCACTTGGTTTCATAGAAGAGAGAAGAGGATGTATTTTCATTGCCAAGTCTCAGGTAAATGAGGCTCTGGTTCAGACCCTGACAGAACAAGGAGGTTACACGGGGGTTAAATTAAATAAAATCAGCTGTTCTAATTAAAGTAGCATCAGTTCAGCGAAATGGAATAACACATCAGCAATGTCTTTTTTTGTTATTCTTCATGCTAGGATTGGTAAGAAGTAATTTCTCACATCATTACTGAAATTGTTTTAAAGCATCACTTCAGGAGTATAAAAGAACTTTCGGGAAGTAGTAACACCATGATGTTCATGAATCAATCTATTTATATTCCCTTGATCAAATGAAAAAATAGAATATGTCCATGTAGAAGCATAAATTATTGCCTGAATGAGGAAGGATATCAGTAAGATATCTTTATAGAAGATGCCATGGTAGGAGAATTATTTCTTATTCTTTTCTATTTTGGGGCATTTTGAGAACAGAATGTTTGGATTGTAAGTCTTGTCATTAAATCCTGTCTTTTTCTATTTGACTTACCATCTGATATACTTTTATGGTCAAGTTAAGCATCTCTTTGTTAAGCATCTCTTACTGATATTGTTATTTTGGTACTATAGTAGAACCTTAACATATATAATAGAAACTCAAAAGATTCTCACTGTGTTCTTTTCTCCTGCAGAAAATACTTCATTTTTTCCATCTTTTTTATTTCCTTCTAAATATGTGAATGAGAGGGAAAAAAACAACCAAACTTTCTTTTTAGAATAAGTTAAATCTGCTAAATAAATAACGTAGAAAAATTAAAAGCTCGTAGTACAGAGTATAATGCATATTTTATTATTTTCCCCTCGCAATGTTGTTAAAAAATACATAATCTCTTCATGCATGTATATTTCCTTGAGGAAGGTGCTCTGTAGCTCTGAGGCAGGATAAGTAGCATGTGATGTGGCAGCTGTAAGGTAACATGTTTTCCCATAAAAAGCAGAGTAAATGTGCACATAAATTCCGTATAAACTGTCAGCATGTCAGCTATGCTAACACTAGGTAAGATACTGCCCTGGAGCCTCACTAACTTATGCATCATCATTTTTCAAACAGCACACTTCAAGAACTTGCACAGCTCCTATGGAAACGATACTCAGACCACCCTCATTCTGGCCACTTTGGCAGCTTTCTTTCCCATGTGAGGCATGAAGAAAGATGATATCTACTCTTATTCTCTGTAAGTGGGTGATGTTTTCCCTGGTGGTCAATAGCAGAGTTGGGAGTTTAACCCTGTTTTCTCATAGATTATTGCAGTCTGGGATTCATCTCATCTAGCTGCAGATATTTACATGTCAAACCTCCACGTCTGAGTGAGTCACCCCAGGCTCTGCAGTCACTCTTTGCAGTTAACCAGGGTACTGCGTACTTTTAGGGAGTAATTCATCTGATCTACTTTAGCTGTGTACTTTAGCTGTCATGCATCACACCTCAAAAGAGCCTAAGGAGTTTAACAGAGACATCAACACCTACATTATGAATGTCTAAGTTAGAAGACATAAATCAACTCCTAAATATTTGCAGCCTTCTAAAACAACCAGTCTGCTAAGCTGTTTTTTTTTTGTTTTTGTTTTAAAGATATATGTGTATATATATATATATAGCATACTAATAGCATACTACTGTATTACTATATCTCTTTAGCTGGGCACAACTCGAGGAACTTCCTACAAACTATTTGATCAGGTCCGAGTGTTGAAGCCGACACCAAGCTATGCACCTCTGTGTTTTTTTGTTGTTGTTGTTTGTTTGTTTGTTTGTTTGTTTTCCCTTGATTGTGAAAATAGAAAGTCTACTGCCAACTTGTCTCTCATTATAGAGAAAAGAGATCTGGAAAATCTGTGAACAAAAAGAAAGAGTTATGAATATCATTTTGATAGATTTTACACAACATTTTACACAACATATAGAGTTGTATTCCAAATACTGTAGATGGTGGACAGGAATGTGACAAGCCTAGTTGTCTTGAGCGATCAACTAAAACATTTACAATGTAGAGGGTTGAAGAAGTGCAGGTTTCAGGTGCATCTACTTTTCTCTTGGATCCTGTGATCTAGTTTTGACACTAGCTGCTGTTCCCCATGTCCAAAATGCATTCATTATATTCCTTTTCCTTTGCAACATAGCTTACGGAAAATGTTGTTCAGTGATTGGTCTAACTCTCCATTTAAAGTTCAATGCAAATGCTGACATGCTCAATTTTGACAATTTTACAACAAAAAGTTGTAAAAGTATTTTGTGAATGAAATGTAAATTAGTCTCTGCCAAAAAAAAAATAAAAATAAAAATAAAAAAAGGAAAAAGATATGTCTAAGACAACAAAATCACTTCCCAAGGAGCTTGCCTTGTAATACTGATACTTATTGATCACCTGAGTTTGCTGTGCAAGTTCTAGGCTGTGATGCAGTGGTCATGGAAGACAAACAATATCAGTATGAGGCATCTAATTTTTTTTCTGTCAACAGACACAATGAAACTCTTTCTTCTATACTTGCCCTTCCTCTTCAAGGTCATGTGCTCTCCATCGACCTCTTGAAACATGCACGCAACTAAATTATACAGGCATATCATTGTTATCATAAATACATTATGTACTTTTATTTTCATAGTTAATGTAAGAGGGTCAGAGAAAATTTTTACTTGAATAAAATAGGTCAGTAACCTGAAAATGCTGAAGAACACTGCTTTAGATAGATGGACAAGGAAAGTCTTTGTGATCTGATTTCCATGAACTTTAGCTGAGATTCAAGTGCTGATGAGGTACTTTAGTTTATGGTATGGAGCAAACTAATCTTAAGACATTTCCTTAGTTGCTATCAATAAGCTATTCAGACCTTCTGCACAAAGTATTTTCCAGGTGAGATAGATATATAATTTTTTTTTTTTTTTAGTGAGGATTCTTCTAGAAGACTTCATGAGTTCCTATTAGTGGCTGATGAAGCGACAAAGTCTGAAGCTTTAATGAAATTAAAAAAAAAAAAAAAAATCATTTTATATCTTGAGGGAGGAAGGAAGATATTCCTGAATAGAATTGGCCTAACTGGAAAACAAAAATAAAAAGATGTTTTGACTCTCAGTATGGTGGATTCTTCTTGTCCTCTTGGTATAGTTCTTTGTACAAGAGCTCTGATCTTTGATGGAGAATTTTAGGCAGTCTAGCAATGAGATAAAATAGTATGGTGAAGAAAACAAATACAACCTCATTACAGTGAATATCTTCAATTCTAATTTATATAAATATATTCATTAATCTAGTAAGTATATAGATTACAATTTTACCTCACTTTGATATAATTTTACTTATATGTAGTTTTAACAGAAACTATTCTGTTTTGTCATGTGGTTGTTTTATCAATTTAGAAACATGCTTTTACTTGCAGGTTAGCTTTAATATTCTCAAATTTCTCCTAATTTTCACTTAACTTTCCAGTGTCAGGAAGCATGAAGAAGGGAAAGAGGGTATATTTATGGACTGAAAAAGTAGCATGTGAATTTATGCAATAGTCACATTCAAAAAGTCATTTTCCAGATCTTTGTAATCATGTTGTGACAAGCAAACTCAGGAGTTTGGACTTTATGATCCCCATGGGCCCCTTCCATCTCTGGATAGTCTATGATTCTATGAAATTAAAGTTACTTCCAGATAGTTAGCTATGGAAAACATCCTTCCCTTCCCCTTCCCCTTCCCCTTCCCCTTCCCCTTCCCCTTCCCCTTCCCCTTCCCCTTCCCCTTCCCCTTCCCCTTCCCCTTCCCCTTCCCCTTCCCCTTCCCCTTCCCCTTCCCCTTCCCCTTGCCCTTCCCCTTCCCCTTCCCCTTCCCCTTCCCCTTCCCCTTCCCCTTCCCCTTCCCCTTCCCCTTCCCCTTCCCCTTCCCCTTGCCCTTCCCCTTCCCCTTCCCCTTCCCCTTCCCCCTTCCCTTTCCCCTTCCCTTCCCTTCCCCCTTCCCCCTTCCCTTCCCCCTGAAGTTGAGGAAGGTTTCATTTTAGGATGTGACTAGGGTTCTATACAGATCTCTGGATCCGTTTTTGCATGCTCTTTCTACAGCTAAATCTTCTCAAGCTGTGATCCCATCAGATCTCCTGGGGCAGTTCCAGCTGTGATCCTGTCACATCTCATAAGCTAAACATGTTGGGCCAACTCAAGCTGTGATGCTGTCATATTTCATCAGCTAAGGAGGTTTGGGATGAGTCAGTGCTTGAACAGGAGACTTGCAATGAGCAGGTTGGTTTCAAAGGACATAGTAGTTGTGATATCTGTGTGACCTCCAATGATGTTCCCACTTCATTTAGTTTATGAAAGCACTGATCTCAGGCAGAAACTCAGGTCTGCCAATATTTCATATTGCTGAAATATGGGGTTACTGAGAAGGAAAAGAATGAAACTGAGGCGTTCCTTCAGATTCCAATACAAATAGAGACTGGATTTTTTCTTTTCTTTTCTTTTTTTCTTTTCTTTTCTTTTCTTTTCTTTTCTTTTCTTTTCTTTTCTTTTCTTTTCTTTTCTTTTCTTTTCTTTTCTTTTCTTTTCTTTTCTTTTCTTTTCTTTTCTTTTCTTTTCTTTTCTTTTCTTTTCTTTTCTTTTCTTTTCTTTTCTTTTCTTTTCTTTTCTTTTCTTTTCTTTTCTTTTCTTTTCTTTTCTTTTCTTTTCTTTTCTTTTCTTTTCTTTTCTTTTCTTTTCTTTTCTTTTCTTTTCTTTTCTTTTCTTTTCTTTTCTTTTTCTTTTCCTGCCCCTATCAGTTCTATCAGTTTCTCAGAAACAAAACAGAAGAGAACCAAATTTTTAAAAAAGGAAGATGAGTGTTATTCAAATCTTGTTAGTCAAAGAATTTTCTTTTTTCTCTGGAACCTGCAAATTCTCCTGTATTTCTGCCTCAGTGCAGCTCCATAACAAAGGTACAACTTTCTTTATCTGCAGTTGTCAGGTACTTCCTTTTGCAGCTCTGTTTAGGAGGCAACTTCTTGAGGATCAGCCTTCCTTTCTTTTTATCAAAGGAAACTGCAAATCATACTGCTGAAATTAGTTTTTGGCCTTTGGAAGCTTCCTAAGCCTTGTGTTTGTAATGAACTAACGTGATGAAGGGAAAATATAAAACAAAATAGGTAAAATGTCTTTCCTCATATATTTTCTAATTAATTTCATTGTTCCTCATTTTATTTTGAAAGTAAAGCAAAAAAGGTGAAGAAGCTGATGGGAAAAAAAATCACAGAATCACAGAATGGCCAGGGTTGGAAGGGACCTCAAGGATCATGAGTCTCCAACCCCCCTGCCACATGCAGGGCCACTAACCTCCCCATTTAATACTAGACCAGGCTGCCCAGGGCCCAATCCAATATGGTCTTGAACATCTCTAGGGATGGGGCATGCACAACCTCTTTGGGCAGCCTGTTCCAGCACCTCACCACTCTCACTGTAAAGAACTTCCCCCTGACATCCAACCTAAATCTTTCCTCTCTCAACTTAAAATCATAGAATCATGGAATCACAAGGTTGGAAATGACCTATAAGATCATCTAGTCCAACCGTCTTCACACTACCACTGCTACCACAAGCTACTAAACCATATCTCGCAGCTCCTCGTCCAGATGCCTCTTGAACACTGTCAGAGATGGCAACTCCATCACATCCCTTGGCAGGCCATTCCAGTGCCTGACCACTCTCTGAGAGAAAAAGTTCTTCCTTAAGTCTAACATAAACCTCTTCTGGTACAACTTGCAGCCACTTCCCCGGGTCCTGTTCATTGCCTGGGAGAAGAGGCCAAACCCCTCTTCACGACAACCTCCCTTCAGGAAGTTGTAGAGTGCGATGAGGTCTCCCCTGAGCCTCCTCTTCTCCGGACTAAACAATCCCAGCTCCCTCAGCGGCTCCTCATAAGACTTGTGCTCCAGACCCCTCACCAGTTTCGTTTCCCTTCTCTGGACACGCTCCAGGGCCTCAATGTGTTTCCTGTAGTGAGGGGCCCAAAACTGAACACAGTACTAGAGGTGTGGCCTCACCAGTGCTGAGTACAGGGGGATGATCACCTCCCTGCTCCTGCTGGCCACACTATTTCTAATGCAGGCCAGGATGGCGCTGGCCCTTTTGGCCACCTGGGCACACTGTCGGCTCATGTTCAGCTGAGCATCAACCAACACCTCCAGGTCCCTTTCCTCTTCACAATTATCCAGCCACTCATCCCCAAGCCTGCAGTGCTGCATGGGGTTGTTGCGGCCAAAATGCAGGACCTGGCACTTGGCCTTGTTGAACCTCATCCCATTCACCCCAGCCCAGTGATCCAGCTTATCTTCCCAACTTGGTGTCATCTGCAAACTTATTGAGGGTAAACTCAATCCCCTCGTCTAGGTCATCAATAAAGATATTAAACAAGATAGGCCCCAGTAACCGACCCCTGGGGGACACCACTTGAAACAGGTCACCAGCTGGACTTCACTCCATTAACCACCACCCGTTGAGCATGGCCCTCTAGCCAGTTTTTTACCCAAAGAAGTGTGTACCTGTCCAGGCCACGGGCAGTCAGTTTCTCCAGAAGAAGCCTGTGAGAGACCATGTCAAGGCTTTGGTGAAGTCTAGGTAGACTACATCAACAGCCTTTCCCTCATCTACCAGTCTGGTCACCCAGTCGTAGAAGGAGATGAGGTTGGTCAAGCACGACCTGCCTTTCATGAACCCGTGCTGTCTGGCCTGATCCCCTGGACATAATGCACATGCCATGCGATCTCACCCAAGATGATTTACTCCATTACTTTCCCTGGTACCAAGATCAGGCTGACAAGCCTATAGTTCCCTGGATCCTCCTTATGGCCCTTCTTGAAGATGGGAGTCACATCAGCAAGCCTCCAATCCTCTGGGACCTCTCCAGTTAACCAGGAGCGCTGATAGATGGCCGAGAGTGGCTCAGCAATCACCCCCGCCAGCTCCCTCAGCACCCAAGGGTGTAGGCATCCGGTCCCATGGACTTGTGACAGTCCAGATGGAGGAGGAGTTCTCTGACTGTCTCCACCTGAATCACTGGGGGTGTTTTCTGAGTAGCGTCCCAGACTTCCAGCCCACAGGTCTGGCTATTAAAGGCAGATGTAAAGAAGGCATTGAGGACCTCAGCCTTCTCCTTGTCCTCAGTGGCCACATTCCCTGCTGCATCAAGTATAGGATGAGAATTATCCTTGGTTCTTCTTTTGCCATTGATACATTTATAAAAGGTTTTTTTATTGTCTTTTACTGCAGTGGCCAATCTGAGTTCAGGTTGGGCTTTTGCCTTCCTAACTTCCTCCCTGCATAAACTTAAAACCATATCCCCTTGTCCTGCTGTCACTTACCCTTTCAAAGAGTTGATTCCGCTCCTATTTGTAGGCTCTCGTTAGGTTCTGAAAGGCTGTAATGAGGTCACCCTCCAGCCTTCTATTCTCCAGGCTGAACAAGCCCAGCTCCCTCAGCCTGTCTTCATAGTGGAGGTGCTCTAGTCCCCTGATCATCTTTGTGGCTCTCCTCTGGACCCTGTCCAACAGCTCCTTGTCTTTCTTGTACTGGGAATAAATAAATAAATAAATAAATAAGAAATCAATGGGAGAAAAGGAAACGTCGTTTTGAGGTCGTATATATTTTGCAGGCCTTATACTGGTATTTTATGTGTCAATATTCATGTTTTTTTTTTTAACTGATATTTATAACAAAATACTAAAATAATTTCCTTTAAAATCATTTTCTATAACCAGAATTCACATTTTCTTTGTATATAGTAAGCTTCAGTAAATAGATAAACAAGAAACAAGGTCTTAAAAAAATGAACTTGATTAAAAAAAAGAAGTATACCATCTCAAAGAAAATGTTAATTAATTAAAATAGAAAGATTACAACAATAATTATATCCATTTTTTGCTATACATTTATTTTGTGGAAGGAAAGTACTCCTAGTGGGGTAAACCATAGTTGTCAAGCATATTCTTAACCAGCCTTAGGAACAAGAGATGCTGAAATTATCCTTCTCTGTGAAAATAATCAGTAGTCTGGAAAAGATGGAGTGATTCCAGACTACAGAGGGAATCCTGACAGATTCTTCTTCCTTAATGCAATAGGCAACAATGATCTCTGAAGAAATATTAGGTATGCCTTTATTCCACTCCCAACCATCTTAGGTTATGATGAATTGTGGGTGAAAGTATTGTCTCTTCAGCACTTTTCAGGAAATCTGATATGAAACCCGCCACTCATGTACATAAACAACTGAAGAAAAGTTGATAATATGTACTGGTGCAATTTAAAAGATGATGCATAGTAGCTACCCTTCAGGACCGGAGAATGGATCACCTTACCTTGCTGACAAGATCCATTTATGCAGAAACATCCAGCGTCACAGGGCTCCCCTCATAACCAAAGAAGAAGAGGAAATAAAGGAGCTACTTCTCTGAGTTGCTTTAGATTGAGGCACACCAGAAATACTGCTGTGTCTCTGTTGACACATAGACTGACAGGTTTCTGCATTCTTAACTCTATTTAGGGATACAATGATATTCCTTTCTCGCCTCTCCCTCACCCCTACTTTCCTTTCTCTTTTTTTTTTTTTTTTTTTTTTTTTCCAATAAATGGTTAGAAATTCCCATTTGAAATGTTAAACTGAAGATGAAGATTTTGATGTTTCTGTCAAAATTAGCATGGTAGATAGGAGGAAGTGGGAGACATTTTCTGAGGAGTAAAGTCTTCAGCACAGAAGAATGTGTCAATAGAGATGAGGGGAATCTAAAGCATAAAGGTTAGCTTTTTAAATGTCTGAAGTTAGAAAGACTGCTCTTTGTGAACTGGTCACAAAGGGAGCCAAGTGTCTGCACCAAAAAGACTGAGTGACCTTTTCAAAGTGTTATGTATTGTTTATTTTCACTGAATTATATGTGTATGTGCATGTAAGTGTATTGTGTGGTGAGCAATTGACAGATGCTACACAGTTTTTTCTTAAACTTGCTGAGTCTCTGCTAATTAGAATTGGGATAGAGTTATACTTTTTAATTCACAGTTAAGTTCTTAATTTTATAATATTTCCTGAGCCAAAATGGAAGCAAGTAGACAATGCTTCCCCACTTAAATCTGTCACAAAACAAAAATCTGGAGAAAGTGTTCTTGGTTTAATTGAACTTCTTGTTCCAATTTTAATTTACTTTTTATATCAAGTTTGTATTGTTCTCTGCGATACTATGTAATATATGATGCAGGAACAAAAGCCGCATCTATACTCTTAAATTATACATACTCAGAACTGATTTCATATGTAGAAGCCAACTGGCATAGATCAGTCCACTTCCTTGTTAGAAAAATCTTTAAACCTCCTGAAATGGGTGGCCACATCCAAGTCATCCTTGGCCCATGCTGTTTCCTGAACTGTTCCCAGAAATTACTGGGGGATGTGATGGCTACCCACATCAAGACTGTGCTAGGAACAACTCTAACTATTTAAATTCATAGACAATTTACTCCAAAGCCCAGGAATATTTTCTGGCACTGTTTAGTTTAGAATTGTAGTCATAGTGATTAAATCCTTTGGACTAGACTGCAGTTAATTTGGTCAAATACCAAAAGAAGCAGCAGATCTTATTGTGTTTCACTCTAGGGAATATCTCCCTGGCTTTATCCTTAAATTGGACTAAAGATTGTATTCTCCCTGTGAGCTGACAGCTGTGGGTGATGGAAAATATTCCCACACTTCTCTCCTGCATGCTTCTCTGTAAACAAAGCTCGCAGTTTGAAAAAAGTGCATGTCTACATCTAGTCAAGACGTGTAAGTTAAACACAGTATGCATTTGTGAACTTCCGAAATGACTGCTTATAACTGAGATGTGAATCTGGATTCTTTTATACGATTTTATATGCAGGTAGTTATTTTACCTTTGCCTTTGGTCAAAAGTTTAGGTTCTGTATATTGCTCTTTATACTAGAGTTTAGTTTTAGTTTTTGGTCTTGTTATAGGAGCAATGTACATAGCCTATTATTATACTCCAGCACAGATGTGGATGGAAAAATATATAATGGGGAGAAATAAATTATAATTTATGATTTTTTTTTTCTGTTGAATAAATAAATATAAAACAATTCACTCCCCAAATATACAGTTTTTTTCTTTTCAGAGTAAACTTTCACACTGCTGGTGTGATCAAAGCTCTACAAACCAACAAAATGCACAATGCAGTCTTAGTTAAACCAAAGAGATTTTCATTCAGTGACTTCATTGGCAGGAAGATTTCACTCATGTTTCTTACACAAGAATTTCCACTCTAAAAACAAGATACCTCAGTGTGCTTCAGACACAGATACTTGTGTCAGTACTTACAACTTAGTGAAAACTTGTTCAAACTTGCACAACTTAGTAATAAACTTCTAAAATTTACTTGAGAATTTAGGTAACATTGAGATTACTAAATGTATTTATCATACACAATAGCTTTGAAACTGGGTCACAAATTTACTGGAAAACAGTTGAGAATTATATTCATAGCTATGCTTTCAAAACAAGTCAGTAATTATTATTAATTGTTCTGGAAAAGAAAATAAATAAATGTCAAACATTGCCACGTTTCTTGAGTATCTGGGCAGCTGTCTCTTATGGTAAGGCTCATGTCTGTACTGTTGTTTTTGGTGGAATGCCAAAAAGGGTGAAAAGTCTGCATTCTCCTTTCCTTCCAATGAAGATGGAGAGAAACTGCAGCCCGTCCGTTTTAACTCATAATTGAATTTTTCGTCTCTTGAATTAGAAGCACCCATTAAAATAAAATAAAATGCCACATAAAATGCAATTCCTACTACAATTTAAAATGTGCTTTCACTCTCTGTAGCAGTATCTCTAACTGCAGTGTAACTAAAAACTAATAACCTCATTTTTAATTAGATGGGTTTGCAGCATTTTGCACCCATCTCAGACTAGTTCTTTCTACATATATGTTATTATTAAGTCTGGATGTTGTTTTAAACATATCTTTCTTTCTTTCTCTGTTTCTTTATCATAAAAATAGTTCTGAAATATCTCCTACTCATTAAAAAAAAAAAATAATAAATAAAAATAAATAAAATAAATAATAGCCTAAAAGTGATATTGAACACAGTATGAACTATTCTGATTTTTTTTTTTTGCACTACCATCACCTGAACCTTTTCATTTTTCTTTTTTTCTTTTTCTCTCTCTCTTCCCTCCCCTCCCCCCCCACCCCCCCCCCCCCCTCTTCCCCTTTCTTAGAGAGTAGAAGAGTAGAATAGGGTTATATTTTTGAAAATATTGAGGTTTTTATTTATTTATTTATTTATTTATTTATTTATTTATTTATTTATTTATTTATTTATTTATTTTCCTGACTGTGGTAAAAATCATTAAAGAGTAAGCTTAAAATAAGGAGATCACAAATCATCATTTCATTTCAGTAATTAAAAAAACAACACAAACTCTGATGTGAAAAAACTCTGAGTAAATGTTCGCTGAATCACATTGGCATAACAAGGTAATAATTAGCTACAACACTTCAGCACAGTTGTTAGAGACAAAAGGATGTACTACATGCATTTAAAGAAATTTTAGACACTAGAAATGTAACTTGATGTGTACCAGAAAAATAAGAGTGGGTCACATCACAACTGATGCTGTTTTCTTACTAGCAAGTGATGCAGCCTGCAGCTGTGCCATCCCCAGCTGTGAAGCCATCGGCTCTCATGAACACCACAGACGACAGTCCAAGCATACTTTTAAGCCATGGGTTGCATTGTCCTTTGGACTGGGACAAAAACAGTTGTACTGTGTGACAGGAGCTTCAGTCACAGCATGAAGCCACTGCCACAGAAAATGCTTTTATGTATTTGTAAAAGGCAGGAAGTTCCCAGCTCTGTGTCCTCTACCACTTCTAGCTCATGAGTAAGTCTCTATCATTGTAGGATGATCCCCTTTGAGATTTCTCCATGTTTTGTCTCTCTTCTTCCTTGGTAAAGGTGCAGATGAAGGTGTAGGGGTTTTATATCATTGTACATTTGTAGAAGGTCTCTAGTTGTTCACAAGATTCCATGAAATAGAAAATTTGATATGCCTATCAGGCTGTTTTCTTGCCCTCTAACTGTCCCTGGAATATACTTTCTCTGTTCATTTCAATTTCCCTCCTGTGATGAGGAGAGGAGAGGAGAGGAGAGGAGAGGAGAGGAGAGGAGAGGAGAGGAGAGGAGAGGAGAGGAGAGGAGAGGAGAGGAGAGGAGAGGAGAGGAGAGGAGAGGAGAGGAGAGGAGAGGAGAGGAGAGGAGAGGAGAGGAGAGGAGAGGAGAGGAGAGGAGGAAAAGAGTTACAGGTCATGGAATTCTGCTCTCGCTTGTGGACTGCTTTTCCTCACTGAGACCAAATTATTCACTTCACTCCACATCAAGAAATTGCCTCTTTTTTTTTTTTTTTTTTTTTTTTTTGGGTGGAAAAAAAAAAAAAAAAGCAAAAAATTGAGTGACTTCATGACACAGTGCAGGGCACAGTGCTACATGGTATACACTTAATAGTGCCATGCATTATAATGAGCAATATATAATAATAAGCCTACATACCATCTTCATTTTCCTCTTGTATGTTTTTCCTTGGAAATCCCCATGCTTCCAATTATTTCTGTTTTCTGTACAGCAACACTTAGATCCATTTGGCCAAAAGTCTTTTACAATGCAAGATCACTGTCACAGAGATGATGCAATATTGCAGAACAATGGGAATCTACCTGGGGAATTATTTTGCCTCACATGAAGATCAAGTAAATGCACTACTTTGTATTCTATTCCTTTAAAATTCTTAACTCTCACTGCCTGTCTCCTTTTTTTCATATTTTTCTATTCCTCTAGTTTGTTTTGTTGGTTGTTTTTTATTAGATTTTTTTTCCCCCCCCTAAAATGTCCTTGAATAGACTTCCATAATTAGAAATTATAAATCAGGATGTAGTCTGGGGTTATGAAGTTTACTTTTATTGACTGTAACAAAGGTTTAAGTTTAACTTTTTAACTTAACCTCTTATCTAATTATATTTAATAGAAAAGTGGGAGTGCACTGTGCTATGAAAATAGACTTTGTTGCTGGCTGGCATATCCCACAACATTTAAATAAAAATAGCAGTGGAAAACCCAACAAAATATTATTTATGCTGGTTAGATGCCAATGAAAACTAAGGCTTTCAGGAGTAGACAAGATCGATTTTACATTTTTTTTTCCTCTCTCTCTCCCTCTCTCTTTTTTTTTTTTTTTTTTTTTCTTTAATATGACAGAATGACACACTCTTCACTCAGCCACTCAAGCTGAAGAATGACTGAAGAACCCTGTGAAGGTCAAACATATTTTCACCCAACTGATGTTCTTTTAAAACTGACTTAACCCTCCTTGTGCTTTTCTGCTCAACATGGAAGTTAGTGTTACAGCTCCAAACTAGGGGAAAGTGTAGTGAGACTTTGTTTCCATAATGATTTTTTTGTGTTAAGCAAAATGCACTTCCAATATGTAGAACTGTAATTTGGATATTGGAAAGTATTCTGCTTACAGTAATCTTCCTGACACAAAGCATTGCTCTTTCACAAATGGACTCCCAGTGCTTCCCAAATATAAGTGAAAATATTCAGATGCAGACCAAGCGAGAAACTAATACAGGCCCTGACATTTCAATGTACATCCAGGGTAGAATGAGGGCATTATTAAATTAGAGACAACACTGCTTACAGTATTCAATAGTAGACACTACAGTATGAGACAGAAAGAGTGCTTGTACCCATTGTGGGTTAGCACAGAAGTGTTCCCTCATGTTAATAGGTAAATACATATTGAAAACAAATTTTAAGAACAGAATTCTGTTTTTACAAGGAAGAAAATAAAAAAACAAACAGAAAACACGGAACAATATGACATCAAGAAACAGTACATTCAGAGTTGAAAAGTCCCCAAGACTCCAGAGACAATCTCTCACCTTGTATTTCTCCTCTATACAGCATGATTTTCCCATGCTTTCAGAAAATAAATAAATAAATAAATAAATAAATAAATAATAGTAGAAAAAAACCAAACAAACAAAAAGCCAAAACACTTTTTCAGTTTCTGCTGCTCACAGACCAGAAGTGTTAGCCATAAACAGCTGACAGGTCTTTACACCATTCACCTACTATTTCCTGAGAAAAGAAACTGAGATGCCAAGGAGACCAGCAGCCTTAATGGGCTTTGTTGAAAGAAAACTCCCTGGAAGATGGATGTTGTTTTTTTAGGACCTGCTGCATAACTCATCATCTTACCAGCTTTCAGGTGACTACATGTGCATGTATCCCCGAAATATCAATCAGCACTATGGAAGCAAAACTCTATTATCTAGCTATATTCTTAAACATCTGGTGACTGTGAGCATGAGAATTCTGTGGGACTGTGAGAACTAGTCACAGAATATGGTTGATGTAAATTCCATTTTTGTTATTCCATACTTGCTGTGCAATGCAAATGTCTATTGAGACAATATTTACTTCTAGACATATAGTGACTCCATTATAAGAATGAATAAAATTTAGGACAGTACAGGAAGAGAAAAGGAGAGACTTACACTGAACTTCTCAGTCATGTTGTATGTGATTTGAGATTCTCTTTTCAACAGTGAAATACTTCTGTAAAGAAGCTGTACAGATAGGAGAGGGGGAATTGAAAGAATAAACAAGAAAAAAAACGTCAAAAATTAGTATACTGTGTTCTAAGAAAAACAAGTAAGAAAACAAGAAAGGAGGAAGATAAGTATAAAATAAGCATGCTTCAAAATATGCCATTCTGATGAATTTTCTGCTGTGGTTTTTATTACACACACACTTTACTACACAGTTTAGTACTAAAGAAAACAAAAAGAGCTAATTTTAATCTAGACAACAAGTAAACATTCTTTTCCATATTAGTTTAGTTTTAAAATGACTACTGTTACTGTGAAAAAATATACAGAAAAAGAATAGTAATAATTAAAAAAAAAAAAAAAATCAGTTGAACTGTGAGTCTTTAAAAAGATTAGTTTCCTTCTGAATTTAGGAATATGCAAAGAGGATACAAATTTTCCTTAGAACTTTTTGTGTGTCCTAATATTTGGAAAGTTCTATTTCATATTTTCTGGCTTAAAGGATTAGATAATAAGTCTCTCGTGTGAACTTGCACAAGTCATTTGCTTGTATTTTGTCTCAGTTTCCCAGCTTTAAAATGCTTGGGATCATCTTAAATAAGTTAGGCATCACCAAGTCTGTGTGCTTAGTTATTTGAGTTAAAGCCAAGGCCCTCTCCATCATATCTGAAAAATCATGGCTGTCAAGAGAAGTCTCTGGTGACTGGAAAAAGTGAACTATCACTCCCATTTGTAAGAAGAGGAGAGAGGAAGATCTGGAGTGCTACAGGGCAGCGAACCTCACCTTTGTACTTGTTTAGACTATGAATCAGATACTCCTGGAAGATACAAAACAAAGCAGTGATCAGAGACATGCAGCAGGACTTCACCAAGACGAGATCACACCTCACAACCTGGTGGTCTTCTATGGTGCAGTGTTGATATCAGTGGAAAAATTAGGAGGAACTTATGTCATCCACATAGTCTTGTGCAAGAGATTTGACGTGGTCCTGCACCACATCCTTATTACTAAGTTAGAGAACTATGGGTTTGAAAGGTGTACTATTCAGTGGATAAAAAGTTGATTGGATGGTCATACCAGAGGGTTGTTGCCAATAGCTCTATGTCCAGGTAGAGGCCGAACATGACTGGTGTCCTTGAGAGATCTGTCTTCAGTCAGGTGATCTTGAGTACCTTCATGAGTGACTTAAACAATGGGATCAAGCGTGCTCTCAGTAGTTTGCTTATGACTCCAAGCCGAGTGGTGCAGCTGATACAATAGGAGAAAGGGGCCTGGACAAGCTTGAAAAATGGGCTCATGTAAACCTAATGACATTCAATAAGGCCGAGTACAATGTGTTGATCTTGGTTTGAAGCAATCTCAGATATGAGAGCAGCCATGGGAGTCCTGCTGGATGAAAATCTGGAGAAGAGCCAGCAGTGTGCATTTGCAGCCCAGAAGGCCAACTGGTCTGCATCAATACTGTGATGGGCAACAGTGTGAGGGAGATGATTGTCCCCCTATACTCTGCTCATGTGAGGCCCCATCTGGAGTACTGTGTCCAAGTCTGGGGTCCTCAGGATAAGAATGATGCAGAGCTGTTGAAGTGGATGCAGAGGAGGAGAGCTTTTAACTGAAAGATGGGAGATTTCAGTAAGGTGTTAGGAAGAGAGTTTTTTTCTCAGCAGGAGGTGAGGTAAAGGGACAGGTCACTCTAAGGGGTTGTTGGTATCCCATCCTTGGAGGCATTTGTGGCCAGTTTGGATGAGGCCCTGGGCTACATGATTATTTGGGTCTCTTCCAACCTAAACCATTCTATAATTCAAAGAAAGGAGAAAGGAGTCATTGGACAATTTAATAATTTTGTACCTTTATTTGGCAAATATTTTTCAGCAACCTACTGAAATTTTGTGGATTATATTTATTTCCATGATGACTGACTAAATCCAACAAATTCAGACACGTGTACCTAACTTCTATAATACTAAAGATCCCCTTTTCCTCTATCTGTCCTCCTTTACAAACATGAAACAGAAAATTTGTACATCCTTTTTTTTCTAAGCAGCAAGATTCAAGCTCAGTGCCTCACTTCCCTCAGTGCAGCCATACTTAAGAAAGCTGCCAGTTCCTCTCATGTTGGTGTCTCTCACATTAGACCTTCACATGAGAAAAATCAGAGAACTTAGTAGAGAAAATCTGTTATGGTTCTAACTTGCAACATAGAGGACAGTTCACCTGTAATGTACCTTTCACTTGTATCCTAGTAACCTTTTATCAAACCACCCTGAGACTACTGTGACACCTCAAGAAATACCATTCTCATCACCTTGCATTGTTGGATTCTAAACTTTCACACTTGGTTTCTTCTGCAAAGTCTTTGTTTCTGATGTTTAAATTATCATGTTCTTCCTCTGCCTCAACACCCTTTTGCTTTGTAGCTATTAGTCTATAATTCTGTGTATAGTCCTGTTCACCCTGTAGGGTGTAGTTTAAAGCTTCATATTAAAACCAAAACAGCTTAGTAGAAAATAAATAATACTTAATTTAATGTCCAGTAAATATCATCAATAATATAGATGCCAAAATTTAATGGTCAATTAGCATGCAACACCTGAACCTAATAAGGCATACCCTAACCAGCACCAAATATTAGCTACCAAGTTAGAGCAAATCTTGGGGGAAAAACAAACAACAACAACAAAAACAAAAACATAATAGTACTAGAAAGTGAGAAAAAAGACTTTTTCATAATTGTTGACTTGATCATTTTCACCACCTGTTGCTCTGTAGAGGAGAGCTAGAAGAGGAATCTTAACTCTGAGTTAAGTCCATCATTTTTCAGCCAATCTGGAGTGGGGTTTCCTATTTTCTCTTTTTTCTCCTCGTTTCACTCCTCAGCTTAAGGCAATTTTTAAGTTTATGAACATCATCTGCTATGGAATGCTATGAATAAAGTGGCTGGATGTGAAGCTGCCTGAACTTTTACTGTGGAAGAGAGGCAAGTGTATTATAGGCCAGGGCTGAGTAGGGATAGCTAGAAGAGAACGCAGGAGTGGAGATGGATCTCTCTGCAGACCATTTAATGTCCTCAGTTTCACTTGGATCATTAAGCTTGTACCAGAGTCAACTATCTTCGGGGGAAATATGAGTCATAAAGTAAACAGTTTATCCAAAAATGAGAAACTCCTCTTCTGCCTTCTTGCCTAGAATCTGAGTCAGTAATGTGAACAGCAGGGGGCCATCACATCTCCAGTCAAACTGCTTTGCTGATGGTACCTACTCAGCCTTTTATGTTCTTAAACTCTTAGTCACCTCTTCAAAGAAAATACTAAGCTGTTCAGAAGCACAAAGGTGGAGTCCAGGTATATATCTATATATCTGGATATAGCATAAGGAACACTGCTGGTATTTCAAAATTACACAAAAGACACGCACTTGTGAAGGTACCTTTAATGCAGGGCTTATTTGGAAATAGGATTAGGATAGACATTATCTAAGACTCATCAAAAATTTATAAAAGGACACGTTGTTTTCTACTGGAAAATTTCTGGAAGCCACTTTCACAATAGTGTGTCAATTTCATTTGTAATAAAAAAAAAAAAAAAAAAAAAAAAAAAGCTCAAATGCAACAAAGTGAAATCAAATAAAATGGAAACAGTTTACACATTGCAGTTTTCTTTCTTTTAAAATTAAATTTATAGTTTAGAAATAGATTTGCTATATTTAATCATGTTGTTAAAAGATGGATATAGATAGAAATGGAATAAAATGTTTCATTGGCTGCTGTAAACAATACTCCACCACCTGCAAAAATAATCTAATTAAAAATTTCTGACTATATTTCAAAACAAAATCTGGCTTTAGAATATTTCTTATTACAACATCTGTTCCTGTGAGGTCTTACTTCAGGTATTGTTTAAGTATCACAGAATGGATGCAAGAGAAGTAGGCATATTCCTGTCTCTTTAACCCAAGAAAAAAAGAACCGTGGTTTGCAGTAAGATAACTCACTTTGCCTTTACCTTAAATCACTGTTCACATTGCAGAACTGAGGCCCTCTTCATGCTTCCTAGCATGTCCTAGAGATGTAAATCATAGATATTTCAGGGTGTTAAAAAGTTACTGCGCCTTTGTCACCTGCTGCCTCCCCTTCATATATAATATAAATATTAACAGGGGGCTTCTAGTCTTATATAGAGCAGATTTAACAACAAACTTTAATGCAATTCTTAGTAATCTTAAACCACACAGTAAAATATCATTTGGATATCACTTCTTCAGATATATTTCACAGTGACATTGGGAAACTGTGGTTGAAACAGTCTCTATAATGACAAAATCATAGTTTGTATTTTTTTTTACTTTTCTCTCAGGAACATTATTAAGAATGAAAAACTGATGGATGCAAACAATACTCAGGTAATTGTATTTTATATATAGACTCTCAGAAAGGCTTTAGAAAGGAAAAGGAAAGTCTAGTTTACCAGAACTCAGTGTTATTCAATACAGTTTGCTCAGAATAATATGTTGAGCTGGAAAAAAAATAATAATAATAATAATAACAATTCTTAATTTGTAGAGCCAGGTGCATATCTTAAAAATACATGAAACCAGTTTTTTTTTTTTTTCTTGTTTGTTTTTATTTTGTTTTGTTTTGTTTTAACGTATATACTCACATTGAAGACTGAATCTTGATATCATTTTAGAATCAAGCACAATTTGAGGATAATTTTAGCTCCATGGTAAGAAAAATGGGGGAAGGATATAATCGTCCCTGGGTTTCCTTTGGATCAGATGAGTGCTCAGACTAAGTTTTAGGGCAAAAACAAGATTTTCAAGGGAAAAAAAAAAAAAAAAAGAAAAAGAAAGAAAGAAAGAAAGAAAGAAAGAAAGAAAGAAAGAAAGAAAGAAAGAAAGAAAGAAAGAAAGAAAGAAAGAAAGAAAGAAAGAAAGAAAGAAAGAAAGAAAGAAAGAAAGAAAGAAAGAAAGAAAGAAAGATTAAGCCTATCTCAGGTATTCAGTTTCTGAAGGAAATCTATAGTTGTGACTCCTCACTCAGCAGGAATACCCCTAATACCTCAATCCTCTTAGGAACACACACCTTATGCCTCACTCTCTCCCTAACAAATCTATTGAGCAGCATGCATAACTAACTTCCTCTTATAGTATCAGAGGGCTTTGTCAACTCAAATATATGTCTTGCTTACGGTCTTACTGATCTGCTGAACATTACATATGCCTGTTTGCTTCTGCACAGTTATCAGGAAGTGAAGGAGGAAGAGACTTTGCAAGCACCAGGATAGCCAGCTCTGGACTGCACAGCTTAATACAGGACAAGCATACTATGAACTGAAGAATACATCCTTTCCTGAATGTCCACCTTCAGGAATTACTACTGACACACCATTTTGGAAGTTTATTCTGTTATTTATTTATTTTTTCCCCTGTGTGCTTTGATCAAATCTGTCTGTGCACTCTGAAGCCTACCAGTGAATGCAACAGTTTACAACGAATATATGAAGTGTGTGATGCTTAAGAGTTTGACTGGTTTAGATGCAGCTCTTGAGCAGTTCAAACATTTTTTGCATGGCTCAGCTATATTATGTGAGGCATTGTGGAGCAGTGGTGGTAAGGTCTGCTGGTAAACCCCCACAGCTAAGAGACAAATCCAAATTGTCTGGTTTTGGATGCTGGAATTTGACTGCATTCCTAGCTGTTAAAGGGGAAAGAAACTTTGGATTGAATTTGATACTTCTGTGTATTAATTTTAGCAATGAATTCTCTTAAAAACAGGCTTTCTCAGGAGATTTCTGGTAAGTTTTCTTTCTAGTTGTGACTAAAATACTGCAAGAAAAAAAAATACATCTTTAAACACAGCAGTTTTTACACTTTCTCTTCAAATCCCAGCCAATGCCAGGGATTGCAGATGAGAATGAAAGTGGGAATGTGTGTCAGAAGTACATTACAGAACTGTAATGAGGTTTTATCAGCGTGAATCTGAAGGAGCTGCAGCAGAGCTGTGTGGATAGGACAACATGTGGTGAATTGAACTCTGCATACAAACAATTTTCATTACACCGAAGAATACTGAAGTTACTAGTTTGGCATTCAGAAGATCTGGATTTCAATAGTGTCTTGTGATTTCAGTCTATATCAGAAGACCAGTGGGGGGAGGGTGGGGGAGGGGGGGGGAAGAAAAGAAAAAAAAAAATATGCCGAAACTTTCTAGTCTTTTCTAGACTTTCAAAGTCTTTCTAGTGCCACAGTTCTGGTGCTATATTGAAATATCTTTAGCCTTTTTAAAGTTGTTGTCATTGATGATTTTTTTTTTTCCCTGTTTTGTCCCTGAAAGTTCATGTATCATGTACCTACTTGAGTCCAATCTAGTTTTGTTTCCTATGCTGTGGACTCTGTATGCCTCTGTGATTTCTTTGATCTCTTCATTTCTGCCCTGAACGCTGTGGATAATCTGGGATCTCTATCCATCCCTTTGTATAGATAATTGGAATAAATATTCCCTATCCTAGGAAGGGAGGGGAGGGGACAGGAGGGGAGGGAAGAATTGGTCCTGGACTTGACAATTCAAGACATAATTCAAGGACATAGTAAATCCTATTAAATCCTATTTTTTTTTTTTTCATTTCAAACTTTTCACTTCTTGCCCTATCTTTATGTATTTTTTACATACCTGTAGGTCTAAACTATTTTGGCATTTAGTACCAATTTAGTACCAGTGCCTTATCAGGACCCGAGATGTTGCTTTATGTCACCTGGAAAAACTCATTTCATTGGCTTCATGTGCAGCAAAGTGAGTAGATGGTTCATTTGTGAAGATCTGGATCCTTCTCCAAGAGACTCATTTAATGATCAACGCTGCATGGACAGAGGAGGACATTCATGACTGATTGTCCACCGAAAAACTGATCTAAATTATTAAGACAGTTCATTTAGGACATAGGAAATGTTCAGGTCTATGTCAAGCAAAAGCTTGCAATCTCCTGGGTCATGTAATCCCCCTCCATATTACGAGGAGTGAGGGGGAGATGTCATTTCTTCTTCTGAAAATGGACCACTGCAAAGAGAGGTGTGAAAGATTCGTGAGAAAACATTGTTAAGGGTAGCACAGTAAATAAAAGCATTCTCTGGATAAGAGACTTGCTTACTTCAGGGTCTGTATCTTCTCTACAGCTAGACCTACATTAAGAGGAAACAGTTAGACCTATGGAAGAGTTCTGGGACAATGATCTGGGGAACACAGAGTTATCCCTCCCACAGGATCCTGATTTTTCCATGATCCAGGTCCAGTTCCTTGACAGAAAAACAAAAACAAAACAAAACAAAACAAAAAATGAAATGTCTGCATGCCTGGAAGTGCTCATTACAATGTAAGCACACAATACAAGGGAGCAGAAGGAGACTGCGCACTGACAGCAGGGAGGGATGTGCACTGCAACTACCAGACAATTATGATTAGCGTAGACAATTATGATTATGATTTAGCCATAGGATCCCCAATAGCCATTAACAAGATACCACATTTTCCTGACAATAAATAAATAAATAAATAAATAAATAAAAATAGAAAGGAAAAAAATCACTGTCTAAGCAATAGTTCTGAAGCCCATGGGTAAACGTTGCCTTGAACAGGGCTGTAAGCCACACGAGAGAGACTAATTAAATGAGTCTCTGGCCCTTAGTTATGTCACAAATGAGAGCAGGGGGGTATTGTTGCTTTTAATTCACCAGCTGATGAAGAGAAGGGTAAGGGAGGTGGGAAGGGGAGGATGGGAGGGGGGGATAAAGAGGAAGAAAAATGCTCCCGAGCAAAATAAGATTTCTGATGTTTCTTTTGTTTGCAGAACCAGTGAGTGTAAAGAACACATTTCCCCTTCTCTCTCCCAAAGATGGAGCTGTTGCAAAGGAAGAGAGGCAGTTTTGCACACACACACACACACACATTCACACAAAGTTCTGCATTCTGCGGCAGGACTTTGAAGCTTCTCCGAAAACAAAGTGCTTTCTTTCTGTAAGGAGAAATAAAAATCCGTATTATTATAGCAGCTGCGTTATTGCAAAATTCTACCAAAACACAACAACTGATATTAAGTATCTAACCCCTCTTAATTGTCTATTTCATGGGCTTTAGATTTCTGGATTGCTAAAATAACCATCTGAAAACAAGACTTCGATTCATTTTGTTTTATTAGCATTATTATTTCCTTACAATAATAATAACACTTTACACTTATACAGCACCGTTCAGCCACAGATCCAGACAATAAGGAATGGATTGCTGCTATTATCCTGTCACACCCCACAAATGAGAGGGGATAGAAAATTCACCAGGAAGCTGAGAACTGGGGAGAAATTTGCTGAAATCTTGAGGACCAGGAATGAGGCAAAAGGAAGGGTAACCAAATCCATGACAGCAAGGTTAGCTAATTCAGTGAATTTATTTCTTGATAAATCTTTCCAAAGAAAATAAGCATAATGATTTTCGACATTATGAACATTAATTAATGAGAGAAACTCCTTTACAATGTATTCTGATCAGACATGAAGCTGAAAATTTGGCAACTAGTGTGATTTTCTTCTGAGATATATATTCTAGTTGAACAGTTGAAAAAATGATGTAACACCGAACAACAGACCTAATGATCAAAATGCAAAACTTTCACTCTTAGAATCTGTGAATAAATGAATTGTCAGAAGCTCCTCAATGCACTTGCTTACAGATCTAACAGGGGCTTTCTAGAAGCTGATGTCTTTTGAAACAACACTGGTTTTCTATTCAGAAATACATCTGTGTGACTGGGAGCAATTCCTAGCAGTGGAGGTAAGTCTGTCCCATCTGATCTTTGTCTTGCAACTCAGAAAAAAGAAATGTGGTTACTTACAAAATCCTGCTGGAAATAGGCAGCATAAAGTACAGAGAGAACATATTCCTTTTGCCATCTGTTTTGGTGAGTTATTCTGTCTAAGCAGATGACACATTCACATAAAGAAGTGAGTGTCAACACTCTAATTCAATATAGTGTTCTTGATGTCCTATTGTTATAGTTTATACATAGAGAAACTGAGGTACAGTTTAATCCCATTTAACTCTGGGTTGTTATAGTGCAGATATCTGAGCTCATCATCTCTGTTTTCTCTTTTTCTTTTACTGGAGTGTATGGAGGTTTTTATGGAGGTTTTTGGTTGGTTTTTTTTTTGTTGTTTTTTTTTTTCTTTCTTTCTTCTTTTGCTTCATTATTTGTTTTGCTTGTTTAATACAAGGAGGAAATATCAAACAACTTAAGTAATGACTTGTTTGTAGTTTCAGCCAGGAAATTTCTATTCCTCTCCACTGGCAAATGGAGAAAACAGGATTACTTAAATGAACCTCAACTGTGGTACCTTTGTGTTGAGAGAGGAACTATGCCTCTAAACTCTACCACAAGTAGAACACCCGGCCTTGAGTGCAAGCAATGTCTGACTGCCCTTCAGAAGGCAAAAGGTAAAAGACAAAGTCAGTCTGTGCAGGGAAGTACAGCCAGGAAGAAATTACTCTCCAGCAATTGTGAGCACCAGTGTGCAAAATTAAAGAACTCCATCTTCTCAGCTCCAAGAATGCTGAGCCATGTCACAAAGTGCATCTATGGAAAAATCAGGAAGGAAAGCCTGAACATGACTTCCTAGTTCCTCTTCTAACCCTCAGTCACATAACTTTTTTTCATTGACTTGATTCAGTAGCTCCACGTACTGTGTCCCTGACAAAAGGGAAGCAAAACTGATCACAGGAATGGAAAATCAGGTATAGAAGAAGATAATTCTAACCAGCCTGTTTATTTCTTTTTTAATAAAAACAAAACAAAAAGTATATTTATTTGACCTAGCACATGACTCTAACCTTTGTTGCTTCTATTATTCCCATCTTTAGAGTCTTTCCACTTTCTCTCTTGCCAGCAGGAAAGAAGTAACACTGTGATGTTTTATGCCACAGAGACAAAGAGGTATTGATCCTTTTTGCCTCTGGAAAAGGTTTCTAATAATTTCCAGATATATTGTAGATTGCAGTGCTGCTATCTTTAATTAAAAAATGACACAGGATGGAAAGCAATTATTTTGGGGTTGGGTTGCGGGGTTTCTGTGTTTTTTTTTTTTTTTTTTTAATTGTTTTTTAAGTGTAGATTCTTCTTTTTGTTTGTTTTAATGTGCTATGGTACCAGATAAGATGACTAGCAGCTTGAGCAGAGAGAAATTGAAAGAGAGAAGAAGAATATTTGCTCTTGTGTTTATTATTCATTATATTTAAATATGGTGTTTTGTGTTTCATATTCAAAAGATTTCATCATCTGTGGCTCGTTAATCCTTTTGCCCAAGGACTGCGGCATAAAATAAATAAATAAATAAATAAATAAATAAATAAATAAATAAATAAATAAATAAATAAAGTAATGATAAGACACTGTCCAAAAGAAGTCTATGCTTGGATCAACGAAACACATTGCTCTGTCAGTGTCAACCATTTGTAATGACTGCACTGACGCCTGGCTTTGGTCCTGTGGATCTGGGAGTTGGCAGTTAACAAAATACAAGGAATTGTGTGACCTTCTTTCTACCAAAATGTCTTCAGGAGAAAGAGAGATGAAGAAATTTACTTCCTTATTACTGCAAAGTGATCAGAGTTTCATTCCAGTCAAAATGGTGTATCATGTGGCCCATTCAGTTACTTCACTGGTAACAGTTGCATACTTCTGAATTTCTGGCAACAGCAATTGAATTCTTCTTCTTCTTCTTCTTCTTCTTCTTCTTATTTTTTTTATTTTCCAGTGCTAAAACTACACCACATTCACTGTGAAGGGATAGGTACATCTCAGATTAATACAGCTGTCCCAAAAATACAGCTACTATTTGGGGGTTTAATATGCTGAATTCAGGGGGTGTTTTACTTTCAAGTTGGAAAGAAAAAAAAAATAAAAATTGTGGGTGCATGAGTTCAATGTAGCGTAGAGTTTTATATTCTCTGTCCTTTATAAAGAACAAATACTCACTGTTAAATATATCAAACGTGAGTTTTGCTTTGTCCCGTACAATAATTATACTTCTTTCTAGAACTCCAGCTTCACAGACATTTAAATGTATGATTGATCTTTTTTTACAGGAACATGTAGAAATGGAATCAAAGGAGCAGTTTGGAAAACAATGCAGTTGTCTCATTAGAAGTACGAAAGAATTATTCTGTAGGATTAGAAAGGAACACGTCTCCATGAACCCTTGCCCATTTTGTGAGCCCATAAGTGCCCATCCGGTAATTTTACCTCACCTCAGGTTCAGTAAGATCCATAATGACTCCTTCTTCCTCACCTTCAGTGGTACAAATGCAGTAATGACCTGCCAGGAAAGAAAGACCCTTCTAGCTTTTCATGTGAACTTGTGTCCATGTGTTTGCTCTCAAATCTTAACTCCATGCTATACTATCTCTGAGATAACTAGGACTTTGTGTAGAATATGTAGGAATTTTTTATATGCGTTATATTTATTATTATATTATTTTATCCTCTTATCATAGTGGGTACAGAAATGCTGTGCCGAAATAAAGACAGAGGTAAATAAATTCTGACATATAGAACAGTTAAGTGTTTTTGTTTTGTTTTGGTTTGGTTTGGTTTGTTTGTTTGTTTGTTTCTCAGAGAGGCGATGCTGACTTTAAAAACTCAGTTTAGAAGATAAGAATAATTATTTATTAGTCCAAGATTAATTCAAGATAACATGTTGGTTGACATGCTATGACACCAACTCATCTTGTCATACCAACTCATCTTGTCATATCTGAATGCAGTTTTCACTTTTCTGTGGTGATCATAGAAAAAAAGGCAATGACTGTTGCATGTACTTGCTTATATAAATGACATCAATTTGGATATTCTCCCAGCAATATCTCTGCATATAAATATAAATCCCTATCACATTAACACATCCTTTCTGTATTTTATTCAATAGTAAAATTAAGTATAATGAGGATTTCAAATTATACCTTTCTCCAGGCTTTGAAAAGGATCTGATATCACATGCCACAATGATTTGTCATAAGATGAGTGAACCTTTATATACTTCTGGTTCAGATAAAAGTTGACAAACACCCGATGGATATTTATTCAGAATTTATCTGAGCTAATAGAATCCCTTGAGTCTAAAAATTTGGTCTGAAAATGTCTCAGAAACAGAGCTGTCTCCTGAGAATCCAGGTACTATATTCTCCTTCCTAAATAAGGAGAAATTCAAAAATGCAGGTAGTAAAGAATGCAATTTTTGTAAATTTCCATGAACGATCAGTTTGGGTCAAGGTCGTGACTTGGAAACATGCTAGAGAGGAACAGACTCTTATTTTACTCGAATTCATTCAGCCATTCCTTGTCTCAAACAAAAACTGTAAGACACACACTAAGAAAGTCTACCAATATCCAAAAGAATTGGGAACAATACACAAGTAAATAAATAAAACATTTGCTTAACACAAATGCGAGATTCTGGGCAAAAGGAAACACACAAACTACCCTTGTTGTTCTGAGATTTACAGAACTGTATTTCACAGATGCCCTACTGCTTTATTCATACTGTTAAGGGAGAAAGAAACAGTCTCTAACCATCAACACCCACCATTAAATCATTACAAAAACTCTCCAGTTAAAGAGACAGAGTATATACGTAAATACAAATATACTCATACAAACACAGCTATGTACATATTTATGTTTATAAAATGTTGCGTATAGGTGTGTGGAAAAATAAAAAGCTTCTTGAGACTGCTTAGCTCTAAAGTGTATCCAGTGCTACCAGTTGTAAATAAGGTTTTCTCAGTGCCATATAAAAAGCAACCTTAGTATAGTAGAAAAGACAAAACAGAAAAGAAACAAATGTGATGATTTTTCCTTTTTTTTCAATAAAGGAAAGGAAAGTTAAGTCACAAAAATTCAAAGCTGGGATGAAATGCTAGGGGATAAAACAAACAAACAAACAAAAAAACTTGTTTTAGCTGATATCAGGCAATGAAGAAATAGATGTTAGGAATGGCCCATACTCCCAATGTGTCATAAAAAAGCATATCTAAACATGCATAAGAAATAATCAACAAAAACAAACAAACAAAAAAATGGAGTGATAAACATGGCTAATAGAGATATAAAACCTGCCTAAGGTTATTAGTATGGAAATTTCAAGTTTGATACTCCCCATCAGATTGGGTATACTTAAGAGTCTCGTCTACATAATCTTTTGAGGACATTTAACTCCCTCCTCTCTCCTCTGCTAGTAACACAAAACTGTTATAGTACTAGTAAGAATCCTTGCTTGTAATATTAAGAAGCCATGAAAGGAAAGGATTGACACACTTTATTCAAAAGCATTATTAGCTGTACCAGCATTCCTGTCGCTAGCCCTAGCATTTAGGAGAGCCAACTCTCCGTGCTAAGGAGACATATAAAAAAAATAAAATAAAATAAAATAAAATAAAATAAAATAATTAAAAAAAAAAAAAATCTCCTTCCCCTGTAAGTTTTCTTTTGTTCTGTACTCTTAAAGTAACACAGATTACTAAAATTCTTGTCTGGCTTTACTTTGCTCTTTCAAAATATACCTGGACTTATTAGAAAAAAATAACACTCTTTAAACTTTCAAAATATTATCTGTGAAACCTCTAAAGCAATAAATCTCCTGTGCATTTGCACACTATAAGGAAGCTGGTAGAGATACTCTGCACTAGCCTGTAAGGGTAAATTTAGCTTTAGCTTTAGCTAGTGATAGCAGTGAGTGCCAGAGCTGTTATGATATTCAGTGTGACTCTAGGCATACGTTCAGGGAGTAAAAAGAAGTTCAAACATTCAAGGATGAAACAGCAAACATCATGAAAGAAAAGTGAAAGAGAAAAAAGAAAAATAATTTGGTTGCTTACACACTCCAAAACTTCTGATTTTAAAGGGATTCTTAAGAAACTCCTCAAGTGGGTAGATAGAAGTCCAATGACTCTGAAAGAGATTCATACAAAGGCACTGAAAAGAAAGGAATGAATTACCTGTAAAAGAATTCATAACATGTCTTACCGATGCAGCTTCAGATGGGAATGTAATTTATGGGTAGAAGATAAAATAGAGGAGTTTGGTAAGATTAAGGATCCTTTTTCAAGTTTTATGGAGAAACATCCTTAAGAATATTAGGAAATTTTAGTGAATCACTGACTTGAATTGAATCTACATTTCTCTGAAAACAAACCAAATACTGATAATGCACATCAGACAGTAATGTGAAGAAGAAAGTTAAATTTATTACTTGCTATAAAGGAAAAACATTACATATTTTGTTTTGTCCTTTTTAAATATTTTTTAAATTACTATCTGAGTTACCTCATTACGATAATGAGACTGTGTGTGCATAGCATTTTACAATGTATTTGTTTACACAAACACACACAATACAAAGGAGAGCTTCCATCTGGTATTTGACATCCTATGCTGTTAGGATATTTGTCACACTGAGAGTTGTTTAAAATAAAAATTAAAAAAATAAAAATAAAAATCAAGATAATACTCGTTGTCCCTTACTCTTCTGTGGATAAATGCCTTCTAAATCCTTTAAGAGGATGTAGACATACCTCTGAGAAAATCACCCAGGTCCAGAAGACAATGGGGAGATTTGAAAGAACATTTAATCTGCTTTAATCTCATCTATTAACTGTTTTGGCTGTCTGATAATCCACATTGTGAAGAATCAGCAGTAGGATTGATATAACTTTTGCTACTGAAAAACAGATGTACTTTGCTGATCTGATGATCAAATAAGGAGTTGCTCCAAAACTTCTGGCTCTGGACTACCTGACTTCTGTACATATTCCTTAGAATTTCCTTCATACAGGTTTGCACAAGTACTTGTAGATATTTAGGATAAAATACTTGCATGAATCTGAAGTAACCTTAGGATATTAGTCAGTTTCATTGCCATTGTATTGCTCCTGGCATAAAATAAACAGACCATGCTGGAGAGTGGTAAAGAGAAAAAGAAAGAAAAAGAGAAAGAAAAAGAAAAAGAAAAAGAAAAAGAAAAAGAAAAAGAAAAAGAAAAAGAAAAAGAAAAAGAAAAAGAAAAAGAAAAAGAAAAAGAAAAAGAAAAAGAAAAAGAAAAAGAAAAAGAAAAAGAAAAAGAAAAAGAAAAAGAAAAAGAAAAAGAAAAAGAAAAAGAAAAAGAAAAAGAAAAAGAAAAAGAAAAAGAAAAAAACACAAAAAAAACAGATCTGTATCAGATAGGAGAATTCTCAGTAAAAAACACTGCATTGAAGAAAACACAATAATACTCAAGTGCTGAGATGGGAGGTACCATGCACTGAGAAGTGTCCTTGTTTTGTTTGAGGAGCACCTGCATGTTTTTGATGCAAAGATCATGTTTAAGTATGAGCTACTGAGTTCTTTATATATTTGTCTTGCTGGAGGTGAAATAGTTAAATCAGTGAAGCAAAAAAAGAGATAAACGTAAAGAGCTCGAGAGAGAAAATAATGTATTCCCTATTGCTGATGACAAACTGTACTGAACACTATTTCATCAACTATTTATCTTGCATCCAGAGCCTTGAAAAGATACCTATAGATATTAAGTATTTTAAGTTGATGGACAAATCTTAGTTTGGTTCATGTGTCCAGGGGGTAATTCACCACCTCTCCATTGATCAGGAAGCACAAATGTCACCACCTGGTTTAATAGTGACCTGTGTGCTTTTTCCAACAAAATCTGCTGAGTGCAGACAGCAGAATCAAGGTTGTTCCTCCCACAGCAGATGAAATCAGGAGCCTATATCATTATCTTTTATATGAGTTCAACTTTCTATAGCTGGGAATACAGTTGTCCTCTAGCTCTCACTCAATTTGATTAAAAAGGATTATAAGACTGTTATTTTTTGTGGAATTTATTTGGTTTTTGAGATTGGTCTGAACCCTATCTGGTTGCAATTAATCTGTGAGGGCTCAGAACTGACAGACTGCAAATGAAACAACAGTTCACTGAGTAAAATACATAATTATGGGGGTTTCCATCATGTTAACTGAACAACATACCTTATTCACAAAACTGAGACTTCTGCTGTTTTGGACAACATGGACTTTAGCCCTGGGAACAAAAAAGGGTCCTATTATTTGTTCCACATCTGTGCATTATGCAGAGGAGTAGTGTGACTGCACTGGAGTATGTGGAGCAGATGTGACAGATCAAGAAGTCACACCAAGTAGGAAAATATCATGCGTATTTCTTGGACCAACCGCACTGTAAAAGGGGAAAAAAAAAAAAAAAAAAAATATATATTAATAAAATAAAAATCAGCTATTGTAATATCTCTGGAACAAAGCAAGTGAAACATCTACAGTGTATAGCAGGTGCACAAATTTACCTTGGGTGATTAATGTATTTTGAACATAGAGCTGTCATTGCAGGTCCTATATGTTTTTGTCTGCATTGGTGCTGTACACCTGTGGCACGTTGATAAAGCATTTGCTGTACAGTGAAGACAACTGCCAGGTTTGGTATTTTTGGACTTCAATTATCATCTTACTTCACACAGATGCATACAACGATATACCCAATATATTTTCAAGTTCAATTAAAAAAATAAAAAAAAAATAATTGTGAGGAAAGGGAATAATAAAATACTTGTACTGTGCTTAGCTTGAACAGCATTTCAAGGCTAAACTAATACACTTCGCTTTGACAGTACTTGCTAAGCAAACTCAAAGATCAGCAAGAAACGTAGAGGAGAGTAACCTTCATCCATTACTCCATGATATTATCAATAGTCACAATCTTTCTGAAATATTTTCTAAGCAAATTGAATAGTAAAAAAAAAAAAAAAAATAAAGTATATGTGCATAACTGCTTGTGTTTAGATAAAAAACAGTAAGATCTACTCTAGGTCCAGATAATGCCCTTACTGTACTGACTTTTGAAATAAATTGTAAGTTACAATAATAATAAATAAATAAATAAATAAATAAATAAATAAATAAATAAATAAATAAATAAATCCTCAATGTTAGTGTTCCTTTTATCACTTGAGTGCTGATATGCATTTAAACCTCAGAAATTGTCCTATCTAACTTAAGAAATCAATTTTACTTTGTGTGAAACTTTCATTGATTTTCACTTCAGAAGACTATATATTTCTGCTATAACTAATACCACTGAATAATAATGAAAAATAAACAAATAAAAAGAAGAAAAAAGTAAAAGAAAATAGAAAAGGAAAAGGAAAAGAAAAAGGGAAAGGAAAAGAAAAGAAGAAAAAAAAAATAAGAAGAAGAAAATTGAACCTTTTTGTGAATGTATTAGATCCAAAGAGCTGGGCATTTAAGTTTGGTATGTAGTTTGCATCAGCCTAGAAAACAGCATTTCTCACTGACAAATGACTATGCAGTTCTTGTGTGTTTATCTCAGTGAAACAATAATTCTGCTATAGATCATAGTCATAAAGCCCAAAGTATTGGCCACTGCATTTATACAACATGATGTTTCATGACCTATCAAGCCAAATAACTGTCATAATCATATGTATGCATACATTTTCAGTCTTTGGAAATTATTTCAGTAGATTTATCAAACTAAGGACCTACTGTTAAAATGTTTGCATTATATTTGACATATATTAGAAATATATACAACTTAGTATTTCATGTGTATTTACATGCATGCATATTATCTTCACAGCAGGGGTGATATACAAGCTGAACTTGATCATTATTTGGTTAATAAGATTCTTTCTCCTCTGCAGAATGGCTAGAGGTAACTCACACTGCAAGCTTAAATTTCTAGCTGATGTCTTAGTCCACTGAAGCTATGTATCAATAAAAAGAAAAAATTAAGAAATAAGTCCTCTCAGAATATGGCAATATGTACCAGGAAAAATTCACTCACCTCTCTCCTGGAAAACTTAGCTCTTTTATGTATGTGTATGTTTGCAAGTATTTGTTCATTCCTCAACTTACATTATAGTTTTCTGCCCACGCTGCTGAAGAGGCAAAAGATGGCAGTATTGATACATCTATGAAAGGAGCAGTTCACTGACTAAACTAGAATATGAAGATTCTTCTTTACATTTCATCTCTATACTTTCTTTCTCTTTTTCTTTTATTTCCCACCCTCCATATGTCCTTTATTAAAAAAATAATAATGATAACATGAAGCGAAATTAAACAAACAAACAAAAAGAACTATTCTCCTCATCATCCTCTTTGAAAAATAATCTCCTCCTCTGCCCCTGTGAAACCGAGGGAAACAAAGAGAATTATTTTGAAAGGTTCTGCAGTTTGTTGAAATGAAGAATCAAAACCAAACAAAAGCAGAGGAAGAACTGAAAGGGGGTGGGAGGCAGCAAGCATGATAAATTACTGATTACTAAATGGAATTGTTTCAATCAGGAACTTTAAAAAATGAAGGGGGAAAAAAAAATGAACTTGCTTTGTTTCTTGATTTTTGCTTTTTGCAAGAAGATCAAAGAGATTTATGACCTGTGTCTCTTCAAGTCTGATGCCAGGAAGGAACATGTTCTCATTAATAGTCATTTTCTCATCATAATAGGGTTTTCATGCAGACAATGTGCACAGCTTTTAGAAAGCTGATTGTTGACAAAATTTTCAATAAGTTTCAGTCCAATGAATGACATACAGAGAACAAAATTAAAAGAGTGGTTTGTAACTTTTATACATTCTGCAGGTAAAATCAAACCTTTCTTCCAGCCAAGATCCACCAATGAAATCTTGAGATTGAGAACTGAATGAGCTTGCAAGCAGAGAACCCCCATTAAAAAAAAAAAAATAATAATTCTTTTGGAGTTTAAAAAAAATATTCTAAACAAACAAACAAACAGGAAGAATTCATCTGCCTCTGTGAACTTCAGTAAAACTTCTTAAAACTGAAAATCTTGAGAGAATCAAGTTTTCTCTTGAGATTTATCATGCACTCAGGTTTCAGATGAGTTAGTAATACAGGCAGCTGGGGACAATCTCCCATGGTATATTACTGCATAATTAGTTACAATATGGGGATTTTATGCCTCCCACTGCAGACCTTAGAGACCAGATACTGGGTGGAACGGGCCATTTGTTTGTTCTGCTATGTTGGTCCTTCTCATTCTATTTAGATAGCATTTTTAAATCCTAAATAAAAAAGACTATCTGTAAGTGTAAAATCAATACATGCAAAAATATTTTCAGTCACAGAGGGAGGTAATGTAAGTTTGAGGTTAGGGTGAGAATGTAGTCTGAATCTTACCTTCAGTGCGTTCCATCTGAATCTTACCTTCAGTGCATTCCATGTTACAGCAACAAGCCTCGTTGAGAAGATTTCTGCTTCTGCCTTTCCCCAGAAATTTGTTCTTTGATTGTGCTTTTTGACTTGATTTTCCTCTACACAGTAGCTCTGTATGAGATAAGTTAAAAAAAAAAAAAAAAAAAAAAAAAGTATAAATATTTTTGGAGAGGTAAGTTTTTGGTTTTTAAATCATAATTTTTCATGGAAGTAATTCAGAGATATATAAGGGAATGTGTGATACCGTCTCCACTGCCCCTCCTCAGGAAGTTGAAGAGAGCAAAGAAGTTGCCTATCAGCTTTCTGTTCTTCAAACTGGACAGTCCAAGAACCCCTAGCCTCTCTTCACAGGACAAGTCTTTCAGCTCTGTTATCAGCTTTGCTGCTGTCATTGCATGCATTCAAGTTCTCAACCTCCTTCTTGTATTACGGGGCCCAGAATTACACGCAGTGTTCAAAGCAAGGACATACAAATGCTAAATACAGTGGGACAGTGGCCACTGTGACTGGTTGGCTACACTGTGTAATGTATTGACTATCTGCTTTATTACAAATGTAGCAATTTCAGTGCAAATAGAGTTTTAAGACACTTCTCTGCTTTGCAGTTGCTCTTGGAACGACTGAAACAAAGCACTGCTCTGCAGTTAGAGAAGCAATAGAAGTCCATGGTTATCTGGTTACTTTGCCTGGCAGAAAAGTGGGTTTAATGCCATGTGCACTGCTTGAAAATATACCTGTTCACATGCATATATGTGTGCAAGAATGTACGCATGCATACGTAAGAATGTTTTTTAGGGCTAGCTGTAGACCAGATGAGTGAAAAATAAAGAATATAATTTCTAAGGCCGTATTTTTTTCGAATATTGTCTCTGCCTTTGTTACCTTCAGTTCTTTGTACTATCTCATCTTGACCTTTAATGTGAAAGCGGGAACAAACAAGTAATCATGGAAAAGAATAGGAAAGGTGTCTACTAACAAGCTTTGTACCTGGAAGAAATTTAACATTAAATTACACCCTCAGGAAACACCAGTGGCTCAGTTTTTTTTGCAGCACTGAGTCATACCCACAGTGCACTTTCTGCAGTTATTCCACTGTGCCATAATTTGCCATATTTTTGTTCTGAGGCAATATAGGTCTGCATACATCAGCCACCTAATTCCCGTCTAAGGTAACCCTCTTCCATTATTTGTGGGCATCTTGTTTCTCAGTTTGAAGTGACCTACAATCTCCACATTTACAATAGTTTAGAGTTCAGGTAAAATAGAAACAAACAAGACACTTCACCAGCTGCTGTAGGTTAGGCTAGGAAAACCCTGAAACAGGAAAGTGATGTTGCTCAAAATACATGACCACAGGAGCTCTCACACATTAAATTGCTTAGAGTTACTTATGTATACTTCTATCAACCTGCAGTAGAGCTGGAGTTGCCGGAGAGAAACAAATCTGGATGAAGGTAGTCTGGAGAAGATTTGAAAATCTTTAGTTCCAAAGATGGTATCCTTCAGCTAGAAAAATGAAAGTAGTAAGATACTGCAGACCATCCATTAATGAACTGAGGAAAAATAGCTTCACGATGCCCAGGCTTTTCTATAGCAAGAAGATAAGCACAAACTTACTATGCATTTGAATAAAAAGAATGTGCCTTATTTAAAGTAAATGACTTTACTTTTCAATGTGTTGTTGATCATATTCATTACAGAACCACAAAGGATTTAGCTGACAAGAACTTAAAGGATAGTAAAATAATTGCCCTGTGCCAGTGCCCTGATTTAGAAATCACTGCAAGTATAATAGGATCATCATAATAATTCCTAGTGTTCAACATTTTTCTACACCATCAAAAACTCCTGACTTCATCACATTCTAATTTCATCACACTCATCAACTGGCACAAGCAACATCAGTAAATAGCAGCTAGGCAGAATGTAGTATAAGCAGAGACAAATCTTGGGATGGAATTAATGGCTGAAGCAATCAACGAAACCCTGCACAGCTATGGAAAGAGCAAGTGGAATCTTTTCTGAGTGCTGACAAAAACTCAATACAAATGATCTCTTTTTTCTTTTATTTTTACTTACTTTCTTTATGTATTTTTTTTTTCTTTTTTTCTTTTTTTCCTAGTTTACTGCAGCAGAATTCTTTCTGCACAAACTTAATGCACTAGAATCCACACAGAGATTATTTTTCTGTAAGGATGCATATTTACTGAATAAGTGTTGTCCAAGTATAAGAACGCTAAGACTTAAGAAATTCTGTAAGTACTTTCAGATACAGAGCCTAGATATAGATTAATGAAATTAAATTCATGAATGATTATCAGAATCATCAGGAAAATGTTTCTGTACTTGCTTTGGGTTAAGCATTATAGCTGTGGACATACTGGCACTAGATGACAGTCCTCCCATTTTAAATTGATAGAGAAAAATCACTGTCACTATATATATATATATATATATATATATATATATATACACATATATATACACACATAAATATACATATACATATTTCATAAGTAGGTGTTGAATTTCAGTTTCAAGCTGTAGTGACCATTGTGGTACTACAGTATTTCTTTTGAAGAATGTTACTATGCCTTAAAATTCTAACTATTTCAAAATAAGGTTAGAGAAAGTTTAAATTTTTACATCATTAGAAGTTATTTCTAGAAGATAGAGATATGTAAATTAAATATATATGTATATGATTAAAAGTCAGACTGTAGTTAATTGTGACTGTAGTCTAATGATAGATGATCTCTTACTGAAGCATATGTTAATGTACTCATACAGACATATGCTTTCAAAATAGGATATGTAACTTACAATACTTTGAAATATAGGCATGGACATACAGCTGCACACAATTTTATAAAAATAAAACAAACAACAGAAAAACAGGGTTAGAAGAATTAATCCTATGCTCCTTCATAGAAGCAGGTAGTTGACCGGCATCTGTTATAATTTAGCAAGAGAAGACAATGAATAGATTGTACATATATTAATTTGGAGGTGAAATAGATATAGAATTGTTCCTAACATTTCTGATATAACAGTCAGCTCAGTTCAATAGTTCAGACATAAATTTTATAGCAGGAGTGAGTAGATGGATATTCTTATAACATTAAAATACCTTCATATAGCAGTTTTTATGCATAAAGTGTTGTAAAATAAAAATATAGTCCACCATCTCAATATTATAGCTGGGCAAACCAGAGAACTGGTATATGTGTAAGAGAAGTGATTTAGCCACTATCGTATAGGAGGACCCTGTATGAGTCACAGCTGGAATTCAGCTATCCTATTTGATTTCTATCAGATTTATATTCACTCACCAACATGCAGGAGAGAGAATAGTAAATACTTTTCTTGTTTGTTTTTATTTTTTTATTTGTGTCATGGTTTCTGGGATTTATTCCATAATAGATCAATTTATTTGGCAATCCATTATTTTATTTTTATTTTTATTTTAAACCGGTGACTTCTTTTTGCAAAGGTAGCATAAAACTGCTCAGATATTGTTTTGTCCATCCATTTGTCTAAGCCTAAGGGCCTGATTGTCATTTTCACTGAGACTACTTTATATTTCTCTAACCATGTCAATGAACCTTATAGTCATGGCTATAAATGTAATTTACACCTACTTGAGAGCTCCTATGCATTGCCAGAAAGATGTATCTTAGGAAGAAAAAGGCCCTAATACCCTTTGAAATCTAAATGTTGATCTCTTTTGTAGGAACATTACTTGTATATTCCACTGCACAATCTAGAAAATACAGGCCATCTGCTATCTTTGTGATATTACTGACAGAAATATTCTAAAACATCTCATACTCCTAATCCAAAAATTATAATGATCTTTTCACGTTAGTTTATAAGGCAGTTACATAAAGAGTAGGGAAGGGAAGAAAAATTAAATAGCAACATCTGGAATTCCTAAAAACACTTCAGCCTCGTTAAAGATTGTGACAATGATAATGAAGCAAAAATACACCCAAACAATTAAAACCTGCTCCATGACAAGACAACTTGCTCTAATTAGGAGCTGAACATGATCTAGAGTTAAAATGTAACATGGTCTAACTTTCCAGTAAGTTTGGGAAATGCAACATGCACCAGCCAAAGTCTTGCTATGTGCATCAAAAAATGGCACAACTTTCTGTCACTCTAGGGAGGCTCTTTGACCAAGTCATATTGCTAAAGAGGTGAAAATTATTCCCGCTTATTTATGGGGATTGTACAGGTTATTTATCAGTTTCTACTTGGTCATCTTCACACCTATATTTGCTGACTATTACCATAATCACACTTGAATCCACAATGTCCGATATATTTAAAATGTAAAACACAAGCTATAAGAAAATAAAGCAAGCAAAAAATAAAATAAAACAAACAAACAAAAATCTTTAATTTCAAAAAAAAAAAAAAAAATCTTTAGATTTTACTGTTATACACTTGCACAGGGAAGAAATAATTCTACAGAGGATTGCTATCCCATAATATAATTGTGTAATCCAGTATCCTATATCTAGACATTTTGGGCAAGAACAGATGAAGCATACTTTATCCTAAAAAGAAACTCAAATTAATACCAACATTCAGACTATGAAAATAAATATTTATTTCAAGATATTTTGTGAGATTCTCTATTCTTGTCCAAAGATTTTTCTCAGTTCTGCTTGATATGTATGATGTCTGCTCTGTTATGTCCTGCGTCAAAGAGTTCCACAGTCCAATTATGAATAATGTCTTTATGTTCATTAGTCAAGAATGAGTTGCCTTTCAGATTCAATAGATATCTACTTCTTCTTTTTAGATGTTTTATTCTCTATGCCAGATGGAATCTGACACTGCAACTTTGTCTTCCTTACAGTGTCTCAGAAGTCTTTCAAATTACATGATAGAATAAAACTGACCTCTGAAATTGTAATGGTTTGCTCCACTTTGTCATTTTCTGCCATTTCTGATGCAAAGCTATATCTCAGATAAGTTATATAGAAAGTATCCCCATTTAATAAAACCTAAGACCGTTGACTGTGAGTCTACTCAATTATTTCATGAAGTCTTGACATTGATAATATTGATTTTGCTGTGGAGACTAGCTTTAGGGCAGCTTGTGGGTGGGCTGCTGAGCAAGCAGAGGTGGCGCTGGCACATTCATGGTACTGTTTAAACGCCCTCCTAGCACACCATTGGTCATTTGCTGCACAGACCAGCTTCAGGGCAGATAAGACTGTGCAGAGCAAGGGATCTGAAGTAAAAAAAAAAAAAGGTCGAGAAAAAGTTCTTTTTAAGGGCTGAATGATATCTATCCTGAGAGAGATGGCTGATGTGGTCGCTGAGCTGCGCTCTGTCATATTTGAAAAATGGTTGTCCACCCAGTGATGTCCCTTTCTCACCCCAATTTATAGAAGAGAGATGAGGTTCTTTTAATATCCATATACCCGGCACGAGCTTAAGAAACAGCGGTTCAAAAGTTGGTCCAACCAGTTTATTATAAATCCTAATCAGGGAGATGGGGAAGGGAAGGAGGGCAATAGAAAAGATAGAAAAAAAAAACAAGAATTGCGTAAAGAGTGGGGATAGTCATCACCAGGATCCAGCAACAGTCGTGTTGCACGATGTTTTGAAGGTCCAAGGCAGAAGCAGCAGGGGAGAGAGCAGCAGCATGGCCAGCCTTGGGCAGCAAGCAGGCAGCAGGCGGCAGTTGCAGAGCCAATCTGGGGGAAAGCAGGAGAACTCAGGTAGCAGGCCCAGGTGAGTCCGTCAGCAAGCAGGAATTCCGTAGCAAGGAATCTGATGGCAGACACCTTTGTTCTTCTTCAGCATTGTGGTAGAGTGCAGAGCAAGTCCAGGAGGGAGAGAATGCAGAGCAAGTCTGGGAGAGAGAGAGGCAGATTGTGAGGCTACTCATATCAGAAACCTCTTCTTCTTCATGAGGAATATGTTGCCAGAAAACGTCACGTTCTTCATGAGGAATCTGTTGCCAGAAAACCTCACCCTCATGATCTTAGGTCCCCATTTTATCCTTTTACTCTTTCTGCCTACGTGACATCCCTGGGTGCTTGAGCAAGAGTCATGTGAGAACCCCCTGAGATGGCTGTCTTCCTCGAGATAAGCCCACACAAAAGACCGCTTCACGGCCATTAAGCTGCAGCTTATCTCTCTCATTGCCCCTGGCCTTGTCCATCTGTGTCCCTCAGACAAAGGATTTCACAACCCTTGCCGAGGACTTGTCCTTCAAAGTTCTCCAGACAAAGGATTTCTCAACCCCTGCCCAGGACTTGCTTGGACTTGTTCATCTGTGTCCTCGGCAAGCTTTGAGACAATGATGACGTAAAATAATAATCTCTTACAGTCACCAGTGACTAGAAAAAGGGAAACGTTATTCCCATTTTAAGAGAGGGAGAAAGGATAACCTGGTCTTAGGACCGGTGCTCTTCAGCATCTTCATCAATGACATAGACGATGGCAATGAGTGAATCTTCAGCAAGTTTGCAGATGTCACCAAGCTGAGAGGTGCAGTTTATACATTGGAAGGAATGGTAGCCCTCCAGTGGGACCTGGACAGGCTGAAGAAGGGGGCCCATGAAAACCTAATGAGGTTCTGTCAGGCCAAGTGCAGGGTGCTGCACTTGGGTCGGGGCAATCCCAGGTATTGATACAAAATGGGAGAAGATCTCCTTCAGAGCAGCCCTGTGGAGAAGGACTTGAGGGTCCTGGTGGATGAGAAGCTGGACATGAGCCAGCAGTGTGCACTTACAGCCCAGAAAACTGTGTCCTGGGCTGCATTAAAAATAGGCCAGCAGGGAGAGGGAGGTGATTGTCCCCCTCTACTTAGCTCTTGTGAGACCCCATCTGCAGTACTGCATCCAGGTCTGAAGCTCCCAGTACAAGAAAGATGCAGAGCTCTTGGAGTGGATCCAGAGAAGGACCACTAAGATGATCAGAGGGCTGGAGCACCTCTTCTATGAAGGAAGGTTGAGGGAACTCGCTTGTTTAGCTTAGAGAAGAGAAGGTTCCAGGGAGACGTCATTGTGGTCTTCTTGTACTTGAAGGGAGCGTATAAACAGGAGGGGGGACGGCTGTTTATGAGGGTAGATAGTGATAGGACAAGGTGGAATTGTTTTAAACTCAGACAGGGGAGGTTTAGGTTAGATATTAGGAGGAAGTTCTTCACCCAGAGGATGGTGACGCACTGGAACTGGTTGCCCAATGAGGTTTTGGATACCCCATCCTTGGAGGCATTCAAGGCCAGGCTGGATGTGGCTCTGGGCAGCTTGGTCTGGTGGTTGGTTACCCTGCCCATGGCAAGGAGGTTGAAACTAGATTATCATTATGGTCCTTTTCAACCCAGGCCATTCTATGATTCTATGAAGTCCTGTGAAAAGAATCCAGATGAACAAATCAAAACAATCCTTTTATAAAACTGAGACCTTCATCAGAAATACTAGAACCCATTTCTTACATGGGCAAGACCAGAGCAAAATTCATCAAGCACAAGCTTGAGACTTGAATGATTTTCTTTTTACTGAAGCTACATTTCATCTGTTGATATCAAACTTTTACTTCAAAAGATGATTTACAATTTTCCTATGTGTGTCAGCTTGAAGGAAAAGATTTTGGCAAGTATTGGGAAGTATCTTTGCCAATTTTAAATTGTCTCTAAAATACATGACTTTAGGGAAGATTATTCAATGAACATCCAAGCTAGGTGCAGGTCTCACCTCCTCTCTTTTGTCTCACTAATTATCTGTAACAAAAATCCATCCGTCTAGTTCTTGTATCTTCCAAAAACCTGCCCATATATATATATATATATATATATATATATATTTTTCATTTGGTAACTGTGCCACCTCTCCACTTTGATCACAACTGAAAGTTTCATGTCTGCCACCCAAACTGGGCTATCATTAGCTCTCTTCAGAAATCTTCCCAGTGGGAACACCATTGCAATGGAAGCAGCTGTCTGGACTTTTGAAGTTGAGCCTATATGTCTGTATTTTTCATTAGCAATATAGCAACCTTAGGCAAAGTACTTATGTACTTATGTATAAAATGTAATAATGTTTCCTTCCTCACAAACTTCTTCTGGCTCAGCTGTTTGAAACCTCAGCCATGCAATGAACTTCATGTTGAAAATGACCTACTGCAAGTTAATTAAGAGATCAGGACTGCAGATTGTAAAACACTAGCAGGAAGAAGGACTTTTTTTTTTTTTTTTTTTTTAATAGCATCTCTCAGACTGCAGCCCTGATCTTCACTGAAACCTTTAGACCCCAAACTAGGTTTGAGTAAATAAAAATAATATTATTACATGTAGTATTAATGTCATGGGAGCAGATACACTGTCAGCTTCTTATTTCTCCTAAATGAATCTCCTGCAGACCACATTAGTTTTCAACCAAGTTTTTGTTTGCTTTTAAATTACTACCTATGTCTTCTTAAGACTCAACAGGCTAAATTCCTAGAAGAGATTAACCAAATTATCTTTAATATCACATAGACATATAAAGTATTAGTTTGTTTGTATTATTAGCTACTGTTAACTTTATTTCATTTAGATTAGAAAATCCAGCAAGCAGTAGAATAAGGTCAGATAGCTTTGATGCTCATATTTTCCTAATTACTTTCTATCTCTTTCTGTGTTTCTCTTGCTCTCTTATTCTGCCCCCCGTACCCCTCCATCATTTTTTTTTCTGTTGTTTCCCTCCAAAGCCTTCATGCATGACAATAAATCGCTTCTCCATCAGTAAGACTACCCAAAAATTTGCAGCAAATATAGCTGTGAGCAAGTGGAGCAAAATTTTGATTCTCATTATTACATTCTGCCTCTTTCTGATATAAAAGGAAAACAGGAGGCAAGGAAGAAAAAAGGGGAAAAAGGAACCCCTTAAATCATAAACTTTCCATGCATGTAAACCCAGTAGTTAGTACACAACCTTGTCACCTTGACATTTATTCAGCTTGCTGGAGACTCGTGTGACCTCAGTCAGAACTAATTAACACTTAATTGACTTCATGAGAATTTTGTTCAGCAGTTCTGATTTGTCACTCATGTTTCATGATGAACTGTAGCTTTTGAGAGCTCAGCAGTTGTGGGAGGTTTGGCAGGTGTCGGGGGAGTAAGAGAGGGAAGGGGAAAAGGGGAGCGTAGGAGTTTCTGCCTGTCTCTTTTTTTTTTCTTTCTTTCTCTCTCATTGAAACAGATACGAGGGCATGAGAGTAGCAAAACAAGGCATTCAATAAATTGTCATTGTGAATATATTTTATTTAGCTAAAAGCACAATTTACAGTAGTTGAAGTTTGATTGATTTGTTGATAAACACTAATGTTTAGCACTTGATAATTTTTCCATGTTAATATCCTTAACTTTGGCAGTCCTGGCTGGAAGGACCCTATAAATAGTATCAGTGTCATCATCCTTTTTAAGTTATTAATGAGCCATCATGTTTATATAGGTTGGGATTTTGGGACAGGCTGTGCTTGACTACAGTTTCTGACACTGATGCGTTAGCAGTTGGAACTGGATCTAGATTAGAACAAGTAGGGGAAAAAATGGAAAAGATAAAAGCAAAAAGCTCAATTCTAACCAAATGCTTTTGGAGTGGACAAAAACTGTTAATGATTTAAAAATAATTAAAAACATATAGAAAATTACAGAATAACATGCACAATCTGTTCTGATGTTACTGCTGCTTGAAATAAATTTCTGACTAATTATTATTTCACCCGTGACATAAGATATATATACACTTTAGCCCTCCTTCACACAGTGCTGCATCTTAGCCTATATGCAGACTTTCATGATTGCCAAGGACTGACAAGACACTAGAGAAGACTTTACTAATTAACTAGGCCAAGCTATATACTGCCTAGACGCACATCAACTTCAGTCAAAGCTGTAAAACTTGTACGTACATGTTTGAACAGTGATGTTCTTCTCCAACTGTGATGTTCTAATGAGTTGTTAAATATTTGTCCAGTATTCACGAAAAGGTATTTTGTGCTAGCAAGAGATATGTTTTCTTCTATCTGTATCCTTTGGAAAGTCAGTACACCTATCTCTACTGTGTATGCTCAGTTGGGCAAATCTTTACCTTCTGCCTTCCCTCAGTAAGCCACATGTTGATGACACTGTGATGGCCTCCAAGCTCTCTATGAAATGCTGGGTTCATCCTGTATCCTCCAAAATGGAGGATGGGGAGCCAGGAAGAGAGCCTCTTATTTTTTCTCTGGATAAAAGCAATTCTGGGTGCAAAACATTCTGTTAGATAGTTGCCAACTTTGATTCTTCCACTGCCAGAGTATACCAACCAATGTCCGCCTGGAACATTTTTCACTCTTTGGAGATCCCTTTTTTCCTCTTTCATCTTCATTATACATAAATATATATTATTTACAATCTACAAAACCTGTTCCTTAAATATATAAATGTGTACAATTATAATTACATGTATAAATAAATATAAACAAATTTATACAATTTATGAAAAACAAAATATAAAATTTATGAAAATAAACCAGTTGTAACACTATTTTGCCTTTTAAAAACCTATCAAATCTGCCTAGTTTTACAATGAAGATTTGAATTTGGAAGAGGAGGTCTAGAAAAGAGCATTCACGTCATAATATACAATGCCTTGAAATCAACAATCGCTATGAATATATGGATAATATATATTTTTAGCCTTATTAAAGGGTGTATTTACATTTGAGATTTTGTTTGTTTGTTTGTTTTGATTTTGATGAGGAGTGCATTTCTCAAATAAATGTTTCCTCTCTCTTGCTATGCTTTTGTTCAAGTTCTGGAGTATGTAATACCGATTTCTCTCAGATGAAACTACTTTGTAGAATGTGCTCCTTCAGTAGATCCAGTGTACTACACCACACAACCACAAGTAGATTGTCAGTCCATTGTTCTGTAGTTGAGCTGACCTACTGTGAAAAGTAAGCCCAGACCTCTGTCACACTCCAATTTTTAAGAGGAAGAGGAGGTTCTCTGCAATCTGTATACCCGGTGTGAGATTAAGAAACAACTGTTCAAATGTTGGTCCAACCAGTTTATTACAAATCTTAATTAGGCAGATGGGGAAGGGGAGGATGGACACCATTATGAATTAGGATAATGGGAAAGGGAAGGAGGGTGATAGAAAGGATGGGGAAGAAGAAGCAAGGAGTCTTTGTAGGAAACAAGAGGGAGGTAGTCACTACCATGGATCCAGCATGGTTTGTAGTTCAGTCTTCTGTAGTGGTGGGTCACTGGGCATTGTTCCGTTGATGACGATGGCGACCACGGCGATGATGGTGACTTCTCAGTAGTGGATATAGGACTTATTTATAAGTCCAAAGTGGTCAAATCAGCTGTCTTTGGAGTGACAGCTCAAATCCAAAGTGTTTGAGTCAGCTTTCCTTGGAGTGGCAGCTTCTGGCTCTGGGATCTCAGCAGAAATTCCTTTGTTCCTATCTTCCAGGCCTTGCCAGCGGATAAGAGGGAGCACGGAGGCACCAACTTGTATCTTGCCTTCCAAAGATAAAGTGGTATCATCCCCCAGTCTCCCATAGCAAACAGGAGTTACTTGGTCACAGGCTAGGTCTTCCATCTGGAAAACAGTCCAGAGCAATCTCTTCTGAAGGCAAACAGCTCCAAAGAAATGCTTTCAAGTGTAAAATTGTCCACACAGTGATGTTGATTGCCACATGGCAACACATCTCTCATCTCCTAGAGTCTTATCACAAGAAATACCTCATAAAGCAAGCTCTGAGCCAGAAAGCAAAGAAGGATTCATACAGTCTCACAGGTTATGGATGCCAGCTTCTTAGCAGCTCTACAAATTCAGTCCTTTTTAGCACTACTTGCTAACATAGGCATAACCCAAATGATATGTGATTTAATGGTTGCCTAGGCTTCTTCTAGGCACTGAGAAAAGAGAGACACCTTCAAAGGCTTTTCATTCTATTCACTGTGCATATTTACCTGAAAATAAATAAATAAATAAATAAAAATAAAAATCCCCGAATTTGAGAAGGTAACTAATTTGAGAAATATTCATTTCCAAATTTAAGACAGATTTCTGCTAAGCACTTAGCTTTTTTCTAGATCACTTTTCTGAGATACCTAATTATCCCTCTGCGTGTTACAAAACCCAAAATGAGATGCTTAGCTTAAATTTCCTTTTGGGAATCAAGGATATAAAATGTAGTCATTCAAGCACATAATTTTAAAAGAACTGGTGTTCTTTATTGGATTTAGCTGTAAGTTCTTTGAGAAAGAGTCTGTTTTAGTATGTGTTTGTGTTGATTTTCTTTTTTTTTTATTTTCCATGGCACGGAATGGTTGATTTGGTAAAATGGCATATGTTGGATGGCTCAATGAAAATCTCCATGAGGAATGAGAGTATACCAGTTTAAAATCCATTATGAATTAAACTTCAAGGTTCAAGGCTGTCCAAAACACACCAAAGAACAATTATGAATTATTACAAAAGACTTTTATCAGTTAAATTTATTTATTTGCTCATAACCAAGCACTAAAGCACACATCCAGTACCTCAGGCAACTTTCTTCACCTTACTGCAGTAAAAGATTCATAGGGAGTTCAATTATAGAATGATTGGCTAATTTCAATAGCTTGTTTTAGCCATTAAGCCCTCTGCAAAGGCTTTATGGATGTTCTAATGAATACCCTGCAAGACTTTCAGTGTAATGAAATTTGTATTAAGATACTATAAGGAGTGTCCCACAATGTAAGGTCACTTCCATTTTTCCTCATTACAGCCCTAGAAGGACAAAAGAAGAAAAGGAGAATATCCAGTTCAGTTTTTTTTTTTTTTTTCTTTTTTCTTTTTTCTTTTTTCTTTTTTGGCTGAAAAAAATATGTTAACTTTGAGCACAAAACTTGCAATGTTACCTTGCAAGTAACAGTAACGACACTAGCTTATGGTGACATAGAAGACTGCAAGACTGCACAACGATATTGCTAAATTGAGCAAGGGTAGACAAATGCAACCTTTACTTTCTCTGCACTTACTAGTGCAAGTGCAATTCCAGAACTTAGATCTATTTACAGTAGTTGAGATTGGAGGTGGGGTGATACTTACCAGCTCATACAAAACTAACATAAATGAGGAAAGTCATGATCAAAATCAATTGATATGTGAATAAATATCTGCCAGGAGTATAAAGAATGAAAATTTCAAGGTCCTTGTCACAATTTGACATATTACAAAAAGATCCTGTATCTCAGGGAATTTTCTGAGAGTCATACACTGTAATCTCACTAGTGTACCTTCATAATGTGGATCTACAAGATACTGTTCAAACAACACATTATGCACATTAGTTATGCAAAACTACATATTTTAGTTACATTGACTCATATATTTTAAATAGAAGATTTTGATATTAACACAATCAATATATTAACTCTTTAATGTTGCATCTAACAAAGTACAGAACACTAGTATAGCAGATCTTACTCAGATCTTCGAATCATAAATATTTTGACTCAATTGATATCTAAGCTGATTACTGCACCATTTCATATAAATTCACAATGTGTTTTTGTTTTATGTGAGTTATAGTATTGCTGAAATATTAGGCTGTTTTTTTTTTGTTTTTTTTTTTTTTTTTTTTTTTTTTTTTTTTTCTTCAAAGAGGTGAGACATTTAGAATTATTTGGAAAATGATGCCTCTGTTTGGCTGTGCAGCAGTGACAATAGGACTATATGCATGTGGGAAGCTATGTTAGTTCAGCTAATAACATTTTAACTGTGAATGGTGTTATCTCACGATCTAGCAACTTTGAAAGTCACAAGAGGATACATTATACTGATGTTAGATTAATTTTATAAAACTGAGAGAGAGATTTATGAAATCTCTCCTCTCTTCCCCTATGTGTTTGTGGTGCAGAGGACTGCTCTTCCTTTTTTTCATTTCTCTTGTTGTACCCTCCACAAAAAAAATACTGTACATCTGCTTCCTCCACATGAATTATCTGAAAAATCTTCATCTGACTACACATCTAGGATACTGAAGCCTTGAAAGAGATTGTCACTGGAGATCAGAAATCATTTGACTTCAATCTGAAATGGTTAAGGAGTAATACAATGGTTATTTGATGTATCTTTACTGAGAAACAGCTATAAGCACCTGAAATTAAAATTAATTAATTAATTAATTAATTAAAATTAAAAAAATAAAAAAAGTGAAGAGCAATAGCTTCCAATAGCTTCATAAAGGGGTCAGAGTAGACAGCAAGCATTTGCCAGACATCTACGTTGAGGTTAATGTAAATAAATATAACAATGTTGACATTTGCTTCCAAGCTAGTCTTCCAAACTAAAGGTTATCTCATTGTTTAGAGGAGAAAAATAAGCACTTCAGCGCGAGAATCATCTCCCTATAAAATAGATGTCTAAGGCTGATCTAAAAATGTGTCCCAAAATGCTTGTTTCTGTTCACTGATTATGCAGGAATATAAGTTGACTAACTCATGTACATGGAGCTAGTGATGATGAAATGAATCTTATCATTTTAGTATGATTGTCTTGCTACTATGATATATTACTGCCTTACATTTTCCACTTATGATGCATTACAACCTAGTTTGTAACAACTGAGAAATGATTAACGTATGAAAGTCTTCTGTAAAGTTAATTTTAAAGATGAAAATAATCTTTCAGTTCTGTTTCCTCATGATGCAGAGCACCATTTGTTAGGATGTTATTTCTTATACATATATGACAGCATAACCTAACAATATTTCCTAAAAGTTATTTCTGGTGATAATGAGCAAACTGTAATACTGTAGATGAACATTTGAGACAGGTTATCATTATTTGAATTATATATATATGTACGTATATATATATATATATTCTTAGATGATGGTAGAATAAGCTGAACATGAGACTAAATATCTGACTGATGTCTGTTTTGTTCTTAACTGAACTCTAGCTACCTGGGACAAGGAAAGGGAATCATAACCCTGGCTCTTATGTAGTCAAACAAATTTCTGTTGAACATCTGAAACTTAAAGACTGTAGAGAGGAAGATACTGAAATGTATATTCTCCTATTAAATCTTTTTTTAATTTTTTTTTCCAATTCTGGTCAATAAAATCATGATTAATTTTAAAGGAAAAAATATTTTTTGACATCTGTCTCAAAAGAGGAAAAAAAAAAACATCAGCACTTCCTTCTAGAAGACATTATCATATTCAGGCCTTATTCCATTTTATGTGAATTATATCTGCTAGTCGTGGAGCTGAAAGGCAATACAAGCTGCACTTAGTAATAAGATTTACAAGCTTGCCAACTTCTCTGTCTTCAAAAAACTTTTGAAAAGATTGTCTTTGGGGTGTGACTGAAGCTTCTGGAGGCGTGAAAATAGCAATCAAAGATTTTTAGAAAAAAAAAAGGCAAAAAGAGCCTTTTTTCCAACTGGAACATCTGTTGTTACACATACTAATCTGATGTCATTAAATAATTTTACTATAATAATTTTCTACATTTTTATACTAATTCTGGACAGACACAAAAATACCCCACTTGTTTTTGACAAAGTTCCTCTGCAATTGCAAAATTCTAAATGACATATCTTTTGATGTTAGAAGGAGCTACACCTTAACTGTAAAGGAGTAAATTTACCCTAACACCCAGTTATGGATCTTTAGATTTGGTAGTCATCCAGGTAGTAGTAAAGGGACATACATACTCTGCTATGTCTCAACTATCAGTCAGTCACAGTCTTTGCGACCTGGATGGATTCAGATCAGTCGTCCCTCCGTGTAATGTACAATCCTCTTACACGAAATAAAAATTAGGCATACCTCTGTCCTGATTTCAGGCAGGATAGAGTTATTTCTCTTCAAGTATCTGGTGTGATGGTTTATTTTGGATTTTTGATTGTATTAATAACAATCTAAGATTTTAGATACTGCTGAACATGGCTTACACTAAGTCAAGGACTTTTCTGCTTCTCATGTTGCCAGCAGTAAGTCTGAGGAAGCAGGAGAAGCCAGAAAAGAAACAGGACAATTTACCCAGACTGCCAAAGTGATGTTCCATAGTACTGTCTGATATTCCACTGAACAAGAAAACTGGAGGGAGTTGGCTTGTGGAGCTTCTGTTTCTTGGGGACTGACTGGGCATCTGTCTGCAGGATGTGAGCAATTGCTCTGTTGGTTGTTTCTTTTTAGTGCTTTCATTTGATTATTGTGTTTTTTATTTTTTGTTTTGTTTTCTTATTAAAGTGCTCTTAACACAACGAGTTCTTCCTCTTCTGTATTTTTCAATTCTCTCAAACAAACAACTACAAGGAAGTAAGTGTCTTTCTGGTGCTTAGCAATCTGGGGAGTTAAACCACAACAACCTCTTTGTTACTATAAATGCTTCCAAATAAGATCCCACTTTTCACTGACTAAATACATGTACAGCCTCTTAAACTGATTTAAAAAAAAAAAAAAAAAAAAAAAAAAAAAAAAAAAAAGTACCACTAAAGCTTTTCTCTTTCTCTTGCAACTCTCAGAAAGGATATTTCCTCTGTATGCTGATGCTTGCATGATGGACCATCGTACCCACTTGTATATCATTACTTATTCCTCATGACATGGTCTAAGCTCAGAACAGGAGAACAGGAGACAACACTGAAAGATTATTTCATTTTGTGTTATTCTCAAATATGAGTAACCTTGGGAAATTTTATTCTGGGATAGAAGCTTTTGATAAACTTTTTATTTTATTTAATTTAACTTTTCCCACAAAAATGACTTTGGCTTCACCTGAGAAAATAGTTGCTTGTTCACTGAACTTCATCCTTTTTATGAGGATGCAGTTTCTCATAAAGCTTAGCCTTGCAAACAAGTGTGAACAATTGCCTGTAATCTGGTGATACTAATTCCAGACACAAAATAAGCTGATTTGACTAGAAAAAGGTGCTTGACTAGAGGCATGAGTGTCCAAACTTTTGGACAACCTTTCAGCCTGGGTTGCAGTGAGTAAAAAGGACTGTATATACATTGGTTGTTCTAAAAGCAATGGCTCTTCTTTATTTCCATGGAAACGACAACCAATTCAAAGAGCACAATAGCACTGCCTGATAGAGAAAATTCTCATCTACAAAACACTATTTTTTTCACATAATCAACGCTATTAGCTATGTGTTTTTGCTGGCAGTGAACAAGATCCTGCATGTTTTGCTTGTTAAAATCTGTACCAGTGGAGGTGGCATGCTGCAAAACTGTTACCACTGCTGAAACATGGAACCCCCTGCCATACTATGCTCACATCCACTGTTTGGTCTCTATTGACGTCCAGCGCACCTTGATGAATGTTAGTGGATGCAATTTTTTCCACATGGAGGAATTCAGTTCCACACTTTTGCTTCATATGTCCTTCTGTGTCAGGTGCCATTTTGTCAGACTGCTGCTCTGCTGTTATCTATTGCACAGCAATGACATTTAATGGAATAGTAGTGGAAAGGTTCTGGCTCTACTGCCATACCCCAAAATCTACTCTGATGGCAGAAGCCAATGTAATAAAATTGGAAGCATTACTTTTGGACCAGCCCTATTTAATATAGCTAATGTATATAAAGTAACAACACTTATTTTAATTTTTGATGGTTTTTTTTTATTAAAAAAAATATAAGAAAGGAGCAAAAAACCCATAAACTAGTGAAATATTTCACATTGTTTTTGTGAAACTAATGCCTCAGTCTGGTTCAGTGGCAGTGGCTACAATTCTGTGAAGTGAGGGATATTTCTGTCTGGGAAGAGAAAGCTTATGAATGTTTAGTAAAGAGACATGATCAAATTTTTGATTGCAACTCTATACATTATATTTAAAAATTCACAAGTAATGTGTACATGTTGACTACAAATGATGTTGCAAATAACAACAACAACAAAAAAGATTATTTTTACAGCAATTTTGAAACCTGTTCTCAAATTCCTTTATCAAAATGGAAAGCATGGCTGCCTATTTTTCACAGGACTGTGTTTAGTCAGTGTATCAAAATGCATAAACTTATTTGTCAGAATATGAGCTGACACTGCACTACTTCCACCCAATGTCCTGGTTTCATTACAGGTAATGTTAATAGAAGACCGGTGTTCAGTTGGTGCTGAGAGGCCAGACCAGGCCAGTGGGCAGAGCAGGGGCAAAGCCACTGCCATGATGGCATGAGACAGGGTGTGGGCCACAGTGCAAGGTGTTCTGGGCCTTATGTGGCCCATGGGCTGTGGGTTGGACATGCCTGAGTGAAGGTATCTTCTAGAGTAGGAACACTTATGATGTTCAGAATAAACCATGACCCTGAGTTGCATCCTGTAATTTAAAGAGTTTAAAATACCAGAAATGTCAAGTCTTCTCAAAACACTGTTAATAGACACCCCCAACTCACCAGCTTTCAGGCTTAGCAGGAAACACAGATCTGAAATATGTGCTGCAAGTCACAGCACTACTCAGAAAGCTTGGAAGTATTGTAGAATTGTTTGTCCAGGAAGGATTAATATACTGAACACCTAACATCACGAGTGAGACCACTGTGCAAAGACTACCTCTACCTAAATAGTATTTCTTAAATATTCCTGTTGTGTGCTGTTTGTACAGGTAAGGTATAAATGCACAAGGATGAAGAGGAATGGAAAGAGAATTCATTGTGAAAATGTGCTGTGCTGTGCTATGCTTAAGTTTGGTAAAAATGTGCAACAAGATGACGCTAAAGACTTTATGTCTTTAAGAACCACTACTGGAATCAAATTAGATATGCATATTTCACCATGGACCTTTTACAGATAATTCACTATGGCCATCTGCACTTCATTCAGTCCAGAGTTGATTTTTCATTTTGTTAACCTTGAAGGATAGATTAATTTTAGTTTTCTTTTAAGGATGTAATGAATAGGTAACAGAGTGGTTGTGTGCATGTGGATATAAAGGAAAAATTGCTTATTTTTAAAATGAAGGCAAAAATTGGAAATGAGATTGTTTTTCTCACGAGAAGCTAGGAGAATAATGTCTTGATTTAAGACAATTTATTGTAAAATCTAGATTATACATATCCATAGGTATCAGGTCTAAACAACCCTGGATGCTCAAAAATAAAATTTTCAACATGTGCAAATCACACTTTCCTTTTCAAAACTAATTTCATTCCACCAGATAAAATGTTTCCACAGTTCAGTGATACTAAAGATACCACTGTAAAAACTGAATTTACCATAGGAAAATGACAGAAAGTTTTGTAAACCCAACTGTATATTTGAGATGAAATGGGCTAGTTTATCTTGTTATGGTAGGCACTAACATTACAGAGAAAGATGAGAATGTTGTACAGAAATAACTGTATGATCTTGAGGACAGCAGAATGGAAATCAAATTAATTTAACACAGTGAATAACCAAGCTATTTGCTTCAAGAAAAATAGTAAGAATTTTTGCTTTTAGAAATGGGACTCATAGAGATGAAGATAATAACCTTGGGTATATCAGTGTTTCACCAATTATTGTGAGCTATCTGTTTAATGTGAGTAGTTCTAATATCTGATTGATACAGAGAAGAACAAAAGTCATTTGTACAATGTACTACTTTTATTTCATCTGAAATATTGGGCGTGACTATGGAACTGACTTGAATAGGAGAAAGCACAAAGAAGGACTGCTACAGAGACCAGAGAGTAAAGAATCCACTGCACTGCAGGAGGTGAAACAGTTAAGCGTATTTAGCCAAACAAAATGAAAGGTGACAGGAGATAGCTGCAGCAAATAAACATTTTGAGGGAGTAAATACAAGGAAGTAAGATAGGATACTTAAACCAAAGAATAATGTAAGTAGAAGAGGAAACAGGTATGTAATGGCTGAGAAGTAAATAAATGAAGACTAAATATATATATATATATATATATATATATATATATATATATGTATGTATAAAAGAGTGAGGATCTGGAACTGATGAAGTAGTGTAGTCACAGAACCAAGCAAAACGACTAAAGGTACAGTGGGGTGCAGCAGGCCCAACACTGAGCTGGACAAGGGAAGGGGTTGTCTCACTCTGCTCTGCTCTGAGAAGCCTCACTTTGAACACTAAGTGCTGCTTTTGGCACCACAATGAAAGAACAATATCATTGTCCAAGGGGGGCTATGGAGATGTAGGAAGGTCTGGAGGGCAAGACTTGGGAGAAGTGGCCAAGCTCCTTTAGGTTGTTCAGCCCAGAGCAAAAGAGGCTGAGGAAATGCCTGGAGCTTCTCACCCAGAGAGGGAGGCAGCGCTGAGCTCTGCTCTCTGCTGCAGTGGTAGGGCCTGAGGGAATGGCATGGAGCTGTATCAGGGGAGTCGCATAGGTGGTTAGGGAAAGCGATGTGGGCATGGAACAGGCACCCTAACAGGTGCAGTTCAGCACCACACAGCTCAATACACACCCCTTGCTTACTCTCTCCCCAACACTTCATGGCCTTCTGCACGATTTCACATGGTATGGATGAACTCTGCCTAATTCAATCCATCTGTCTTGGTTCCTTCCTACTCCCAGTTGTCATGCCATAAAGGTTATGACTCTTCCTGCCAACTGACCTGATTTGGTCCTGGGCTTTCTCCTATCACTCAGCAATGAAAATAAAATAAAATAAAATAAAATAAAATAAAATAAAATAAAATAAAATAAAATAAAATAAAATAAAATAAAATAAAATAAAATAAAATAAAATAAAACACTGGGATATCTTTTTTAGTTGTGAATACAGTATTTCCTGGTTACTTTTAAAATGAAACAAACAATCTCTAAAATGGAAGAGAAAAAAGTTTACTGTAAGTGTACATACTTTTTTGCAAAAGTGAAAGAAAAGAAGGAAATAAAGAAATGAATAAATATGTAGGTCTCTCAGTTATTCTTTGGTTTCTATGTAATATCTCATGTTATACAGAAGATTTATATTCAGAAACTTGTTGCTTCTCAGTTTTGATCCTTTCAACAAAAGCTGCTCTTCATTTGTTTTGTGGTGTTTTTTTTTAAATTGTTTTGTTTATTCTTTGTTTTTACATATGTCAACTACACATGGAATATTGTGGTAAAAAAAAATAATAAGTTTCAAAATGACTCATGCAGAGGGACATTTCTCTGACAAAAAAAGAATGAAGTGGAAATGAAGTTTCCAAATTTTCAGCTTTTTGAAAAAAACAAAAACAAAAAACAAAAAACAAAAACAAAACAAACAAACAAACAAACAAACAAACAAAAACCAGATCAAATAGTGTTCATCCCTGAGGATTTCTATTTTTCAAGCATGAAGATTCATTTCATGAGCAAAACATTTTGTAGGGTTCCAGTCACAGCTCAGTGGATGTTGTTCTGACATTGGGAATGGCTTTAAAATAAAAGAGGGGTAATTTAGATGTTGGGAAGAAATTCCTTATTCAAAGGGTGGTGAGACACTGGCATAGGCTGCCCAGAGAAGCTGTGGAAGCCTCATCTTTGGAGATGCTCAAAACTAGGTAGGATAGAACACTGGGAAGCTTGATCTGGTGAGTGGCAACCCTGTTCATGGCAGAGGAATTGAAATTAGGTGAAATTAATGTCCCTTCCAACTTAAGCCAGTCTGTGATTCTGAGGAGCATTTTTTCTCCATCAGTGGAAGTAACTGCTTGGAAATATCTGCAGTTTATCAACTTCAGAAAAATTTGAGGTCAAACACCAGGAGAGTATGTTAGCTCACTAGATGAGTCTTCTCTTCAAGACATCATTTGATTTCAAGGCTGTTCACCATATATGCAAAGCAGCATTGAACAAAATATGTGAAAGCATCTATTTCACACAGAAGGCCAATTTTTCTTGTGTATTATAAGCCCAGTGATGCAAAATCATCATACAAGTTCCTTATCACTACAGAAAAAACTGCTCTTTGCCTGCAAAATATCTCACATTTGGGGGGGGAGGAAGTGACTCCTCTGTGTTTAACATCTAAACCTGGAAAATGTAAGTGGAATAGACTCTACACCTTCTGTAAGATACTCAGTCAGTCTATTTTCTTCTTAACTCCAGTCACTATCTGGCTAAAATTATAATTTAATAGCAAGAGAAATACATAAGATTCAGAATATTTATTTTCCCAGTTATCTGGGCACATATTCTGTGATACAAAAACATGAATAAACAAGTTGTAGACATCATGATGGTTTACAAAGCAACAGTCTAATAATAAGTAAGGCTCTTGGCTAGACTTTATATTCAAGAGGTATAGAGCATGTTGGAATAAGTTCCTTCACATTCTACAGTACCTTCACGTAGATACTTTGAGGGCCTATCCACCTAGAGATTTGAATCTGGGAACATCCTCACAGATGAGTGTGCTGGGCATGAATTTCCTTCCAGCTTTGTCTAGATGATTTGCCAAAGCCTTCTTCCATAAGGATACAAAAGGCATAGAAATTTTTTTTTTCTATTTCCTGGTCAGGAAACATACAGTATATATCATAGCTAAGAACAATAAAAATAATTCATCACTATCCATTCCTCTGAATCTTGTTCCATTCAAAGTATCACAAAATGGTTTACATTTGTCCTGGGCTGGGCTAAGTGACTAATGCAGGCAAGCAGAAAGAAAAAAGGGCATTGCAAAATTAGTATAGAGATGACTGAGCTTCACTTCCTAACTGTGGTGTGTTCAGTTAGGAAAATTAAAGACACAGTGATAATATCCAGTCTCCTGTTGATTGATTTTGTGCATGTATGGGGAACTCTTCTGTTCTTACATGGGAATCCTGAAAGAACTGCAAGCTCATCTCCATTCCTTTGTCTTTAAAGACAGTTTCCCAGGGGATAACATGCAATAGTTCCTTAAACAGACAAAAGTTTGCTCTTATGAAGTTCACTGTCCTGACTCTGCTCTTTACTGCGGCTTGTATTCCTTGAGATAACAAACTCAGTCAAGATGTGTTCACTACAACCCTGACTGCCGCCAGTCTTGAACAATTTTCTCTGTGTTGGTGAGTACCAGGTCCAGTTAACCTTCATTTCTGGTTGGTCTGCCCAATATGTGAACGAGGAATTCATCCAGATGTCTCCTGTTTTTTTTTAGATCCTGCTGTGTTGCATTCCCAGCAGATATCCAGGTAGTAGAAATACCCCAAAGGATGAGAGTCTGCAAGAATGATGCTTCTTCTTGAAGCAAGGGCTCATCAACAGATTTCCCTTGACTGGGTCGCTTGTAGTAGACTTCAACCACTATTCGTCCTTCACTGATCTGTCTTTACCCGCAAGCTTTCCGCCTGGTTGTGACCATTTCTCAGAGGTAAACCTTCAAAATCTGTTTCTTAACATAGAGGGCAACGACGCTAGTACCTCTCTTTTCCTTCTTCTCTCTTCTAAAAAAGATTGTAGCCCTCATTTACAGTGTTACACTTTTATGATTCATCCCTCTACATTCCCATTATAACAGGTCATACTTTCTAGTCTGTGATATCTGACTCCTGCTTATATCCCATGCTGCATGTATTGGTGTTGGGGCACACCAACTGGGCTGCCAGCCATATTATCTTCTTGAAAGAACCCTTCCTAATTCGTTTAAAAATTCTGCTGCAAATTCCAGCTGCAAAAAGTTCTTTTTTCTCATCTTCTGCTGGTTCTTCTGGAAAAGGGTCCATCTTCAGTAGAGTATGTTGTGTCCATATCAAATAGAGACTTCCTAGGGACTAAGCGAGTCTTGATTTGAGAGCTGGCGTTATTATTGCTGTCTCTCATGGGCTTCTGAGATAATGAACAAGAATGAAAAACTGACATTTCAGTCACTTGAATGCGACTTTTAATATTATAATGGTCCTTTAAAGTTGAGAAGTAAGTAAGTTAATTTCAGTTTCTTAAAAGATAGCTGTGGACAACACTGGACAAAATGTTCTCCAAAACTGCATGAGCTCCTCAGCACTGCTTCCAATCTTAAAACTTTGGTAGCCAGTGAAATCTTTAAATGAAATATATAACATGTCCTAAAAAGACATGTAATTTAATATTCAAAATAAACATTCTGATTATCAGGAGGATTGTTATTCTGGAAAAATACAACTCTGTCATCTTAGGATCTATTAAGAAACTATACATTAGGTTCTAGTTCTGGAAAATCTTAGCTCAAGAGGATTAACTACAATTGGAAAGGATAATTCTGGTTTAATTTCTAGGCATAACTATGATTAATTCATTAGAAAAAAACTAAACTAAACTAAACAACCAAACAAGAAAACAAACAAACAAACACAAACAAATCTGAGCTCTACAGAAAAGTTATTTATTTTTCAGAGAATCACAGAATCGTGAACTGGAAAAGATCATCAAGTCCACTCCTAAAGCAGGTAGCCTACAATAGGTCACACAGGCAGGCGTCTACATCAGTATCTCTATTAAAAGAGACTCCACAGCCTCTCTGGGCAGTCTGTTCCATTCCTCTGTTACCCTTGTTGTATAAAAGATCTTCCACATGTAAGTATGGAACTTCTTATGTTCAGGTTTTAGGCCATTATTCCTTGTCTTATTGCTATGCATCACTGAGAAGAGCCTGGCCTTATCCATTTGTTTCCCAGCTTCCTTTAGATTTTTATAAACTTTTATCAGATTCCCTCTCAATCTTCTTTTTCTCAGCCTGAACAGATCCAGGTTACTCATCCTTTCCTCATACGGGAGATACTTCAAGGTCCTTTATCATCTTTGTGGCTCCCTGCTGGACTCCTTCTAAGAGATCTCTATCTTTTTTGAACAGGGATGCCCAGTACTGAGCATTGTAATCTAAACATGGCCTCACCAGAGCAATGCAGAGGGGAAAGATAACCTCCCTTAACCTTATGGCCATACTCTTATTAATGCACAGCTGGAAACCATTGGCCTCCTTGGCTACTAGGACACACTTTTGGTTCATGACTGACCTGTTGCCCACCAGGACCCCTATGACCTTTTCTACAGAGCTCCTCTTCAGCAGGCCATTGTTTTATAAACTTATTCCTACTTAAAACAAAAGTGATAGGTTTGAAAATTTGAAAGCAAATATTTTGGTCTGTACAAAGTATTTAACAGAAACATTAACTTTTCCACTGAAAATAATAATAATAATAATAATAATAATAATAATAATAATAATAATAATAATAATAATAATAATAATAATAATTTATATATTTATATATATAAATTTTATATATATAAAATTTATATAAAATTTATAATTAAATAATAATAATATATAATATAATAATTATTATTATTTTTATTATATTATATATTATTATAATATATTATTATTATTATTATTATTATTATTATTCCTACCTTCCTCATTTCATTCTTCAAATGTGAAACAAAGCAAAAACAAAAATGAAAAGAAAAACAAAAACAAAATACATAGGGAAAAATATTTTTAAAGAAAAATAATCAAAGTATTAAAGGTAATCATGTTAAGGTTAAAAATATTAGTTAATCTAAGATGTTCACTAATTGTTGTTACTTTGCATCCAAAGCCACCAAATCAAGACAAACCAAACCAAACAAATAATAATAATAAAAAAAAAAGTCAGCAACAGTACCTTATGTCCACCTCTACTCTATTTTGAATATGCATAGTTTTCTGCTAGGCATCCTGTTTTGAATACATTTCAGTTTCAGTCTAAGTAACTTTTTTTTTTTTTTTTTCTTTCCCCACTTTACTGTTTTCTATTTCCACTCTCAAAAGTGAACTAATATACTTGTTCCAGTGTAGCATATACCACTATCTTTTTATGTAGTTACCTTCAGGTGTGAACAGTTGCTGAGTTAAAATCAGGTGAACCGTGAGACACATATTGAACTCTGAGACTTATTGAAGGTATCCTTACTTCTGTCCTGCACAGCTAGGCTGCAGAAACAGCAGTACTGGTGCCATGAGCAAGTTTTTTTTTTGTGCACCTTCCATACATCTAAGGATTGCTTCTTAAGGTATTAATTACCTTTTTGTGTACGTGGCACTTGCTGGCTTCTCAATGGAGAAATGCTGTCTACTGAAGTTATGTGCATCCTGAGAGCAAGAATACACCATCTTCTCACTGTCAGCAATGTCCTGTCTTTTTTATGTCTATCTTTTTCAAGGAGACTAGATGTGATCTGACTGTCAGAGTCAGTGCTTAAGTGAAACACGTCTACATATAATAAGGCAGCTTAGTAAAAAGTGAGACAGAACTTCATTTTGATAAGGTTTACTGGAAGCCTTACAACTACAAGTGGGGCAGCATTCACTCATCATTGGAACTAGTTGAAGTCCACTTATGTCTTTCAGATAATTTTTGTAAAGTTCTTAAGTGCTATACTCACAAGCTTTCTAAAGAACTCTGGACTAAAGTGAGTTCTGCCTTGATTATTTGGAAGGCAACCCATTTCAATTGCTGGAAATGCAATGAATTGAGCTCTCTGCCAATTTTACAGTTGCATCTTGCAACTACGTTGAAAATCATCGCTTCTTGGCTTGATTTCCTCCTTCACTTTTGACCTTATGTTACAGGATTTTAAGCATATTGTGTTTTCAGGCCTGTCCAAAATTCTTTGGGACACTAGGCTGAATGGTTAGCATGTGTGCAGTCTGCCATGAAGAAAAGTATTTGTAAGAGCATTTTTTGCAAAGGATTTCTACTCTAGTTGCTCTGATGAAGACAGATCAAAACAAATAAGCCTACTTATTTTAAGTTATCTTTTAATTTGTCTTTCTCAGGCTATTCTGTTTCAGTGAAATATTCATTAAGAGGAGGAAATAGATGCCTTGAGAAACACAATCCTTTGTAATCTGAAGAGATAATGCAAAGTCTCCTATGGTTAACAGGAATATTTCCACCAGCTGAGTATGCTTATGATTGCATCTTTATTCTTTAAATATTGCACAACTTGCTCAAGAAGAAGTTTCATCTGATTTTAGAAGGTAGATAGCCTGGTCACAACTGAGTAAACATTATTAAGTAATGCTCAAACAAGTAGCTTTTTTCTTTGCTTCCAAGTTAGGAAGTGTCTTAGTAGTGCCTCTGCCTCCATATCATGATATAGTCTCTGTAGAATCCAAAGTCTCATGCTGTCCTACTGAAAGAATCCCTATTTCTCCTTAAAAGATCATAAATGTAGCAAATAAATATATCACTTGCTATTCCTCATATTTAATCATCCAGAAATCTGTAATAATAGTGCATGTATTAGGTTCTAAATTCAATTGCTCTTATAAACACCCCGATTTAAAAGTTGAATGTCTATAAACTTAACTAGCTGCTTCCCTCTCAGGAAGGGATTTCTCTTCTTAAATTTATCTTAATACACACCAAACACACATATATTTGTGCATTCTGCCTGTCCTGTACATACACACATATTCTGCCCTTCACTCTGATCTTCTTGCTCTTTATGTCTTTATTTATTTTATCTTTCTTTTTATTTATTTTTTATTTTTTAAACTTTTTTTTTCCCCCTTTTACCTAGTTCCAGCTATTCAACAATTTAAGTTTAATAAACTAACAAGCTTTCTTTAGTGACAGAAGTAGTCCTTTTAAAAGAGGAAAAGAAAGGACAATACTGTATAATGAAACAAGAAGATATGTAATAAGGATATTTGTTTGGTAGGAAAAAATGAGAAGAAAGAAGCAAAACGAAAACAAAAGAAAAACAATGTAGAGATACTAAACTTGTATCCAGTAGACCATTTTCTCAGAGAATTTTGCAGATTATAACATAGAAATGAACTACTTACAGACTGACTATTCCAGAATTCAATTTTCTTTGATTTGAAGTCCCTTTCAACCACATGTAAAGGAAGACCTTTTCATTCTTCATCTTCTTGCTCATCGGTTACTTAGGCAGTGCACAGAGGCTGCTGTGTACAACAGTCTACAAGTGTTAAATACAAGTAATGGTGTAGCTTATTGAAAGTTCTGATTCACATGAATAATGCCAAAGTGCAAATACATTCTGGCTACGCAGTGATCTGTAAATGCCTTTATTTTCATTGTCTACTAAGACTTTGTATTACCTCTAGTCACAGAACCGGGCCGAACCAACCAGTAAACCATTGACATTCTTGGTGGAGAATGTGGGCAATTAGCTGCTTTTAGCTTTTTAGAACAAATCTCTCTCTGCTCTCAGAGAGCTTCATTGGGACAGTTTATCTGTTTCACTGGTGTTCTTTGAAAACTTGGCCTTGAAAAGTTCAGGCAGACTGTCAATATTCTGGGATTTTTGTAAACTTGGAGCACTGCTATCTTGCTTCTGTAAAGAGAGAGAAAAACAACAAAAAAAAAAGCTTTATCTTCTAAAACTGCCTTTCAAGGGTCTGCATGCCCTTTTTTCTTTTTTAATGCTCAAAACATACTGGGCCTTGATTAAGTTTGCCACACTGCTCTATGGAGCTATAGGTATATGCAATTGATCGAAAACACTGATGGAAATATGTACCTGGTATCTGCATACAATGTGGCATACAACTCTAGAGGGAGCTGCTAATTTTACAGAACTTGGGATTTTTAAGCAGGCTCCCAGTCTCTCCTTTGAATCCTTCAGGCAGTTCTTGAATGCTCACCTGATCACGTTGTCAATCTCCCAAAACGTACTGTTCATGATTTCACTCAGTATTTGTATTTGTCATATTTTGAGGAAGCCTTCCCCAAAACCAGAGAATACTGAGTGGCAGGGAGTGTGGAGAGGCTTGGGAGAGACTTTAGAGAGATGGACATCTTCGGTGTCATGGAACTTCACTCCTGAACACCTGAAAGACCCTGAGAGCTTAAACAGATATTTGAAACAGGAATGCTGCGGCTCAGGCAGATCTGAGGAGGCACAAATGATTTGAGGCCTCGCTAATGCTTTTTGGGCCTTATTCAATAGTATCCCAGTGAGGGAGAGAGTCTGTGAAATTGAGAGAGAGAGTCTGAGAGCTGAAAAGGAGAGTCTCAGGGAAACAGCACAAAATGAGCAAGAGAGTCTCCAAGCTGAAAGGGAGAGTTTTCAGGAGAAACTCCAAGCAGAGAGGGAGAATCTCCAGGCTGAGTGAGAGTCTCCTAGTTGAGAGAAAAGACCACCAATCCAAGAGAGATGCCCTCCAGTCTGAGAGGGATATCCTCAAGTCCGAACAGGAAGCCCTCCAAATCAAGAAAGGCTCTCTGCAATCCCAAAGAGAGAGTCTCCAAGGCGAGACAGAGAGTCTCCAGGTTGAGAAAGAGAGTCTCCTAGCCAGGAGAGAGAATCTCAAAACCTGGCAAGAATGTCTCTGAACTGAGAAAGAAAGTCTCCAAGCCGACGGGGAAAATCTCCTAGCTGAGAGAAGGAATCTCCAATCTCAACGAGATGCCTTCAAATCTGAGTGAGACTCCCTGCAGTCCAAACTTGACCCTCTCCAATCTGAACGAGACACCCTCCAAACTGTGAGAGCCACCCTCCAATCTGAACTAAATACTCTCATAACTGAACAAGACAGACTCCGAGCTGAGCTGGAGGGTGAGAGCATTGGAACTGACCAACCTGATAAACCACAGGAGGCACCACAATTGATGTCAGTTGCCCCTGTGAGAGGATGGAAAATGAAATGAATCTCAACTCAGTTAGAAGAGAAGAAAGAGGAGCAAAGAGGTCCAGAGGAGTGGCTCCGAGATCCAGGAGAAGCACCCCCGAGTCCAGGGGAGGGACTCCCAGTAAGACCAGTCACCAACGCCTATAAGGGCAACAAGAAGTCCTGAAAGAATAAGAGGTGAGCAAAATATTGTTACCATTGTTGATCAGTCTCTGAATGAATGAAATTCGAAGTCTGAGAAAAGACTTTTCATGTCACCCAAATGAGTCTATTGTCACCTGGTTACTTTGATGTTGGGACAATGGGACCAACAGTGTATGGCAGATGGTAGATAAGCTCTCCAACTGGGTGGCATTGCTGGGGACTCAGCCATTGACAGAGGTATTAGTACATGCCAGAACCAGGCCTTCACCCTCTAGAAGCAGATGTTGTTAGCTGTAAAAGAAAGACAACCCTTCAAGGATGATTTGATGCCTAAGAAAAAGAAAAAGACTGATATAGAAAAAGGCATCCATTATTTGAGAGAATATGCTTTGGTGGAAACGCTACATAGCCCCGATTTCATTCCTGATGAGCCAGATCAAGATGATCCTGAGAGAGTCAGATGTACACCAAATATGTGTTGTACATTCACAAAGACTGCACCAGAAAGGTACGACAGTATATTTGCAGCAATGCATGGCAGATGGGAAAGAAGACCCCTTATAAATGAACTGATTAATAAACTTCAAGACTTTGAGCTACATTTAAGCCCTCTGCGGGCTTGTGTTTCAGCCACTGCAAAAGTAGCTGAAAAGCTGAACAGAATGGAGGACAAAGAAGAAGATATAATAGACAAACTGTCAACCGTGCCTAATGCTGATGGATCCACGGTGGTAACAGATACATCCAATGGAGACCAGAATTCCCAGAAACAGCATACTGGAGGGCCTGATCAACTTGGTTTCCTCCCAGCCGGTATCATCAAATGTCTCAGCTATCAAAAGAAGACATCCTCCTGCTCGAGCAAGTGACAACAGTAAGACTATGTCGCGTTTTGGCTTGTGGTGTTACCTACGTGACCATGGAGAAGATATGAAGAAGTGGCATAAACAACCTACTCCTGCACTTCAAGCACGGGTAAAAGAATTACAAGACAAATCAACCACCAAGGTGAACTTCTCCAAAAAGGTGATTTCTCCAGTTGCTGCAAAAAACAAACAGAGGACCCTGCCCCCAGCCAGGGGGGGAAAGGGATAATAGAGTGTATTGGACTGTGTGGATTAGATGGCCTGCCACATCAGAACCACAGAAATATAAGGCCCTGGTGGATACTGGTGCTCAGTGCACTCTAATGCCCTCGAGTCACCAAGGGACAGAATCAGTTTATATTAATGGGGTAACTGGGGGTTCCCCAGAGCTGACTATGTTGGAGGCCGAAATTAGCCTCACTGGTAAAGACTGGCAAAAGCACCCTATTGAGACTGGCCCAGGGGCTCCATGTATCCTTGGTATTGATTACCTCAGAAGGGGGCATTTCAAGGATCCTAAGGGGTATTGATGGACCTTTGGAATAGCTACTGTAGACACAGACAGCATTAAGCAGCTGTCTGTTTTGCCTGGCCTGTTAGAAGATCTGTCTGTTGTGGGGTTGCTACGAGTAAAAAAGCAACAGGTACTGATTGCTACAAAAACAGCACATAGGTGGCAGTACCACAACAAGAGGGATTCCTTGCTCCCCATTCATAAGTTGATTCGTCAACTAGAGAGTCAGGAAGTGATCAGTAAGACTCACTCACCTTTCAACAGTCCCATATGGCCAGTGTGTAAAGCTAGTGGAGAATGGAGGCTGACAGTAGACTACTGTGGCTGGAATGAAGTCATACCCCCATTTAGTGCTGCTGTGTCAGATATGTTAGAACTCCAGTATGAATTGGAGTCAAAAGCAGCCATAGGTATGCCAACACTGACATTGCTAATGCCTTTTTCTCCATTTGTTTGGCCAAAGAATGTAGGCCACAGTTTGCTTTCACCTGTAGGGGCATTCAATATACATGGAATTGTTTGCCCCAGGGGTGGAAACACTGCCCAACCATTTGCCATGGGTTGATCCAAGCCGCACTGGAACAGGGAGGTGCTCCTGAGCACTTATAATATATTGATGACATCACTGTGTGGGGCAACACAGCAAAGGAAGTTTTTGAGAAAGGAGAAAAAATAAGCCAGATCCTTCTGCATGCTGGTTTCGCTATTAAGTGAAGCAAAGTGAAAGGACCTGCCCAGGAAATTCAGTTCCTAGGTATAAAGTGGCAAGATGGATGTCGTCACATCCTGACAGATGTGATCAACAAAATCACTGCCATCTCTCCGCTCACTAATAGGAAGGAGACACAATCTTTTCTGGGCGTAGTGGGTTTTTGGAAAATGCATGTTCCAAACTATAGCCCTCTTTATCGGGTGACGAGGAAGAATGATTTTGCATGGGGTCCTGAGGAGCAGCAGGCTTCTGAGCAGATTAAGCAACAGATAGCCCGTGCTGTGGCCCTGGGGCCCTGGATGGGATAGGATGTAAAGAACATCCTCTACGCTGCTGTTGGAGAGAAATGTCCCACTTGGAGTTTGTGGCAAAGAGCCTAAGGAGAGACCCGAGGCCGACCCCTGGGACTCTGGAGTTGAGCATACAGGGTGTCAGAGAGGGTTACACTCCAACTGAAAAGGAGATCTTAGCCATGTTTGAGGGGGTTCTGGCTGTTTCTGAAGTAGTCGGTACTGAAACACAGCTCCTTCTGGCACCTTGACTGCCAGTGCTGAACTGGATGTTCAAGGGAGATAAGGTCCCTGTAGTACATGTAAAGAACATGGTGGGAAAAATGGTTTGGGTCTTTCCAGCTTCTGGGAAGGGCAAACCTCTTCACGGAACTGTTTTTGCCCAGGGACCTGGGTCCACTTGGTGGGTGATGCAGAAGAAAGGGGATGTTCAATGTGTACCACAAGGGAATTTGATGTTGGGGGAATGCAGTCAGTAATTCCATGTGTATATATAGGTTTGTGTGTGTATGTGTTTAATGTTTGGTAATTATATTTTGTTTGTATATATATTAAGCATGATGTAGTGATGTAGATAAGGGGTGGAATGTCATGGTTTTGTGATTTTTAGTTTTCGGTATTCTACATCATAACATCATGTAGGGCACTGGGAGTTTAACTGTTAAAACAGCCTGTAAACGGTTGACAACCACAGAAGAATTCAGCTCAAATTACAATGTTTGCTGAAAAATGAAGTTGAAAGAAATTTCATCTCAGGTTCGCTCAGTCTCCTGGTCATGCTCGTTTTGGTACAACCTAGGATATGTTTGGGTTTCTGGGCTGTAAGGGCACATTGCTGGTTCATGTCCAGCTTGCCATTCATCAGAACCCCCAAGTTCTTTTCAGGAGGGTTAAGTTCTATTGTTTTGTACCCAGCTTATATTGATAGTGGGAGTTCTCATTCAGGGTCATGACAAAGCTTCCAGAAATTTCTATCATGTTCATTTTAATAAGCATACATTTAAGAAGTAGATTTTTGTGAGGCAACTTCACAAGCCATCCCAATAATTCTATAGAATTTAAGAGAGATTTATTATGGATCTCTTTCTGAGGTTATTGCTCATTAATTTATTTTCAACCTGTGAATTAGATGGATTCCAGGAGCTGACTCTAGTTTCTTTTTAATCTCTTTCCATTATTTATTATTTTTAATGCCTCCATCCTTTAAAAAGGAGAGAAAATAAATAAATAAATAAATAAATAAAAATCAAATAACCACCTTTCATTTTTTAATTGTGATTCTCTTCTTGTTCTTTTCTTTTCTCTTCTTTCTTTTCTTTCTTTCTTTTTTCCTTTTTTTTTTTTTTTTGTCTTTTCTAAGCATATATATTTTATATTTACATTTTTCTCCACCCTTCCAAAGTGCATCTTCTCTGAAGCTTTAATATTACCAAAATACTTGACATAACTATTTTAACACATGGCAGGCATTTCACATGACTTGCTGAGAAATAAATCAAAAAACTAGAATGCTTTAAAAATGATCAGACATGTTCTTCAAGTATTAAATGTTTATTATTATTGTTGTTGTTGTTGTTATTATTATTTTTTATTATTTTAAACACTGAGCTATCGTGTGTGTTTTAGAGAATGAGTAACATTATAGCCTGCTCCTGGAGCTACAAAGGCCAGGGAAAGTACCTTCCTGTAGCAGTACATGGAGAAATCCTGGTGAAACTTACATGTCTGGTGAATTACAATTATACGTGCATAGATTCATGTGGTTGGGCTGGAAACTCTTCTTAGTATCCTGTTCATGCCCTAAATGTCAACACCATTCTCAGGCATCACCACATTCCTGCAGTGTAACCATTGTTAGATAAATTTCTAAGTGTTTCATTAGCAGGTAGATAGACAGATTTTTGAATCAGATTTCCTGGATCTTTTTTCTTATCAAATATTTTACTCTCAGCTTTCAAACAATATTGAGTTATATTTTTCACATGTATTACTCTCTATGTTCTCCCTTCTCTCTCTACTGTTGTTTTTTATTTAACTTATGTAGCTATGCTGTACAGGAAATCTTTGATAGGACTGATTTTTATTGTGCTGGAGTAAATAAGTGCACTCAATAGACTCTTTCCGTCAGTGTCAAACAGAATATACAATCCTGATAGCTTGGAAAATATCTTAATCCCAAATTAGTCTGTGTAATTCCTCTGAAGAGTAAATGTCGTACCTTGAACAGAGCACCATGTACATTTACTTATTAAGTGGCTGTGTTATAAAACTTAAAAAGTGATGTATCCTGTGCATTATTTTTCACTGTGATCAGTCACATATGGTTGTTTATTCATGGTATATCTTTGTTAGAGCTTTTAACATTCTATGTTACTTTAATTATAGCTGGCAAAGATTCATCATTTTTATTTGATTATCCTTGATATAATCCAGGAAATGCATAATTGTATAATGGCTTTGTAATTTGTTTGAGATTTTCCCAACAGTAGTACATTCCTCAGTGACATACGAATTATTTTTGTGAGATATTATCCTGCCATCATCCCATATTTAATCAGCGGTCTCAACATAATATATTCCGGTCAAAGATTCACAAAAACTTTATTTTGACTGATTGAATAAGTGCGTTTGAATGACAGGAAACCAATATCAAATAAATATTATTTACATATTCTCTCAATGAATTTGGCTTTGTATTTATTTATTATTAAAATGTTTTGGTTGTTGTTGTTGCTGTTGTTTTCCCAAATTATCCTATTTTATAAATAAAATTCAAACATAAACAGAGACCTATGTAAAATTGGAATTATATTAATAATTTCCCTCACTTCAGCCATTTTGAAATTGAAACTACATAATTTTAATTGCATCTTTTTCATTGAAGACTCCACTAGGATTAAATTAATGAACTGTAGGATATTTCTTGTAATATTTGTGTCCAGACACATAGCATAAACAAATTTCTGACTTCCTTGTATTCAGTTCAGTGCTCACTGCAGTCAATAGAAAATGATCATAGACTGAATGGACCTTGATGCTGGGTGTGTTCCATATTGAATCATTATTATATGCCTTTTTTTTTTGTTTGTTTTGTTTTGTTTTTCTTTCTTGTATTTACATCAGCTATCATATCTATGACTAACTCTTCAGTATTCCTGTGGTAACGTCAATCCATGAATTCTCCATGTTGTATTGAGTTCAGTGTCATACTGACTTTGCACTTAGGATAGCCCTCATTCTTTGGAAGCCCTGGCACATAGATAAACAATATGTATGTGTGACCATACAGCTGTTATTTTCTAATAGAAATACACAGAACATATGTTTATTATAGTAATTATTTTATTTTATTTTATTTTTACATTGGTGCCACTCGTGATAGAAATGTATACATTTGTTATTTCTATTTTTTGAAATAAGAGTGGAACTAGAGACTGGAAATCTGATAGATATGGTCTGAAGGGCTCTATCTCTTCCTTGCAGCCACTTTTTCAACTACTCTTAAAAAGATGGATTGGGTAAATCATCACTTAGAGCTTTTAGTTCACTTTGAGCTTCACAATAACCTCTTTGAAGTTCCATTTCTCTATCAAGTTTAAATAGTTAAAGCAGCCTCCAACCCAGATACCGCAGTTTGAAGAGGAGTGAAATGAAACCAGATTTTTCATCCAAATCACTCTTTGGGGGAGTAATTTCTCTCTGTTAGGGAAAAAAATATTTATATATATATGTATATATTTTCTCCTAATGTAGGCATGTGAAGTAAGAGAGAATATTCTTCTATTATAGCACCAGGATAACAGTGATGTACATCTTTCTCTTGAGTTCTCATAGATGTCCCTTGTGGGACACTTCTAAGAAGGAGTCTATTGGATCCTTTCCCTTTCTTCCTGAGGTATAAGGAAGACTTCTTATTTCTTTACCACTTTAGTCCTTTCTGTTTCTGATATGCTCTCTTCATTTTCTTTTTTCCTGCTATGTTTTCTGTTTCACATATTTAAGGTTCTAAAGGCAATGCAATACCTGTATAAAACTATCATTGTCAAGGCACTAAATTCTGTTCCCATCTCTGCTCATTATTTACATTCCTAGTGTTGTAAATTTCATATCAACAAAGGAAGTCTGGTTCAATTTACCTACCTCAGATCTCAGAGTTACTCTGAGGTGTAATGTGTTAATAAAGAAAAGCAAGTAATTAACAACCAATATTTTTTTCACTCTCTCTCCCTTTTAATATGTACATCACATTGCAATACTTCTATTCACAGTATACATTAATCAGCACTACATTTGGAATGATATCCTTCTCATCTCAGAAAGTTCAGTATTTTGCATATGCTACTTTGCTAAGGTTTAACTCTCTGTATGAAAGCTTCAAATTAGAATAACTAGTTTAGGTTAGATTTCTAAAATTGATAAGTGCAAAAGTGCATAATATATATGTATCACTTGTGGATCAACTGTGATTTGTCTTCTGGAAGTACTTACTGCTTGATGTCCTGCTACAGCTTTCTGTAGTTACTCTGTGAATTCACACATTGTCTATTTAGAGACTAGATGAGAATTAATAGTGCTTCTTTGCTTTCTCATCTATATTTTCTTTTGAAACTGGATAAGTCTGGGCAGAAATATGTACATAAATCAGGGCAAATACATTTGTGCGTGTACATTGAACTCATATGTATATTAGCTCATGAGAAAAGCTGCTAAATTACATCACCACTACAATCCTGAATTACAAAAGTAAAAACCACTTGAGACATTTCTATTAATCTCTTATATGCTTACTAAAAATGACAACTAATTTATAGTTAATAGAGGCAATCCTGGGCTTTATTTAGATTTTCTCTTGTATTTTTTAACCAATTTATATTACTTCTAATTAGGTCTTTTTTCTCTTCAATAGCCCAGCAACATAACTGGAGAAGTAGTATATGGAAATATCCATGTGTAAGAGCTGAGGGCTTCTATTAAGTATTTATAGACCATTAATATGAGAAATCCTTCTAGTTCCACAATTGCCAGGTATTTCCAAAACTATTTATGTATTAGTTGATTGAGTATTCTTTTATTTTTTTGTAGGTAGTTTGAAGTTCAAACTAGGAAAGTGTTCTGGCTGTAGCAGGTGACAGAGAAAAGTACAGGTCATTATTTAAAATCAGAATACTTAAGAGTCAGACAATTAAACCTAGGCTAGACAAATATAAGTCCTTTAGATAGTTGCCTTTATGTGATCACTTACACTAATGTTTGTGTGGGGACATGATGCCTTATTAGCAAAATTCCATAGATCAGTTTCTAATTCATGACTATGGGCCTAGTGCAAATTTACTCTATAACAAAGACAAGGATGATGATACAAAACACTTCCTTTTGTGTGTGGAAATTACTTCGTCTTGATTTTTTCAAGCAACTTGGGAAAAAAAAAAATATTGTTTAGATTGGAAACTAGGACATAGTGCACTGAGAATACAGGACAGATTATTTGATTTTCTATAAATGTTTTTGGAATTAATTACAACTACTGCTGTGTGCATAATGTACCATGCATGAACTATTCACAATAATGTTATCTATTTGTGAAGTTGAATTTTTAAGAAGTTTATAAGAACTGGAGAACGGCTACTGATTTTTGAAAGGTTCAGACAAGCTAAGTTTCATAAAACTGGACTTAAATATATTTGTAAGATAATACCTTTTTTTTTTTTTTAAAGAAAGTTTTCTGATTTTCCTTGTGTGTGTGTGCGTGTGCGTGTGCATGTGTGTCTGATTTGTTTTTCTTAGAGGCAGTCGGGCTCAAGAGCTCTAGACTGTCTTGTTTTAATTGCATTTATACCTTAGGTTAGTGCTTGATCTCATGCTTAATGTAGTTGTTTGTTTGGTTGCACTGGACACTAGATTGGCCTTGGGGACTCAATTCAGTGATAAAGCTATGTGCATGCCCTAACTATAAATTAATGAGAAGCTTCACTAAGTCCTTTGAGACTATTTACATGCTAATAGTTAAACACAACTTTAACAAATTTAGGATTTCAGAGGTAACATACTACAAATTCATGCAGATATTGTTTCAGAAAGAGTCCCATATTTGGTCTTTACATGCTCAAATTACTTTTGGGTTGTATAACAAATCTGTAGCCTGATCTCCCCTTTCATATGAAATGCAGAGAAACACAATACTTCAAAGGAACTATTTGTACCCCTCACAGTAAACAGATTCTTACTGTTTTATCCTAAACTTCTTTTTTGTGGCTGTTTACATTTCCCTAAAAACATCTTAAGATTTTTCTCAATAGCGGTTCAACTTTTCTTGCACTCTCTTTTCTGTTATACAGAGCACTGTATAGAAGAGCTACATACACTGAGAATGGGTACTGACAGTCTGTCAGCGTAATTGCTCCATCTGCAAGAGTATCCAATGTTCAATTTAACAGCACTGCCTAAGTGAGCTTCCTTTCTTACAAATAATAGTAATAGTAATAATAATAATAAATAAATAATTTTTAAAAAAAAGAAAGAAAGGAAGAAAGAAAGGAAGAAAGAAAGGAAGAAAGAAAGGAAGAAAGAAAGGAAGAAAGAAAGGAAGAAAGAAAGAAAGAAAGAAAGAAAGAAAGAAAGAAAGAAAGGAAGAAAGAAAGGAAGAAAGAAAGGAAGAAAGAAAGAAAGAAAGAAAGAAAGAAAGAAAGAAAGAAAGAAAGAAAGAAAGAAAGAAAGAAAGAAAGAAAGAAAGAAAGAAAGAAAGAAAGAAAGAAAGAAAGAAAGAAAAAGAAAAAGAAATCTTGGTTATTTATGAACCAGTGTGTACACGCCTGTCTCAATGCCCTTGTGAAAGCTATTCCCTTCAGGACTTTAAAACATCCATCTGATAAAACTGCGTCTTCCATTTGTTAAATTCTATCAGATTGTAAAAAGCCAAAATGTTGCCTACAGCATTCAAAAAATAATACAGATGGATCTATGAAAAAAAGAAACAAAGTTCTTAATATTTAGGCATTATTTTGGGAAGGAAAATTAATAGAAGTGTTGTGATAAAAGATCTCTTAAAAGGGAAACATGATCCACAAATAAAATTGGTTGGGTTAAGGCACAAAATTATTAATTTGATACACAGTCTGTTTTTGGTTACATGCTGAATTTCTTGGAAGAGTGCGTAGCTGTGCTTCCTCAGTAAACTCCATGGAATGGAGTGTGTTATATCAGAATTAGATATTATCAACTTAAAAAAAAAAAAAAGTTCTGGATGTACATGTTGTAGCATTCTGGGAAACTGATGAAACTTTCTCAAATTCTAATCCTTGATTATCAGTATTAAAATAAAATTTTCATTTGTTATCTGTTCTAAGTAAGAATCGTTCTCACGTATCTTACACAAACAATAGTATTTGGACATATTCATAATGGGCAGATACATAATAAAACCAGACTAACTTGAAATCTCTGCTTTTAAATTCACCATCTGGAATTCACATTTGCTTCCAAACATACATGTTACTGTTTCCCTGTATTGTATTTTGATTCCTGAACTTCTCAGGAATTGTGAAGATCAGCATTTTTGCAGCTGACTATGACCTTTTGCATGCTTGAACATTTTCACAGAATCATAGAATTGTAGATGTTGGAAGGGACCTCCAGAGATCAACTCCCTTGCAAAGCAGCCTTCTTACAGAAGGCTACACAGGTAGGCATCCAGACAGGTCTTGAAAATCTTCAGAGAAGAATTCACAGCCTCCCTGGGCAGCCTGTTCCAGTGTTCCATCACCCTCACTGTGAAGAAGTTCCTTCACATATTGGTGCAGAAATTCCTATGCTCAAGTTTATGGCTTTTCCCCGTGTCCTGTCCTTGCAGACCAATGAAAAGAGATTGCTCCCATCCCTTTGACTCCCACACTTAAGATATTTATAAATGTTTATAAGATCACTTCTGGGTCTTCTTTTCTCAAGGCTGAAAAGACCCAGATCGTTCAGCCCTTCCTCATAAGAGAGGTGCTCCAGGCCCTTTAGCATTTTGTGGCCTTCCACTGGACTCTCCCCAGGAGATCTTTGTCTTTTTTTTTTGTACTGGAGAGCCAAGAACTGAATACAGTACACCAGGTGAGACCTAATTAGGGCAGAATGCAGGGGGAGGATTATTTCCATTGACCTGTTGGTCATGCTCCTTTTAATGCACCCCAAGATTCCATTGGCCTTCTTGGCCACCAGGGCACATTGCTGGCTCATGGCCAACTATTGTCCACGAGGACCCCCACATCCTTCTCTGCAGAGCTCCTCTGCAGAAGGTCATGTCCCAACCTGCATTGATACTTGCTGCTATTCCTTCCCAGGTGCCAGACTCTACATTTGCTTCCGTTAAACCTCATCCGGTTTCTTGCTGACCGGCTTTCCAGTCTGTCCAGGTCTTGCTAAATGGCAGCACAGCCTTCTGGTGTGTCAGCCACTCCTCCCAGCTTTGCATCATCAGAGTACTTGCTGAGCATGAACACTGTCCTCTCATTAAGGTCACCAATGAAGATATTGAACAAGACCAGACCCAGCGCTGATCCCTGGGGAACATTGCTAATCACAGGCCTCAGCTGGATTCTGCACCACCAATCACCACACTCTGAGCTTTACAAGTCATCCAGTTCTCAACTCACTTCATTGTCCATGCATCTATCCCGCACATACTCATCTTCATTATCAGGATGTAGTGGGAGACAATATGAAAAGCCTCACTGAAGTCCGGCATCCCCTGCTCTCCCCCTTCTACCCTGTTGTTGATGCCTTCATAGAAGAGGTTGGCTGAGCATGATTTTCCCTTGGTGAATCCATGCTGACTATTCCTGATGACCTTCTTATCTTCCAATAGCTTGGAAATCTATAACAAACTGTTCCTTCACTTTTCCAGGGACCAAAGTGAGACTGATTGGCCTGTAGTTTTCCAGATCCTACTTCTTGTCCTTTTTGAAGACTGAAGTGACGTTGGCTATCCCTCAGTCTTCAGGCACCCCTCCTGTTCTCCAAAACCTGTCAAAGATGATAGAGAATGGTTTGGCAGCCACCTCTGCCAACTCCCTCATCACACATGGATGCATCACATCAGGGCTTGTGGATTTGTGCACACTGATTCCCCCTAGATGACCCCCTCCTCAACCAGAAAGAAGCTCTCCATTTCCCAGACTCTCTCTTCCCTCTAGAGAACAGGAGGCTTGAGGGGAAGTCTTTGAAGTGAAGACGGAAGCAAAGAAAGTGTTGAACATCTCTGCGTTCTCAGCATCCCCCATTACCAGGACACCTCCCCACCCAGCAGGGAACCCACACTATCCCTAGTCTTCTTTAAGTGTTAACATAGTTAAAAAACAAACAAACAAACAAACAAACAAACAAACAAAAAAGCCTTCTTATTATCCTTTATCTTCTTTTCAAGCTTAAGCTGCAGGTGAGATGTAGCCTTCCTCACCACTTCCTACAGGCCATGACAACACTCCTATACTCCTTCCAAGAGGATAGGCCCTTTTTCCTCATTTCATAGAACTTTTTCTTCCCTTTGATCTTATCCATGAGCTCTTTGATCTTATCCACACAGGTCTCCTGCCTCCCTTCCCTGATTTCCTACTCTTAGGGATGCACCGATCTTGAGTTTGGAAGAAGTGCTGCTTAAATGTTGCCCATCTCTCACAGGCCCCCTTACCTTCAAGCACTCTCCCCATGAGATACCTTCAAGTAGGTCCTGGAAAAGGTTAAAGTTGGCTCTCTGAATGTCCAGGGTAACATTCCTACTTTTTGCCTTACTTCTTCCAGTCAGCATTTAGAATCACATGATAAATGTTCTGTTCTTTACCTAACGCTGTGTGAGCTAACCAAGAGGCTCAGATTAGAGTTAAAATTCTTGCATGGACTCACACAATAATCCATAATTTTTTTGACACAGAAGTCTTGTTTCTTTCATTAAAAAATAGCAATAATTCCATTCCAAGGACTAAGAAATAAAAAATTGGGAAAAAAAAATTAAAATCCAATCACAAATGATCACAATTTTTAATTTTTCTTTCAAGTATCTAGGCAGTCCATTAGTTTAGGAATTTTTCAGATGATGCTTCAAATTCACCACCTTTCTTTGCAGAAATAACTTGCAACAGATTTATCATGCTAAGTAAAAATAAATTGTGAGCATTCTTCTTATCCCTGCTTTTCATTCAGAACTCTGTTCCTCTGTAGAGATGCATCTCAGACTTACTCAATAGTTTGAACTTATATTTGAGTTTGAACAATTTATGAATTCTCAGTTTGAACAATTTATGAATTCTCAGTTTCAACATTTCTGTTGATAAGTTAAGGGGACAAGGGGAGAATCACAGAATGGTTTGACTTGGAAGGGACATTTAAGATCATCTAGTTCCAGCCCTCTTGCTGTTCTTGCTTGAGATGCTCATATGACTGCTTAACTTATTAGTCCCAAATTTTGCAAGAAGCATTTTCACATCCAGCTTTTTGTGTGCGTGTGTGTGCGCGCGTGTAACTTTGACTGTGCAAATCTATAATGGCATATCCAATCCCTTGCCTTGTTCTAATATTTAGTGCTTCTAAATGAACTGTTTTGCCAGACTAAATGGATATATGGAGAAATAACTCTCATCTTAGGCAATTAGTCCAAGAAACTCTAGTGAAACTAGCTGCAGAAGAGATGCTAATATGCTTTATCCCTCTGGGTGAAATTCTCTTAGCTGCATACTGCCTATGAGCCAAGTAAGTCCCTCTTAAATCCTATTTTCAGGGCTTTAGTGGGATTTAAGAGGTGCAAAACCCTTGTTCTGGATTTCATACAAGAAATAATTTTATTCTTAATTTATGTGTAGGGCTTCAAAACTGTAGTCTCACGAAAAAAAAAAAAAAAGACAAACCTTTAATATTAGCAAATACACCTTCACATCTTGCACACTGAAATGCATATCTTACCTTTTTAATTATATGGGTGAATTCACATATTTTCCATATATCAATATTTGAAAACTTATTCTATAACTCATTTTACATCTTCCCCGGTTTTAACTCTCCCTCTCTTCTTTTTGTCAACCTAAGTATTGCTTCAATTTGCATATTTATGTATGAAGTCTTTCTGTCTGATCTCTGGAAAGAAAAACTCACTTAATTCCTATCAGGATTATTTCCCTACTATTTCCCTGATTTTTCTTTTTTCTTTTTTTCTTTTTTTTTTCTTTTTCTCTGTCCTTTTTTTTTTTTTTTTCCCTTGAAGCTTAGGTCTGTGATCTGCATAACAACTGTGAGTGCTCTGCAATGCTTTCTATAAACAAAATTAACAAGTTTTTACAATTTAAAGGTTCTATTTATAATTTGAAAAAAACCTTTTCCATTCTCCTTTCTTAGCTCAGGGCATGATGATGGGGGCAGATGTTTGCTTTTCTTCTTGTTAATGGATAGGAGATAACTAAATGCTGAAAATATAGAATACATGCCTGTTTTGAGTTTTATGCATAATCATCATATTAATATCATTTCTACATCTTAACTGAATAATATCTGTAAAGTCATTTCATTACATACAGGAAAAAAAGTCTATGTTGTTTACCTCAACAGAGCTTTTAAATGATATCTACAAGTATTCATCATTAAAATCTTCACTTGAAATTTGAATTGCAAATGATGATTTTTCCGTCTAGTGTTCTAGTCTGTCACACAGTCAGAAACAGGCTCTGAATGGAAGAAAACAAAAAGAACTTTCAAATCTAATTAGAAAGAAATCTGCAGCAATGGTTTTGGATAAAGCAAAATCTACTAGTTTTAAGCTGCAGACAGTGTAAGTCATGAAATAATGGGAAGCAATGAGCTTCTGTCTCCTGTGCATTTTTATAGTAACACTACAGTACTTTCTGGGGTTTGGAAGATCTTTTTCCCTCTCCGTAGCTACTTCCATACTTCCATACCTATTCACCTACTTGGCATTTTCAGGCATAACAAATAATGTCAATAGCTGCAGCAACAGTTTTCTAATCTAAATAGTAATGCTTTTTTGATAGTATAAGCAAATCTAAATCCATGATAGTGTTAAGTTTATTCCTTGTTTCTCAGATAATCAGCTACAAACAAACAAATAAACAAACAAATATAACCTAAAATTGTTCTCATTTATTTAACACAAGCATAGAACTTGCTTTTGAACATGTATCATGTACATACTTGATTTATAACAGTGAGTCAAATGACTAAGTGTAGTTTGAAGACTTGTCAGTATGGATGTCTTCAAAATCCCCTTTCATTCTCCAGTGAAGAGTTTACTTAGGCAATTGTTCTAAGATACCTTTTTATTTTTAAAATTTAATTGTAAGCTATGCACCAGATTTGGCAGCCTTGGAAACATTTTGGCTACATCAAGGTGGTTAGATAATCATTTAAAAAAGTAGACTATATTACTGTACCTGAAGGGATAGAGAGAGTGAATATTGCTCTATGACTAAAAGGCATTCTGTGGTCTAGAAAGGAGTTAGTGTGGTCAAAGCTGACTCCGTATGGCACATCCCAGGGAGAATTTCTATACCCCATAAGAAGTAGTGTTCTAAGAATTATTCAGTCACCAAGCTGAGTAGTGCACTTGATGCTGCAGAAGGAGGGGATGCCATTCAGAGAGACCTTGATAAAATTGAGAAATGGGCCTGTGTATATCTAATGAGGTTTCACAAAGCAGTGTGCAAGGTTGTACACTTGGGGCGGCATAATCCTAGATATTTGTATAGACTAGAAGAAACCTTTGAGGAGTATGACTTAGGGATCCTGATAGATGAAAAATTTGACACCAGTCAGCAGTGTCTGCTTGCAGTGGGAAGGCCAACAATATACTGGATTGCATCACAAAAGAGTTGGCAGCAAGGCGAGAGAGCTGATTGTCTCTTTTTCCACTATCCTCATGAGGAACTGTGAGGAATACTGCATCCAGGACAGGGGTAATTGGCACAAAAAGATGTTGAGCTTTCCGAGATGGTTCAGAGGAGAGCCTTAAAGATGATCATAGAGCTGGAAGATTTATCCTGGGAAGACAGGCTGAAGGAACTGGTCTTTTTTAATCTGGAAAAGGCTCTGGAGAGACCTCATTACAGCTTTCCAATATTTTAAGAGAGATTATAAAAAGGAGGAAAACCAACATTTTACATTGGTAGATAGTGATAGGATAAAGGGGAATGGTTTAAATTAAAGAGGAGAAATTTAGATTGGATATTGGGAGAAAATTTTCACTGAATTCATGATGAGGTGCTGGAACAAGTTACTTACAGAGGTTGTAAATGCACCATCGCTGGAGGTAATCAAGGCAAGGATGGACGGGGCCCTGGAAATCTGACTGAGTACTTGATCTAACTGTTGGCAACCTTGCCTGTGGCACGGAGGTGGGAACATGATGATCTTTGAGGACCCTTCCAACCAGTCATTTTGTGATTATATAATTTAGTCTTTCATCTTTTTGCATCATAACTGTCCTCATCACAGAATCACAAAATAGCAGGAATTTGAAGGGACCTCAAGAGATCATTGAATCCAATTCCCTGCTGAAACATGTTCCCTACAACACAGATAGGCATCTAAACAAGTATTGAATATCTCCATGGAAGGAGATGCCACAATCTCTCTAGGCAACCTATTCCAGAACTTTGTAACCCTTACAGTAAAGAAGTTCTTCCGCATGCTATTATGGAACTTCATATGTTCAAGTTATATGCCATTGCTCCTTGTCCTATCACTACACACCACTGATAAGAGCCTGACCTCATCCATTTCCCTCCCATCTCCCTCTAGATGTTTATAAACATTAACCAAATCCTGACCTGTTGTCCATGCTTTTTTAAATGCGCCCCAGGATACTTGGCCACAATGGCACACTGTTGGCTCATAGTCAACCTGTATTCTACCTGAACATCTATGTCCCTCACTGCAGATTGTTACAACAACATCAACACTTGCTCTTGTTAAATTTCAACAGGTTCCTCCTTGCCCAACTCTCCAGTATGTTTAGGTGGTGTTGGATGGCAGCATGGTCTTCCAGTGTTTCAAACGCTCCTACCAGCTTTGTATGATCATCAGACTTGCTGAAGGTGGACACTATCCCTTAATCCAGGTTGCTGTTGAAGATGTTGAACAAGACTGAACCCATCACTGAGTCCTGGGGAACACCACAAGGTACAAGCTTCCAACCAGTCTCTGAGCCACTAATGACAAACCCTCTGAGCTCTGTCAGTTTTCTAGATCTCAATCCACCTCACCATCTGCTCATCTGTATCAGCTTCATAACAAGGACATTTTGGGAAACAGTATCAAATGTCTTGCTGAAGTCAAAGTAATCAGTATCTGCTGTTCTACTTCCATCTACTTAGCCAATGATGACATCACTGAAAGATACAGATTGGTCAAGCATGATTTCTCCTTAGTGAATCCATGTTGGCTACACCTCATAAACTTCTTCTCTTCCAATTGATTGGAGATGGCATCAAAAACAAGTTGCTCCATTACCTTCTCAGGGATGGAGCTAAGGCTGACTGGCCTGTAGCTTCCTTGATCTTCCTTCTTTCCCTTTTGGAAGACTGGAGTGACACTGACTATCCTCTAGTCTTCAGGCACCTCTTCCATTTGCAAAGACCTTTCAAAGAGGTAGAGTTCAGCAGTCAACTCTGCCTGCTCCCTTAGCATCCCACTGGACAGGCTTAGTGTTCTAATTTGTGGCACAGTAACATATCTTAGACACTCTTTAATCATCACAAATATGAGAGCTGTTCCAAAAGTAATGCCTCCTACTTTATTATGTTGACCTGATGTCAGAGGCAGATATTGGTGGCATGGCAGTAGAGAATGAATCTTCCTATCAATATTCCTTTACATTTTGTTGCTGTGTGACAGAGGACAGCAGAAGGGCAGTCTACAAAATGATGTCTGACACAGAAGTATGTATGAAGCAAATGTGTGGAAATGAATTCCTTAATATGGATAAAATGGCACCCACTGACGTTCATCAATACTTGCAGAATATTTATGGAAATCAAACAATGGATGTGAGCACAGTGAGGTGGTATGTAGTGTGTTTCAGTCATGGCAACAGAAACAAAGGGCCACCTCTTCTCGTGCAGGTTTTGTAGCTGAGAATTTTCTCTATCAAAAGGTATTTCTGTGCTCTTTGTATTCATTGTAGTTTCCATGGAAATGAACAGGAGGCATCATTATGTATTTGCACTCAATTCTCTTTGTTTATGCTTGGATTACAACTATTCAAAAAATAATCTTTCCTTCACAAATTTCTTACCAAATATTTCCAAATATTTGGTACAGAAACTCCATTTCTTCTGGATACATACTTGTGTTCCTTCCACACAAAATCTAAAGATAATCTCTGCTGTGTTTCAGTTATGTTATCTGGTTTCTTACAAGAGATAAGTCCACTTCATAATTTAGCTGTCTTTATATACTGTTTCTTCCCGTGTTCCTTGGGTTCCATGAAGGTTTCTCTGGCTCTAATCTTCTAACTTTCTTTGATGTGTACTCTCTGTACTAGTTTTCTCCATCCTCTCTTATCCCTTTCTCTTACTTCTTCTCCCTTCCTGACTCCTCTCCTCTATACTTCTCTTGCAATATAATAATCAAATAAAACATTTGAACTCAATACAGTGTGGCATAAATGATATGACATATTTACTGTGTATCACACTGTGGTCAGCAATTCATCAATATAGCAACATGTAAGATATTTAGTGATAAACATCAAGTAATGTATGTTTATTTTGATTGGTTGAGGTTTTTTTTTTTAAATTTTGTTTTGTTCTGTTTTGATTTAGGTTTTTGTTGTTGTTGTTGTTGTTTATTCTTTTAGTAAGATTTGTATTAAATGCATTAACTAATATGCAATTCATGTCTAATCATCTGGGCTGAATCTGTATATGGTTGCATTTTCTATTGACTGTCAGATGAGAATACACATTTAATTAGAATGAGACAATAAATTAGGAGAGATCAGTGCCGCTCTGGAAGGGAAAGCTGAAAGGAATTATTTTGCAGTATCGAGCTGTTATGTGAGAACATCATGCTTCTTTAACATCTGTGACATTTCTTCTCTCCAAAGAGAACCTGGCCATATATGTCCCCATCTGTACTCACATTTATCTGCAAGAATATTTCTTTCACAGAGTTTGAATACAACACAGTGCAGTTGATACTTAAATGATTCTAACATAAATGGCACTCTTCTTCAAACCAAAGCAAAAGAGAGCAAAAACCCCATAACTAAACAAAACACCTCCCTAAACACTCTCTCACACCCTCTCTCAAAAACAAACAAACAAACAAACAAACAAACTTAATAATAATAAAAATAAATGTTTCACTAGAATTTGCAGTGTTCTTGATGCCCTTGTAATGGGGCAGTCAGGGGCTGTCTCCTCCTCAGAAAATTATCTGAAAAGGCAGACTGCTTTTCTCTCTTGGTAATCTTAGTATGTATACAAATACTATACTTTAAATTGGACATAATATTGAAAGCTAGGAGATATCAGATAGAAAATCTAAGGGTTAATGCTGCATCACATTTATAATCTTAAAAGCTTGCAGAAATATATCACCATCATGGAAAATCCAAAGGAATTTCCATGGCATCAGATGATGAGATTGCATTGACATTTCCATTTCAACTAATAATAAAATTCACAATCTTTATGCAGCCACTGCCACACTCCATATGTTACTTGTTATTTTATTAGCTCTTTTTCTTTTTTCTTTTTTAAGTATAATTTAATTCACTGAAAAGAAAGTCTAATTCTCACTGCAAATCAAACAAACAAAAGAAATGATAAAAAAAAAAAAAAAAAAAAAACTTCAGTTCTGATTGAGAATCACAATACAGTTATTGTTGTTCTCCCTGACTTCTAATGACTTACAATTCTATTCCCTGTATTTTGTTCACTTTTGAAAAAGTGATACTGACCAAACACTTAAATCTTAGCATCTGTCACCTCATGTCTGGGCAAGATCCAAGGCAATCCGACTATGTATAGTTACTGCTTGGAATTAAATTCAGTTGTGTTTCAGTTTTGCTATTTTTAGTGGGTTGATTGTCTGTGTTTTGTTGTTATTGTTGTTACTGTTGTTGTTTTTAAGTATATTTTTGTATTTGAAAATCTTATTTTCATATCTTAGCTACTAGTCTAGCTAAGGTTTTTTTTTTTTTTTTTTTTTTTTTTTTTTTTTTTTTTTTCTCTGCTTAACTTGCATTGCACTCCAATCTAAGTATTTAAGATTCAGTGACAAATGCTGGACTCCTGTCACTAAAGTGTACTTCTTTTCCATGACATTTAGGAATGCAAGCATCTAAGATGTAAAACTAATGTAGGAAGAAGCGATCAACAACAGACTCATACAAAGGAATTTGATAGGAGGAGAAACAAATGTGGAGAAGAAGTTTAATTCCATTTTACTTTTTTTTCCAGGAGGGTGATGAGTTTTAGCAGTTGACCTTAAATTCCAACTAATTCCTGTTATAGCCTGATTTTTTTCCTTCCTAATATCCTATTCTTTTCCCAGGAGCACTAAATTTAGGATCCTGATCAGTTGTATTCGTTCTCCTGTTAATGGAAAGAAGAAATAAGCACCTCTAAATGACAGTTCAACTTACTTTAGTTCTGAAACAGCATCTGCAGGTGCCTTTTTTTCTCTCCACAAAATGTAATCGGAGACTAGGATAACTGTACATTTAAATTAGGTAATTCTGTTAAGTGATGAAGTCAGAATACCTGCATCTAGTCTTAGACTGGTAAGCAGTTCGCTAAAATTTTAGCAGTCAGAGCTATGATAAGGGACTATAAAAAATGAAAGTGGGTTTTCTTTTGAAGAACTTGATACAGAGCAGGAGTTGGGAGTTGAGTAAGCAGGTTATGTTCCTTCATATGGAAGTGCTTCTTACTTTGCATCAGTTACAGTGCTTCTAAAACAACAAGGCAGTTGGCTTAGGAAATACAGTTAGAAGTCTAAAATTAGGGGAGGTTAATCTGGATGTAAGTATTTAGAGACAAAAGCATCTTTTTTCCATTTGCTAATGCAGCACATAGAAAACCAATTTTACTCCATGACAGTGGTTAAGTACAACAGTAAAATTATGTAGATTAATTGTAGCTGTAAGTTCTATGGAAATGTTTTCTTCAAATGTCTTTGTAATTTTAAAAGTTGTTAGAAGTAAGGAAAGAATTGGAAAGATTTCAAAATAGTTATTGTGTATTTTCTCAGTAAAAAGGGAGAAATCAAAAGAGAGTTAATCAAAAGATGATTTTTAATTGCCAACTACACAATCTTACCCAGGGACCTGAGAAAAGATTTAATCATTACACTTGACAGTTTTGCCCTTGCACCAGGTGGAAGAAGAACACAGGAACATAGGAACTGCCACACCAGATCAGACCTGCAGTCCATCTAGTCCAGTCTTCTGTTGCTAATACTGGGCAGTGCCAGATGTTTCAGGGAAAGGTACAATAACCCTTCCACAGACATAGTCAGATTTTTCCTGTGAAATTCTTGTCCTGATCCTCTATATTTAACAATTTAGGGCATGAGAGATGCATTTTGAAGCATGAAAAAAACATACTCTTGTTAGGTAGAGCATATCTGTACTCAAAGTATTCTGAGAGCTGATTGTAAAAATATGACTTTCCTATCTCTACAAGCTTCAATTTGCTTTAGAAAATTTTATAGCTGGATTGGAGCCCCTAAATTAGAAGTCAAATTATTCTATCCCTAATGTGAATAATGCAGGAAAAGTACTTGAAGTTCTCAAGTAGTTCAAATCTAAAGTGGTCTGAGTTATTGTGAGAGATACCTATCCTACTCTTCATGAGTTCAGAAGAATATTTATTTCTCATTTAGATACCTCAGATAAGTGCCTGAAGCCAGGTGATATGAATTCATGTAAAAAAAAAACACTTGAATAAATTACTTGTAATACACAATAAGTTTTGAGCAAAATCCATTACAGCAAACAGGTTGATTTACAACTCTCTACAGAAAGTGAACTTCCATAATTCTAGATGTTGACTTTATCTCCTCTGGACAAGTAATGAAATATAAATCAGTAAAAGCAGCAAATTAGGATTAGATTTACAGAAATATTTAAAGGAGCTGAACGCAGAACTCTTTGGAATAACTTCAGCTCAGAAGTGAAGATCATTATCTGCATTGACTACATTTTATAGAATACTTCAGCATTTAAGAAGACAGTTTAAGCAGTTGAGAAGATCTTTAACAGACATTCAAAAGAGTAGTCTTCACTTGAAAGTTAATGGCAGTAAAGGAAGCAATGAGAAATTAAGTAGGAAGCATATGAAATCATTTAATGTTTTTTTAATGTTACTCAAGGACCAGTTTGTTGCCTATTACTAACAATATCTATATTTTTTATTTTTATCTCATGAGCATGTGTTTGATTAAGAAGATTAATGGTCAGCTCACCTAACTTTGAATATCTGGACGTCATTAGAAAATTTAATATAACTAGTTGAGTAACTTTCTCAGTAGTAAGTAGAGAGTTAAGGAACAGAATTACTTAAGTTGGTGATCTTTATTACCAAACTTTAGACTACCTACTATGTATACTGCATATATTTTTAAAAAATACAATTTAAAGCACTTACTGGACTAGACAAGTGATTTAGATGACTCAGATGGGATGAACATGTCTCTATTTTTCAGATAAACAAAATTTAAGGCACTATCTACATGAGGAACGGACTGCGATGTGAATAAGTGAATGATGTTGAGAACTAGATGAAAAAAAAAAAAAAAAAAAAAAAAGACGTTTTGCTCCACAAATATTAGAAATGGTAATTCTTCTAGAAACTGGGAGGTTATCCATTACAAATAATATATCAAAGAGAAGAAAACATATGAAAAAATCTTAAAATACATATGAATGACCATGTCATTCTGAAAAAAAGAATAATGTAGTCTTATACTTGTCAGATTTCAAGTGCTATACACTTGAATAGTTTTATTTGGATGTTCACATCCCATTCAGGACTCTTATTTTCAACAGATGTTTGAAACAACACTCAAAAAATATATGTTGACAGAAGAAGAGAGGCATATTACACTAGAAGACTTTGGTTTACCGGAAGAAGGCTGAAAGGGGAATATGATTTCAGTGTCTAAGTCCAAAGATGAATGGTTGCAAGTATGAGAAAATAATTTAAAAACTAGATAGCATAAAATTGATTTTAAAATAATAAATAGTATTTGAAAATTAAAACATGGATGTCATTTCCTTAGTTTTGAGGTTCCATATTAAACTTTTGGTAGGAACAGAGGAAGGAAAATAGTTTTAAGATGGGAAATAATAAACTTAAAGCAGGCTACAAGATATGGCAGTAGTAAAGGCAACTTGATCGATAATTTCAGATATTCTTTGCCACCTTTCAGATTCTACAGCAAAGCTACATTTATTTATTGCGTTCATGAATTTTCACAGAAAGTTGAAGATTGTTTACATTTTGTACATGTGAAAATAAGATTGAAACAATTTACCCAATGTTATAAAAAAATAGTAATGCAAAGCAGGTCACTGATGAGTTTCTGAAAGCTGCATGTTAGCACCACTCTGCTGGGATGTTTTTCTTAAATTTTCAGAGAAAAAGAGGGACAGGAATGGAGGCAAGAAAAAGAAAGTAATGACAGAGAGGGAGGAATGCTTTACCCACGGTAGATATAGAAAATAGAACTGAAAGGCCGATTATCACATCTCAGATATGAAGTAGCATTAAAAAAAATGGCCTAAAGTCATTAATTTTATTTTCAAATAGCATGGTTTGTTGTTGTTGGTGGTGGTTTTGTTGTTGTTGTTGTTTTTAGTTTTTTGTTTTTTGTAATTTTGTATTACTGAGTACTTCGTATTGATGACACTACATTTTTCTTTCTTATCTTTTTTAACCTTTGAATGTAAAATTAGAGGCAGCCATACTATAATTTTCTCACTCCTAGACTGTCAAGTAAAATGAAAGTGCAAGTACACTGGTGATGCCAGATGCCAAATCACTCAAGATTCCTTTCAACAGAATGAAAATAAATGTCTGGTACTATGAAATCCGGAGTCTTAATCTGCTTTTACACATTAAATTAAGCCTTGGTTTAGAACCCTGAGGTTATACCCTACAGCTGCTTCCACATAAAAAGAAAAGTAAACTTTTTCAGACATTTTCCCTTCAATTTTGGGGTTAGGTCTGACCTTCCAATCACAACTCATTCAGAATAGCAATTGTGTAATATCACAAGAATTGCACAGTTGTGAATTAAAGCAGCCCTCCATCTGCCTAAAATATCCTGTTGGATGCCTCTTGACCACCTTTGTCATGCGGCAGTTTCATATGAACAAAGAAAAGGAGGTTTTGTCTAAGAAGCTAGAAGTTTTTTATTAAGCAAGAACAAGGACGCGTTAAGAAAGACGAGGCAGCTGTGAAGATTCCAGCAGCTGCATCTGCTGTCTGAATGGATGACAGCATGAAAATGACAGAGACCTCCAAAGGAGTACAAAATTTGGAAATGTCTGATTGCTAATGCCTCGGATATTTCCAAGATGAGTAAGGGACTTCAAAGCAAAATTCAGGTTTATTTTATTCCTAACGTTATATATATATATATATACACACACACTTATATATACATATAAAATTTTCACTAACATTTTTATATTCTGCATTTGTATCAGGGCAAAATTTATACTCACTCTCAGAAGTTCTTTTTTTTTTTTTTTTTAATTACTTTTTATTATTATTATTATTATTATTATTATTATTTAATGTTGCTGTCTACCAAGATCTCTTTTTTGCTGAGAGCTCTTAATGCTTCCATATTGCAACAGTAAACAGTCTAGTGAGTTATTTCACTGTGTTACATACAGGCAGATGGGTACACTGGATGCATACCTTCATTTTCTTTGGTGTTTTAGTGGCTGTCCATCTCTTTTTCTTTTTAAATTCCAAAGTATCATTAACATTCAACAACTCCATTAGAAAGTCATAGGCAGTAAGAGCCCATCTGTGCCATGTTAACATTTAAGGAGGAAATAAAAGAGTAAAGTGGACAGGTGGAGAAGACAGCGGGATCTACACCAGGCACACAGCAGGTAGGGAGTTCAGCAGAGGAAAATGCCAGACATTTAACAGGTAAATGGAAGGGCAGCTGAATTTCTATTCCAGACCACAGAGATTGTACTGAGAGAGAAGTGGCTGACAGAAATAGAAAGGTGTCGTATCTTCAAGAAAGGGTTCTTGCTTTCATTGAGAGTATTAACCCAATTAACCCAACTTCTGAATAATTATGACTTCTTAACAACTTGATTCTTTTCTTTCCAATATCCTCCTAGTCCCATGAGTTAGATTCTTTCATGTGTATTCTCTGATCTTGAGGGAGCTTGAGGAAAGATATACATGAAGGACAAAATGAGGAGAGATGAAAAGGAAGAATGGTGACCAACAAAGTGAGGATTTGGTGGCTTGGCTGGGCAAGCAACTGGTGCAGGGTGATACAGACCAAAAATCTCTTAATACATGAAATAGCCTGCATGGATAACAGACATATGGAGGGATGGCTCATCTGCCTGCAGTTCTGCCATGGAGGTCTCAGACTTTTTAGGAAGGACAGGCTGGAATGGCAAAGAGAAGGATTTGATTTTTGTGTGAGAAAACATATAGTCCTGCCTAGGAAAAAAAAAAAAAAAAATTGATTGGACTACACAAATACTATTGAGAATTAAAGGTCTAAGGTATCAAGTATGCCAAGTAAATGACAACCAACTACTTCTTACAACTGGAAGCATCATCAAGAGAATAATGTTGTCATTTGATTTGCTAATAGAAAGGCAACAGGGAGTAGTACCAGTCAACATTACCTGAACAAAGGAATATATGAAAACTATGAGTAAGATGCTTCAAAACACCCTTCTGATGTGTTTATGTGTCTTAATCACAGAGATGTCTTTAGGTGTCTTAATTTCTTCAAGGACTAATAGAATCAGTGAGTGAAATCTGAATTTGAGTTTGTATTGCTTTAATTGCAGGTTATTGACTCCCTTATGCTAAAAGTACTTTTTTTTTTTTTTTTTTTTTTTTTTAACATGCATTTTGTTTGTTTTTTAATACAATTTTTCATAAGTTTTAGATTTTTTTTTTTTTTTTTAGATTCTTTCTTGTGCAGTACTAGATTACAACTGGAGCTTGGCTTTTATTTCTGTTCCAGGCTTAAAATCTAGGAAATAGCAGACATGGTGACTCTAAAACTTGGCACCCCTGTAGAAATGTTCATATTGATAGATACATGCCAAGTTTGCTGTCATTTGGCTGCACCCCTGGAAGTTGGCGGTAATATAAGAATAAGACACAGCTAATTTATCCTTTTCAGTGAGGGCAACACTATTTGTCACCGTGCCATTTGGCTGTACTTGCACTCTGGGATGTAGTGTCGAACTTAGTGTTTGAAATGCAGTGTGATGGTTGTGTGGTCTAGAGTTCTCCTTGCAGCTGCCAATCACTGGTTGGCTACTGAGGCAGGGTACCAAGGAGGAAGGCAAGAGTTGGAATGTTATCATCTGACAAACTGTTCTAAGGGAAAAAGCACAGCCACACATGAGGTTCAACTTGAAAGACTCTACAGATAATACCAGAATGAGAATCAGAAATATATGAGTAACCCAAACAACATTTTATTGTATGTGTTCACTGTCTGCAGTTACACTGAAAAATAGTGTTCTCAAGTTTTTACACTTTCAGCATCTGCACAAGAAAAGTCAGTATTATATCTGCTCGAAGAAGTAGAAAAGTTCCTAACTGATTTTTATCTCTTTTTCACAGTATTTTGTTTGTTTGTTTGTTTGTTTTCATGGAAATGTTTGTACATTATTTCCAGTTGTTCCTAATGATGATATCAATGTATAGATCCAATAGTTCAATAAATAGTATGGCAAATATATATTTTTTTCTCTTAAAATCAACTTTTTGAATTTGTCTAATTGTAAATTAATTTTTAGATTTATAAAAATGAACAGACTGTTCACGATTATCCAGAAAATTAAGTATAAATAAATTAATCTGCAACTTGAGTTTATTTAAATGTGATATAAACCAAGATTTAAAAGTTCAAAAAAAAAAATGGAGAGGAGAGGAGAGGAGAGGAGAGGAGAGGAGAGGAGAGGAGAGGAGAGGAGAGGAGAGGAGAGGAGAGGAGAGGAGAGGAGAGGAGAGGAGAGGAGAGGAGAGGAGAGGAGAGGAGAGGAGAGGAGAGGAGAGGAGAGGAGAGGAGAGGAGAGGAGAGGAGAGGAGAGGAGAGGAGAGGAGAAGAAAAACGCCATTGTCAGAGATATAATTTAGCTAAAGCATCAGAAAGGGGAAATGACAGCTGGATACCACTTGGACATAAAAACAAATATAAGGGGTTATTTGGAGTATCTCTACAATGACTTTTATATTTATTAATCCACATTAGTTTATATAAACTTTTGTACTAATTATGTTCTTTTAGTAGTTGGTGATATATATATATTCAGCACCATTGTCCATGCTTAGAAAGTCTACATTCAAAGCAGACTATAAAGACATGTTACACTTCTCATTTTCTGGATAGGAAGCAAGGTCATGGAGAAATTAGATGACTTTTCCAAAGTCAGAAGTGCAGCTCAGAAGTCCTACAACACATTTGGAACCTTATTGTACTCCGAAGTTAAATAGAATTTATTTTCTTTCAAGATATGAGTTATAAAATACTTTTAGCTCCAAGACTTAAGGGGTTTTGCATACCTCTGAAGACAAGCATACTCTTCGAGTAAGTCTATCTATGATTTTTCATACAACTACAAGTTTTCAAAGATGGATAGATAGAGAGACAGACAAACTGATAAAATAAGTGACGGACAAATATAGAATAACATGAAAATAATTTTGTGTTGTTCAGAGCCACATCTTATTTCTGTATTTTACTCTAGGGATGCTTTTTTTTTTTTTTTTTTTCCTCTTCTTTTGTCCTTGCACAAGGGTCTTCTGCTAGAGAAATTACCCAGAGAAAAAACAAAGTACATGTGTATGAAAATACAGATAGTAAATTAGAATATCATAAAACACTGAAGCAACATCCCCAACCTATTTCTCACAACATCTTAAAAAAGTTCAGATAGAGGCTGAACAGTCAAATATGAAGTTGACGACTCCTGAGCTTTCTTTTATTTTTATTGCTTGCTTTACATACTCCTTCTCATATATTAGTCCTATTTGCAATGTCTGCAGAGATTACTAGCAGCTAGGTCTCCAGGCAACACTCTGGAGTACTCTGGATTTCATATAAATTTTATGTCATATTTTGTCATTCCAATTTTGATGTCTCAGATTTCATAGGTCATAACAGTAGATGTCATTGTTCAGGCAAATAATATTTTCTTAATATATTTCAAAGTTAGCACTTTGCTATCACATTATTGCAAAAGTAAAAGCAACAATTTAACAATATCTGTGATGCTGAAGAAAAAAAATTAAAAAATGCCTTTCTTATATCCTTGATAGTGTAACAGATTTGGCATATGATCTAGGAATTCCTTCTGAAATTTCATTCTACTTTTATTGACTATGAAGGCAGAGAACAAGTTTCATGTCAAAGGAAGCAGGGTTGGTAGAGAATAATGGGGTACCGATTATGCTGTGATGATCTTAGTTTCATTTTTGCTGGAAGAACTGTTTCTGTTAGATTCAACAGACGTTGCTAACAGATGCCTATGTTTTGTGTCTCAGTGATTGGTTTGCTTGTTGATTTTTTGCATGCTCCTTTGAAACAGAAATTTTCTCAAAGGAGAAAAATTTTCTGTATGAAGGTGAAAAAAAATCAGCATTTCTCAAAGCCTCAGCTGCATGCATAACATAGCAGACATTCCCTTCCACTTAACTTTATATGTCAAACAAAAAGTGCAGTTTTTCTGAGTTCTCTATGTCATATATTTGAATATTAAATGGGTTAAATCAGTTTATTGATGTCTTTCCATTAGATACCTTCAGACACAACTGGTGTTCTATATAACTGTAAAGTCTAAAGCCTGAATAGTACAAAGGGTTAGTGACAGATAAGGTTCAGTTACCAGACGTAGATATAAACTGAGTATTTCTGGTACTTGGCATGAGCTGTGAGCTCTATTGTATTCTTCTTTATCTTACAATACCATATCATATCATAAAATGGCCTGGGTTGAAAAGGACCATAATGATCATCTAGCTTCAACCCTTCTGCTATGTGCAGGGTCACCAACAACTAAACCAGGCTGCCCAGAGCCACACCCAGCCTTGCCTTGAATGCCTTCAGGGTTGGGGCATCCACAACCTCCCTGGACATTCTGTTCCAGTGCGTCACCACCTTCTTTGTGAAAAACTTCCTCCTAATATCCAACCTAAACCTCCTCTGTCTCAGTTTAAGACCATACCCCCTTGTCCCATCACTATCCACTCTCATAAACAGCCATTTTCCTCCTGTTTATATGCTCCCTTCAAGTACAGGAAGGCCACAATGAGGTCTCCCTGGAACCTTCTCTTTTCCAAGCTAAAATATTATATTTTATTATACTATTTATAATATAATATATATATTATCCAGGTTTAGCTGCACTGTTATCAGTGATGAAATATCTTGAGTACTGAGTTAGGACATGCAGCCATGTTTTACATTCTGCTTGAAAGTTAAGTTTACACGGGAGTCAACAAAATTGCAAAGTCTATATAGGAGCAAATTTTCACAAGAAATCATCTTTGTGCATGATGGAGGCTCCATTCTTTCTGCTGTGGCCTGAAGAATCCCAATCCCTGCAGCCTTCACTATAGGAACACATTAAAATATATATATATATATATACCTACTTAGTCCAGATCTTGAGATAGATTTAATAATTATACTTGGTCTTGATCTCAGGATATGTCACTTTTATGGTTTTATGATTTTTGGTTATTGGTATTTCACATTATAACATCATATGGTGCACTGGGAGTTAAGTGTTAATGCTCAAGTTCTGGGCACCTGTCCAGAAGAGTAAAAGAACTATATATCCCAGGGGGCTTTGTGGTCAGAGAAGTGATATAACCCCTGGCAAGGTCACCTGATGCGCTCTTCTTCATCGACTCTCCTCCCTGCTGCTCAACCAGACTGCACATATCACCTTAGTGATGGTGAGGCCTATCCATCTTTCGGACACTCTCTCTCATTATATTTGATTTATTATCTTCAATTCTAATTATATTGTATTATAGTCTGTCTTGCATTCTGATACCACATTAGTAAATTAGTTTGTTTCTCCTTAGATAATTGCCGCTGTTTTTAATTATTTTGGGGTCCCCTGTTTCCCTTTTCCGGAGGCACGGATTTTGCGAAATCCCTCTGCCCTACTGGTCACAGAACTGGCTGAACCAGCCTGTAAAACGTTGACAGTCACATTAGGAGAAAACAGTGAATGAACCTTATTTATGTAATTAATTGACTCATGGAATGTTATTAATTAATTATATCTATATTTGAATACTTTATTAACTTGCAATAAAATCATAGAATCATAGAACATAGGATCATAAAATCATAGAATCATAGAATGGCTTGGGTTGAAAAGGACCTCAAATATCATCTAGTTCCAACCCCTCTGCTATGTGCAGGATCACCAACCACCAGACCAGTCTGCCTACATCCAGCCTGGCCTTGAATGCCTCCAGGGATTGAGATATTCACAACCTCCTTGGGCAACCTGTTCCACTGAACAGTGGACTCATTATTCTTCAAATGCTATACTACAGAGCACACAGATCTCTGTCTTTTCCTTACACAGATCTGCACTTAATTAAATTGTTAAGCAATCTTGATATGCCATGTTTACATTTGGTTTTCTTCTTGCTACTTAATTCTCATTACATTTTCCTTTATTTATTTATGACAGTCCTAAATATCTAAAATCTAAGCTCTAAAGTTTTCATTGCAATGACTGAATGGGCATTTCTGGAAAAGTTCACAGGGATGATTCACAAGTGCTTCCCTGTTAACAGTGCCCTTTTCTGCTCAGAAGTAAGTCCTTGACATCCTTAGTCTTTGCTTAGAGAGGCAAAGACTACTTAAATCTTCACCTAGCAGTTTTTTTATGGACTTAATGGAAGTGCATAGATCACAATATAAGTGATTTAAAAGCCTGAATATTGAAAGATAATCCAAGCTATTATTTACCCCTTCTATTTATAAACATCGAATGTCAGGACTGCTGTGCAGTAATTTTGATGTTTGACTGTGTGTGTTTGAACTACACATTTTGGCTATATGTGGCATTTACCCAAGCAACTCAAAATGTGTTAGACATTGCTTTGCTGCTGCTCTAATTAAACAAACAAAATATCACAGACAGATATTATTTAATAGAATAATAATAATAATAATAAAAGCAAGTATTTCATCTTATTTTATGGGCTCGGTGTAAGTAGGAGCCGACTGTCTGGTGCCAGGGCTATGAAACAGTCATGAAATTCCTTCTTTTACTTCATCTACACATCTACAAACTTAGTAGTATTTGTGGAGGAACATGAGCATGTGTAGTGTCCCTGACAGACATAGGGGACAAAGGTGTTACACCACAGTGGAACAGAAAACCATGCCTCCAGAGACCTCAGACTTGTGTTCCATCCTGGTTCACCTTTACATCTCACTTCTAAATCCCCAAACCATCCCTCAAATTTCCTTCCTTTGGGGTCTCTGTAAAAGATAACTGTGTTATTACTGCTGACTATCTTAGTATGCTGGTGTGCACTTTGTCATATCAGAAGATGTCAGGATAACTGTATAATTCAGATTGATAGCAATGTCACATGGTAACACAGTCCAACCTCCTGCTTGAAGTGAAGTCAGCTGTGAAGTCAAACAGTGTTATTCAGGACTTTCATACGAAGACTGAATTTTACTGGAAATCATAAATGTCTCCAACTAATAAATTATAATGCAAGCTTCCAAGGTTATTCTTCAATCGCCATCAGAAGCCTGAGTTGCCAGTGGCAGACCTGAAAAACTTAGCTAACCTATTTGAGTGTTTTCTCCCATATCCTCATACACACACTATACCAGAAGTCTTCCAAACCATTATTTTTACATAATTTTTGTGGTTAACCATGATAACACTGAACACTGCATTGAATGTATTATAACAGAAAAATAAATATATAAATAGAATAAATTCAGAAGTGGAAAAAGTCTGGTACATTTTATTTATGTATTTATGTATGTATTAATTTATTTATTTTCCAGTTAGACCTTCAGTTATTTAAAGCCTGAATGGAATCCTTACTATCTGAATTCCTGTGTGATGCAAAACTATTTTAGCTTTTTATTGCTCTATGGACCTGAAGATTCAGAGACAAGGTACTTTTAAGAACAACACAAATCAATGCACTTTTGTTATAACTTAAGTGTGGCTGCTTTTCAGCAGCTTCATGGAACCAGATCACATACAATATTGTGATGAGATTATAACCAAAAAAGTCAGATTCAGAAGGCTGAATGAAAAGATGGTTAGAAGTGTAAGTTGAGGAACAAAAGTAAAGTCAAGGATGCTAAATATAAAATTTAGGGTTTAATTTAATTTAATTTAATTTAATTTAATTTAATTTTTTTTATTAGACATCTTTGGATTTCTATCATCACAGATTTTAACTATATTTTTAGATGCATCTTTTCAGCTTATTTTGCACACTAATGGGTTTATTGTCTGATTGCTTTAGGTAGAGAAAAGCAAAAAGTTTCAAAGTTTCTGCATATCACTTTTTTTTTTTTTTTAGTTTATTTATCCATGTTCAAACGAGAACTTAAATAAAGTCAATGTCACAAATACATCTTGTCTGCAGTCTTTTATGTTACTAACAACAGAAAATTTAAGTTGAACAGATAAATTAAACTAAATACATAGCCTTCTTAACACACTTCAGTTGACCTTGACATGAGTTACACCGAAGATGAACTTGACTGGACTTTTATAGTGCAAATGTAGTCTTGAAAAATTAAAGTTATTATGCAAACACTCTTGGGAGGTTGATTTGGTACATATTACTTCATAATATTTGATTAGGTTTTATTTCAAATGTTAATTTACTAGGGTGTCATCTTTGCAATCTAGATCTGCTTCAAGGTTCAATAATTTTGTTTCATTGTGTAGTGATGCAGTCATCAGAAGATAAATAAATGCAGATCAGGGAAGGAATGAAGAGTCACATATGTGATATAAGAGATCAGACAAACTGCCTACAGTGTTGCAAAACAAGAAGGAAAGAATAAAGACAAACAAACAGAGAACAACAAAAAATGTTATAAAGAAAAACAGAATAAAGTAAAAAGGCATAAAGAGCCATTTTGTCCATCTCTTTCATACCAACATATGATTTTCCTTTGCATTATAACTTCAAAGGCTTTAATGCATACTTTTTCACTACTATTATTTTTATTTTTAAAGCTCAATTACTCTCCTTATTTCTTTAGGGACATCTTCACTTACTTCATTAAAACACACAGCTGAGACATGTTTTCTTGACATCTGGCCAGGTCTTACCTTTCATTTTCGTTTGCTTGCTTTTCATTTGTTTGTTCCCGTTTCTCATAGTTTTTCAAGATTAAAGTAACAACAGGATAGGATTCACCTAACCAAATTTCAAATGTTTAATTTTAGAATTGGATATCCACCTGATGTCTGTGGAATTTCTAAGATACTGTCAAAATGTTATATATCTCATCCTAAAATAAGCATCAGATAAGGGTCAGATGAATTCATTCTAGTGGTACATATTTCTAATAGTGACTTCATAGGATGAGATTCAGTTGCTCATAGTTCAGAGGCATTTGAGATACTCTCAAAGCCTAGCTGCTTTCCAGCTGCCATTCAAGAAAGTCTAGTTTCCCACAGGTCCTAGTCATATTGGCCAACTATGTGCTAATATCTTAAAAAAAAAAAAAAAAAAAAAAAAAAGTGTAGAATGGCACTAGAAATTTTAGACAAATAACCACAAAGTATACTCAAAATAAATAAGAGTTTCATTTACATATTGGTCAGAGGATACAATTATATGGTTTTTATTATTATTATTATAGTTTGTTATTTCTGAAAGCTACAAGTCACAAAACAATACAATGTGCAGTGGTGACTCCGTCCTTAATAAAAGGAATGTAACATGAGTAAGATTCAGGTACCTAAACATATCATCTAATGTCCTTTATAAGATTTCTTTCATTCTCATGCCTGGTACTTCAGAAAGGACTTCACCTCACATATGTCAGACTGATATGGATTTCCCAGGTACTTAAAAGCAACAAAAAATCACCAGACACCAGTAATTAGGGATTTAATCACTATCAAAATTTGTTTAACAGGCAGAAATCAACTCCTTTAAGGTGCTTAATTAAGTATCTGATTTCAGATGGGCTGAAGTTGAACCATGGACAGAAGAAAAGCTCAGGTCTGCTGGAAATGCAAGGAGTGAGGGGAGAGGCAGTCAGAATCTTGCTATGTAATGGAAGTTTAAAATGCCATGATATGGCTCATCTAGCTTATATTCACTGAAACAGAAAAGCTTGTGATACGTGTTGCACCTAAGAGCTAACTTTAACTTTTTCTAAGAATCTTCAACTTTACAAAATAAATATCTTCCCTCAATATTGTTTAAACAAATGTATAAAATGGTTTAAATAGACACTACTTGCTCAGATCTGAAGGTTTTTGCAAACTCAGCATATACTGTTACTCTCATTCTATCCATCCTCACCTGTGCTGGCCTTCAGCCCTCTCTTCACTTTGTGGTCACAAAGGCAATACAGACTTAACAAATGATTAAGACTTGAACTATTTAAAATAAACAACAACAAAGAGTTGTCAAAAGAGTCTAGCACATTTCCTAAAACATTACAAAGAAAAATTGACACTAGTGATCCTAACAACACATAAATCTTGGCACCAGTAGAGATTTGAGTTCATCTCATCCATTTTTTTTTGCTTCTTGGAGCCAAATAGCTCTTGCTTCTGAGATCAATAGAGAGTTCCAGCTCCTTACAAGCATTTCAGGCTCCAACAATCTCAACTTTTCAATAACGTGTATTTTTTTACTGACCCAGCAATGCATCCTAAAAATTGATGCAAGTGTAAGGCATAAGCAGAGGCTGGCAAGGAACAGGAAAGATGGCTAAGTCATTTATGGATTGAAAAAGTCAAACAAATGCAGCTGCACCTGCTCTAGTAGCAAGCCATAAAATCCGAGTACTTTATTCCTGTGACAAAATAGTAATGAGGGAAGAAAATGTCACCAGATTAAGCTGCTACCATAGATGTCATGAGCTGGGGAAAGAGACTACAAGGGTGATAAACCCACATCCTCGTTATGCTATTAAGTGGTCTTTCTTAAACAACACTTGTTTGTGTTCATAGATTGTATAGACTGTTTTGTTCATTTCCAGGTTCTAAACAACACCACCAGAAATTACATTTCCAACATCATGTTTTCAAGTAGAATTTCTTCTTGTTCTTCCTTTGATAAAGGTTGCTATGAGTTTATGTATGTGTCTGTGCATGCATCCACACATGTATATGTGCATGTTAGTCTGACACAGAAAAAATATAGACAGATTTTTTTCTCTCTATTACTGAATGTTTTCATCATTTTCATACATATGGGACACACAAACACCATACAAAATTATGTAAAACTAGGCAATGTAAAGGAATAGCATATAAAATGAAGTATGATGTGGTGGATAGTCTTTATTCAATGAGGAATAAATTTTGGTCCAACTACCAGATGGCAGAGCTGAACACAGAAAATCCATATGTGTGACTGCAGCTAGGGACATCCATTGACATACATGCGTTTCCAGCCAAATGCCTCAGCAGATGCAGAATTTTACACTTTAACATTACAATATGGCTCTGAAACCCAAGAGAAGAGCTATATAGAGGAATCAAAGGCGATTTAAAGGGACACTGATCAATTCTGCTCTCTTCCCATTACATATGGAGGACAGAAGAAGTGAAGAAAAGGGATATTATTCCTTTTTCTCAAATGCTATCACTCTTATTTGTTTATTTCCTCATATAATAAGAATGGCAGTAGGGAAAGAACAGTAGAGAATGATGTTGACATGTGAGAATTCTGCACTGTGTGTCTTCTTCTGGACATATTTAAAAATACCCAAATCCATTTTCATTTAATGTATACATTTAGGAGTCCAAGACTCAATAGCTACTCACAGGATGCATATTTCAGTGCCATAAGAATCTTTCTGAAGTTCTTGATTTAGCTTCTCCACATGTCATTTTATTAGTTTATTTTATTCTATTTATCTTATTATTTTTCTGTTGTTTTTTGTTGTTTCATGGGGGGGGGAAAAAAAAAAAAAAAAAAAGACAACCCTGTCTACTTAGCTCAGAAGTTAAAATGTTCTAATAATTTATTGACTAAATAACACTGTTATGTGGAATAGATTTCTATTGAAGTCAGTAAGAAGTTTAGCTCAGACACAGATTTCCTGTGTCTCCTTTAAAACTTTTGAGATGGTAATCTTAACATCATAGCAAAGCTTCTATTTCTTTTAGTATGTCCAGATTTCCATCCTTAATATCTTTGTCCTTCTGTTATTTTGCCTTATATTATAAACAATGTATGTCTCCTGCTGAATCCTCTGAAGCTAATGTACTGTTTAGATAAGTTCATCACAAATCTTTTAATAAATTATATTATCTTGGGATATTTTTGAATATATTTTCAGATGTGATCTTAACCAAAATTCTTATATATTTTGTTATCAATCCAAGAGATGGGATTAGTAAAACTAGTTAATCTTTCTTTACTGTCATTTTTATTTTTAAGCATATCAACATATCTGTATTATCTTTTGTTTTCTGTTATCGTCTTTTTGTTTTTGCTAGTTGATGTATCAACCCCACTTAGAAGCTTCTTTGCAACTTCTGGTCCCCTTAAAATAGTAAGTACTTTTTCTTCATTAGAAAAAGAGTATGAAGGCAACAGGCATTTTGTACACACTTTACAGAGGAAATGGAAAAAAAAAAAAAAAAAAAAAAAAAGCAAAAACAAACAAACTAACTAACTAACAAAAAGTAAGTCTACTGGGTTTTCCAGAGAAAAATGCTATAAACAATGCTATAAACCCAACAGGCATTTTTTTTTTTTTTTTTTTTTTTTTTTTTTTTTTTTATTATTGGCCATGGGTCATAATCTAAGGATCATTGTGTGAATGGAGAACTTTCTTCTCAGTGCACTTTAATACAGGGCAAATCAACACTAGAAAATATTTATGAAATGTTACAAAAAAGTTCATTCTCTGAATTTCTCTGTGTACTAGATCGTGCTGGAATAAATTTGGCTTGGCTCTGTAGAAAGATAATCCTTAGGATTGGTTTTGATTAATGTACAGTTCAGCTGTATTTATGGCTTATGCTGACACGGGTTTTTGGGTGCAAAAATGTATTAACAGGAAACTATTGCTAGGAAAAGAGAGCAACTTACAAGCTGAAATATTTACATATGGGCAGCAGAAATGGGTAAAAGTGTTTTCTTCAAAACCTGCAGTCCAGATACATAGAATAAAATATTATTTTTACTAGCTTTTAAACAAAATTAAATAAAAAGGATAGTCGCAGTCTCATTTTCATTATTGTGCAGAACAGCCTATTCAGTGAAATGGTGAAATGGTGAGATACGTGGATGTGACATGATTTAATTATAGGACTCATACATCATTTTGATGGTTGGATATGATGCTCTTGAGGGTCTTTCACAACCAAGATGATTCTATGACAAGTCTTTCCAACAAAATGAAGAGTAAACATTTTCTGATTAAAGTATTGAATATTCAGCAGAAGCCCCTTCTGTGCCATTTACTATTGAAATAAATGCCATTCATATTATTGTTCAAGTATGTTTCTGTCTCAAAAAAGTACATATGTGTGAGTTTAACTTTAAATCCTATTCTTTTTCTGACCTCTAAAGTTAGCAGTGTTCAAGTTCAATATAATTACTTTCCATTATTTATAACTAATGAGGTAAAATTTAATAAATACTGTTTTAAAATTGGAAGTAAATAAAATAATACAAACTAGCAGCCAAAGATAAACTAGCGATAATAATCATCTTTTAATGACAAGCAAATTTCAATTTCTTGAAATGTGATCATTTTCTATGGCTATTTCTTTAAGAAATTCAGTTTTATCTGATTTCTCATTAAGTTACTAGAGGTAATTTAGAGTAAATTAGAAAAAAAACACAATTGAATTATTAGTAGAGTACCTCCAGATTGTAAAGAATGTAAGTAAAGGAATGAAATACTATCAGTATGCCTAAGAAATAGAAAAGCAAAGCTATCATGTGGGAAAGTGTTCTGTAGTTACTGAGAGGTCAGTTCAGTAATAAGAAAGAAGGAAAAAGAGTTTCTCAGAAATTGTTTAAGTCTAAGAGAGACAACACAGTAGAGTTATTGCATCATGAAAACAAAATTACTTCAATTTCAAGACATTTAGAGGAGATACAGAGTTTGTCCTGTTAAGCTCAGAAGAGCTAAGTGTGCTGAAAGTCACAGAATAAATGGGGCCTATAAATATATTTCCCAGTACAGTATAGGCTGTATATAAAACAGTTCATTCTTAATACTGTATGAAATAGTGTAGCTTTTTGTTGTGTTCAGTGAGTGGTAGAATAATATGGAATTGTTAGCTAAACAGATTGTTTTTTTGTGTGTTAAGGTTCTCCACAAAATTTGATCATTGGGACAGACTGGAAACGTTAAATCAGATTTTTCTTCTTCTCTGTCTGAAGAAAAAAATGAATAAATTTGATGCAAAACTGAGTAGATGTGATTTTTTTTTTCTTCAATCAAAACTGATCAGGTATCACATCTCACCCTAAACAAATACTCCAGAAAGACAGAATATATTTTTAAATTAATAGATGTTGGGCCAAAAAAATCACCCTTGCATTTGTTTTACCAAGCAAATTATTCACGTTTACAAACAGAAATAAAAACTGAAATTAATGATTCCTGCAAATAGATCATTTTCCTTCAGGCTGTTGCAAAGCCTGTTGCATTTTTTTCTAAATGTCCACTTTACCGCCACAATCAGTAAATCTTTAAAGAAAAGATTAAGTGAGGGGAAACAAAACAAAACAAAACAAAACAAAACAAACAAACAAACAAAAAAACACTGCTATGTATTGGGAAATGAGTTTTCAAGACAATGTAAGAGCAGCAATTCAAACAAGAACACACACCCCCTAACCATCACCGTGTCGACTATGATCACTTTGTCAATACCACTGCAGCAAAAGTTTCACTGATATCTTCTCCCAGGTTATTTCAAACACACTTCATCAAGTGACTCAAGGGCATCATAATATCGGAGACTTGTGTCAGAATATAAAAAGTTCTAGAAAACAAAACAATTCATAACACACAACAAAGAAGCCCAATTTTCCACCTGAAAAAAAAAATCTAATTATCATTATTATGATAACTGAGATGAACATTCTTATTTTCTTCCTGATTTTCCCGATTCACTCAAATGTTGCTTTATAGCTACTTCTTAATTGGAAGAAGAAATAAAAGAGAAGAGAAGAAGTGGACAGAGAGGGTGAAGATAAGGGGCATAGAAGGAATATATATATATATATATATATATATATTGTTTCCAGATTATTCATTTTTTGAGGACTGATTTTTGATTTGTGAATAATGTGCATATGTTGAATAATATTTTGCAAGACTCACACTGAATTTGAATTTTGTGTTCTCAGATCCCAAAATCTACTTAAAAGGAGTTAGAAGAATTAAAAAAAAAAAAAAAAAAAAAAAAAAAAAGTAGACCACAAAGTATTGTCTAGCCATATAACTCAAGAGAATGCCATGAGGCTGCAAGAAGAAAGGTTCAGGTTTGGTTTCAGGAAAAGGATTTTCATAGAAGAGCAGCTTGAGATTCCAAAAGGTTCCTAAGGGAAATGGTCATGGCATCTAGCTTGCTACCATTCACAAAGCACAGGGACAGTGCTCTCCAACAAAGGACTTGCTTTTTGTGTGGTCCTGTGTGTCTTGAGTTTCATTTGAAGATCATTAGAGGTTCCATTTTGAGCTGCTCTATAATTCTGTTTCCTGGATTCAAGGTGGGGTAAGAAGATACTCACCCTGAACAGCCAGGTCCAAGGACAAATCACCTGTTTGGTCTTATTAAATATAAATAAATAATAGAATCAGCTGATTAGTGTTATATAATCTTTTGTGCTCTGACCAGTCCTACACTGAATACAGATATGGCCACATTCTGACACCTGCATATCTCTGGAATCATTATCAATGCTCAACACTGATAAAGGGTAGTTTTGATAAGGTAATAGCTGACCTGTCTGTGGACCTTGAATCATATCCTCTAAAAGCCCAAGACAAAGAGAGTAAGGTACTATGAGATATTATGATTTTCCAAAATTACTTCATTATATTGTCCAGTATTTCTGGCCTAAGGTCTTTGTAAAAGGATGGTAAGTTATTTCTGGATGGTATGGGGAATTGTCCTTTTGTAATTTCTGCTGGATGCCTACATTTTCTATATTAAAATTTAACCTAAGAACTGATTAGGCTCTTATGCGGTTATGGAGATTGAATATCCTTATGTGATCATCAGGACTTAATTCAATATCAAATGAATACAACTCTGTTCATTCACTAACTTCATAGAAAGATTCAAAAGGATTTTTATATGCTATGGGGAGTCCAGATTGACAGTAATGAAAATGGTAGGATTTCATCTCTCCTTGCTTTGACTGCATCTGCCCCTGCTTCAGTCTTGCCTTTGTTTATTTAGCATGTCTCAAGAACAAAAACAACAACAACAACAAACAAAAAAAGTTTGGAAAATAAATGTCAGACTATGAGATGAAAATTCAATTACTTGAGCTCTCAATCATGTCTACAAGTAAAAGAAAGCAGATCAATAGAATTTGCTGTAATGTGGGCCATTAAGTGTTTCTCCTTCATGCTGTATCTCTATGAAGATTTCTATTTCCCAGAGATATATGTAAGAATTAAGCGTATAATATGGAGAAACAACAAGTAGGAGCAAGGTCAATACAACTGAGTCAAGGAACTTTTCTTGCATGACCATGTGTATGGTTGATTCCTGTTTGTTCTTTTCTTCTTTTCTTTTCTTTTCTTTTCTTTTCTTTCTTTTCTTTTCTTTTCTTTTCTTTTCTTTTCTTTTCTTTTCTTTTCTTTTCTTTTCTTTTCTTTTCTTTTCTTTTCTTTTCTTTTCTTTTCTTTTCTTTTCTTTTCTTTTCTTTTCTTTTCTTTTCTTTTCTTTTCTTTTCTTTTTTTCTTTTCTTTTCTTTTCTTTTCTTTTCTTTTCTTTTCTTTTCTTTTCTTTTCTTTTCTTTTCTTTTCTTTTCTTTTCTTTTCTTTTCTTTTCTTTTCTTTTCTTTTCTTTTCTTTTCTTTTCTTTTCTTTTCTCTTCTTTTCTTTTCTTCTTTTCTTTTCTTTTCTTTTCTTTTCTTTTCTTTTCTTTTCTTTTCTTTTCTTTTCTTTTCTTTTCTTTTCTTTTCTTTTCTTTTCTTTTCTTTTCTTTTCTTTTCTTTTCTTTTCTTTTCTTTTCTTTTCTTTTCTTTTCTTTTCTTTTCTTTTCTTTTCTTTTCTTTTCTTTTCTTCTCTTCTCTTTTCTTCCCTTCTCTTTTCTTCCCTTCCCTTCCCTTCCCTTCCCTTCCCTTCCCTTCCCTTCCCTTCCCTTCCCTTCCCTTCCCTTCCCTTCCCTTCCCTTCCCTTCCCTTCCCTTCCCTTCCCTTCCCTTCCCTTCCCTTCCCTTCCCTTCCCTTCCCTTCCCTTCCCTTCCCTTCCCTTCCCTTCCCTTCCCTTCCCTTCCCTTCCCTTCCCTTCCCTTCCCTTCCCTTCCCTTCCCTTCCCTTCCCTTCCCTTCCCTTCCCTTCCCTTCCCTTCCCTTCCCTTCCCTTCCTCTCTACTCTTTTCTGCTCTTCTCTTTTCTGCTCTTCTTTCTTCTCTTCTCTCTCCTGCTTCCAGTGAGACTATGGGAGTAAAAGCTGTACACATAAACTGTGGTATTAAGGTTGTACTGTATTTTTATAGCGCCCTAGACATTCCGAGCTCTCAAGGACAAAGAGGCCATCTAGTCTGAAATCCTTTACCATGTAGGCAATAAAGTTTCTCCTAAAGTCTTTGGTGCCAATCCTCCCCCCCAAAAAACGGGGAGAAGAAAAATGATGAAAGAGTGATATGTTAGAGTGAAACTCGTGAAAGATGTTGGAGTCTTTGGTCCTTCCAAGACCTCCTGGTGAAGGTCATTTATCCATTTGTTGCCTTAGGTCATGTGCACTACGCAGAATTCCGAAGATACATTTTTTGGGGAAATGTATATGAAAACTATATTTTAAAAAACACTGTTTATTGTGAAGCAATGCCTTCTCTCTCTCTCTCTCTGTGTGTGTGTGTGGGGGGGGGGGGGGGGGGGGTGGTGTGCAATACTCAGCACTGGTAACTTAATACCAGAAGCAATACAGAACCATTAGCCCATCCCAGTTTAATTAGATTTGAAGAAAAAAAGGTGACCTCTTATTATGCATGACTCAAATGTCATGTTTTCAGAATGCAAGCTAATATGTTCATGAATTAATTAATTTGTAATTACTCAGCTGCACATGAAAACTGGACTTATGATACAATATTAATGTATCATACAAGTCATATGAGTCATAAGAATCATATGAGAAACTTAGAACAACCTAGAACCATTGCATGTTTTAGAAAGGTGTGCATTTTTGGTCTTTAAATAATTAAGAAATCAGTTTAGCATCTTTGTAGGTTAGTCTAATTGTTAATAATAATTCATCTCAATTAATGTGAAGTAATATTAATATCACTCAAATAGTTGATATTAATTGATGAATATTAAGTGATATTAATTACATTTAATTAAGAACAATTACTATATAATATAGTGGCTAAAACTGATACAGAGGCTTCAGGCTTTATGATTTCTTTACTCTTTTCTTTTCTTTCCTTTTCTTTTCTTTTTTCTTTTCTTTTCTTTTCTTTTCTTTTCTTTTCTTTTCTTTTCTTTTCTTTTCTTTTCTTTTCTTTTCTTTTCTTTTCTTTTCTTTTCTTTTCTTTTCTTTTCTTTTCTTTTCTTTTCTTTTCTTTTCTTTTCTTTTCTTTTCTTTTCTTTTCTTTTCTTTGTCTTTTTTTTTCTTTGTCTTTTTTTTTTTTTTTCTTTTTTCCCCAGAAATTTCTTCTCAAATTGAATTAACATCTCCAGTATTCTGGAAAATCACATTTTTCATGATTCATGTGAATCCCTTGCAAAAGTAAAGGTAGAATATTTTAGAGTAAGTTTTCCATGGAAAACAAAAACAAAAACAAAAACAAAAACAAAAGCCCATACCATTCCTTGAAATTTCCTTCTTGATTCTTTTCAGTGGAACTAGTCATGGTATATTTTTAAATAGCTGCATAAATTTCATATATAAAATTTAAATGCACATTATTGCTATGTTGCCATTATGAAGCTTTACCATTAGAAATGAGTTTTCCTGCATATTTAAAGATACATTAAGTAGCTTATCTGGTGTATAATCCAATAATTTAAAGCTGGCCAAATAATGCTGCTTGAATATGTCATCCAAACAATTTCAACATTCAATAAAAAAAAAATTGTGTAGCAGTTAATCATATTTAATCTTTTATTTCCAGATGTAATAAAACTCAAACTAGAAGTGATCTCCAACTCTACACAAGCTACAAAGCCTTATTTCTACCTCCTTTTTTATTTTTATTTTTATATTTATTTTTCATCCTCTGCATATGGCACAAAAACATACTGGAAAAAAAAAAAAAAGTTTTTGTATCAGATGCAGCATTAGGGTAGGCAAGGGAGTACCATTAAATGCATAATTCTAGGTAATACTAAAGTAGGAGAATCACACAGAGTTCCATTCTTTTTTCATTCAGAGAATATTTACATGACTTCTGATGGAAAATAAATAAATAAATAAATAAATAAATAAATAAATAAATAAATAAATAAATAAATAAAAACCCCATAATCTTTGAACAAACCAATCCAAAGCTCCTTTTATTTCAAAATGCCCTAAAACTGTCAAAAAGGACCTTGACTGGTATCTGGAATGAGCCATTATCCTGGCAATGGTTTGGTGTATCCCAGGATGGTATATATTATCATATCCCTGGGTAGCAGAAGTTATCATATGCCTTAGTAACACAACTTGCAGATTTTGGATTGTGTTCATGAGAACAGATTTTTCCAAGAAGTAACTTGCCAAAGGCTTGATATAAAAAGTACTTATGCCTAATGTCTGTCATTCCATCTATGCCAGTTCATTCTTCCTGGGCTGGACTGGATCCACCCTGGCACCTGGAACGGAGTAAACAAAGTCACAAGCTACTGAAGACACTGATGTGACCTGTGTTATTTTTCCAGGCAGTTGTCATAAGGGTGGTAACATTATGCACTATGTCATGGTTGACCAGTGGTTTGGGATTGTCTTACATTTTTATTGACCTGTTCATCTGAAAAAGATTTCAACACCATGAAATATGAATTTGAAATAATGAAAGAATACAGCTGCCTATAAGACTTTAGTTGATCAATGGATATAAATGCATCCTGAACTTTAGAGCATATATTCACATGCTTTAAAGCACATAGTCACTTAGATAACTTGGATGAAAATACCTGTTTGACATTTCATATCATACCATATCATATCATACCATAATAATGAATTGGAAACCAAAGCAATTCTACCAAAATGTAGAGAAATTTTATATTTGAAGGAGAGGAATAGGGAGGGCAGAGGGGTGGAGAAAGGAATTATTTTTATGATACATGGGAAGCTTTTTTTTTTTTTTTTTTTTTTTATTAATGTCCTTCAGAATGGGACATCTTTATGTTCATTGAAATAAACAATCTGTCTGATTTTTTTCACTCTACTTTTAAATATACTCTTTCTCCATAAAGACATGAAGGTTTTGGCCTTTTGCTAGAATGTTTTGGTAATGCAAATATAGAAAATAAATAGCATGAAGGAGAGAAGACAAACAAAAGCAACAAAACAAACAAAAGAGAAACAATAAAAAAAATAAAATAACATCAAAACACGTCAGACTATAATAAGATGCTTCTTGTGCAATATGATAGGGTGTTGAAACTAGATGGTCATTGTGATCCTTTTCAACCCAAGCCATTCTATGATTCAGAGAAAGAACATCACAATTATCTTCCAAATGAGACATGTTAAATTTAGGTTTGATTTTGTCCGTGTTTCTTTTTTGACCCTTTATCAAAGAATGAATGAATGAAAAAAAAAAAAAAAAAAAAAAAAAAAAAAATCCATCAAAAAAGATTCCATCATTTTAAAGTAAGATAATGTATAGAAGTGGAGCCAAACACTGTCAGCCTCAGAACTCTAGAATGATTATGTACATTTTGAAAGGGAAATATAACTAAAATGGAGCAAAATCATGTTGTTTTATCAGTGTCTTCAACACAGCCAGGATTTTGCCAATAATACATAATAAAACCACAGATTAGACCATTGTTCAAGAAGAAATCCCATGTACGTTTGTTGATTCCTTAGAGACTGGTATTCATAATCTCTTGACTTTGTTTCAGTAAGGTTGGGGGTTTAGCTCAATATTTTTCCAGCTGGAGAAAAAAACCTTTATAAGCAGAACTTGATTGCCTATAAGAGACTGCATGTTTTTTACTTACTTTATTTCCTTTTCTTTTCTTCTCTATATTATCAGGAAGAAACAGCAAAATCGTGATGTAATTTTGAGGCTTAATTTGTTTTTCCAAAAAAGTTTTCCCAGTCCTTTAACATATAGCCTATTAAATCTAGTATGGATGGTGCAGCTTTTATTTATTTATTTTCCCCAATTGCTCAGTCTTCTGATCAAAACAATTCACTACTATTATCCTGGTAATATTTTCCAAGAAGCATGTAGATTCCTCAGTAAGTAAAGCCACCTATTTATTTCCATGGAAGCAACAACAACAAAGAGCACAATAACACTAGTTCATAGAGATAATTCAGAGCACAAAACCCTATTTTTTAACCCAGACACCACAGCTAACTATGCATTTTCACCATCGATTAAAAAGAGCCTTCATTCTGCACCCATAAAAGTCTGCTCCAGAGGAAGTGACCCACTGTTTCATAGCTGCTGTGAAGGTATCATGGAAAGGAAAATGTTGTCCATACAGTCCATTTTTCATTGGCTCAAACAGATGGAAGTGAGAATGGAAACAAATTGAAATTATATATGGCAGGAAAATTCAGACAAGGTAGCCAATGGTCTTCACACAGCTGTGGAGTCTTGTTTTATCAAGCTGCAAGAGGAAGGTTACTTTCTTCTCTGACTTGACTCTAGAAGTTCAAGTCTTCAGCTTAGTCAGTACTATGTACTATTCCAAAACACAGTGCATATCTCTTTACCCACTGAGGACTGTGTCTTGGCTTTATCTTTGATGGGGAATTCACCTGTCTCCATTCCATGGCCTATGGTTGTTTCTCTCATCACCAGTAATGATGTGAACCAGTGAAAGGTCACTTTCAGTTTTGTATCAGTTCAGTAAGTCCTGAAAAACCTGTGAATAGTATTCTTTCTGTCCCTGTGGGAGCTTTTGTTTGTCCTATCTGGCTCAAAGTTTGCAATATTCTGATGTTGCCATCATTGTTTCTAAAACACTGAAACTGATATTCAGCTCCATACTCAGTTCTTTGATAGTAATCTAATGATTTACATGGATGAGCTGATCAAGATGTTCTTTGTTTCATGATGTGACAGCTGTGCACTGTCATCCAAAACATAGCTTACCTTTCACAGCATTGTCAGCACTGCTGAAACATATCACCCACAACCTCAGTGTGCTCACACCCACTGTTTGGTCTCCACAAACATTCCACAAGTGTCGATGAATGTCAATGGCTGTAATTTTGTTCAACTTGGAGGAATTCAGTTCCGCAACTTTGCTTCCTATGCACTCCCATGTCAGACACCATTCCGCCAGACTGCCCCTCTTCTGCCATCTGTCACAAAGCAACAAATTGTGATGGAATATTGTGGAAAAGTCCAGTCTCTACTACCACTCTGCTAACATCTTCCTCTGATGTTATGGATTAACATAATAAAATAGGAGGCATTAATTTTGGAGAGTCCCTATATTTAACCTGTTTTATTTTGTTTTCAAACACTGACCTTCTAGTATATCTGATCTGTTACGATATACTTGGAATAGTTTAAGGAATGATCTTGCATAGCGTTTTGTCTAATATCTTAGTTCCTTCACATTTCTGCTAATTTATGAGAATCTCTGTTTGAGAGTATATTATTTGTGTTGCTGAAGTAAAAATTGTACCGATTTCTTTGAAATCTTGTGCTTTTCCCATGCATCTTGTTTTTTTAGTCGATTAAACTTCTTACGTATCTGATTTTATATAAGCATTGTCAAAGTTAGGAGACTTCTAAATCTTCTGGACCTAAATCTTCTGGATCTTTCAGCAAAATGATTAGTAGAAATTGCATAAAAGTACTGATGCCCTTCAGATAACGATTTTCAAAAAGAAAATTTACCTTGGGTGGATTGTTGCAGTACAGAATGATGAGATCTTAATGTCTTGTCACCATAGTCCTCTGAAATCTCACCTACTCTGCAGAAAGTTGCATTTTTACTGATCAAAACAGTGTTGTGGTACTGTCCTTGCTTGGCAAAAGAGAATTCCATACAGAGAAATAAGAACTACAGTGACTCCAAACCATATCAGAGATAGAAACTGCTCTGCAGGGAGTAGATTAATTATAACTTTTCATTAAACTAGCCTCTCTTAACTTGCGTTTATTTTTCAGCCTTTCAATATTTAGATGGAATATGATTTGTCTTAATGTTGGATATCTGTCCATTAATTATAGTGGTTTGTGTTTGTTTTGGTGAGGACTGTCTGCTTTTTCTTTGCTTGTTTGATTTTTTATTTACTTTTTTTTTAGAACTGAGATGCTATTCCCATTTCCCTCTACCACTTGATACCAAAAAATTTTCAATTAAAATTTTATGTGGCAGTAGTTCCCTGGTGAAAGGGACTCCAAAAGTGGGATTTATTTCATGTAAAGCCATCTGAATGTTTTATAGGGTGTCTAGATGACTAATCTTCATTAAACATAAATTAACTTTTAGTAGGTTATTGCTAAATTAGACTATGATATATTATGTTCTTATTAGAAGCTTTAAAAATTTCCTTGAAATATTATTGAATTGAACAAGATTTTTACTCCAGATCCAAATGCAAGATACAATGACAACATACCATACTGCATATTTAGATACATCACAGTCATCTGACTATATAGTGATGTAGTCACCTGACATTTTGTTAGGAGTGACAAAAGCTTTCATTCATCTGTGTTTTTTGTTGTGGTGGTTTTTATTCTTGTTTGGTTTTGGTTTAAAATGAGAGAGAAAGAGAACTCTAATTAGAAAGCCTGATACAAAATCTGACCCATTATAGATCAAATAATCTTTCTTTTCAACAATAACTCCCGGTACTAGGTGAATCCATTGGGAACAGGTATATACAATATTTAAGGTTGATAAATAAATTCATTTGCTATTTTGACAAGCTTCAGGAGGAAGCTTTTTCTTTTTCCCTTTTCACTTTACTTCAACAGGTTTCACAATCCACTGCAAATGTTGACATCTGAAGAAAAAACACTCAAATCTGTACTTCTGCCAAATTTTTGATGAATACACACTGGTTCTGCAGAGGAAAATACCTCAGTTAGGCTTTATATGGTTTTATTGAATAGGTTTTGTTTGTTTGTTTGTTTTCCTTTTTTAAAAACAAAAACAAAAAGACCCTTACACAAGATTACTTGCAAATAAATCTGAGGATTTTAGCAGTGGAAATCAAGTCTCAGTCATGTGAACTAAGAAAATAATGCTGTTAGCTGTAGCAACAAGAAACACTTGCTGTCAAACTAGAATGATTATTCCACACTTCCCAGAAAGTCATCTAAAATGTCTTTGAAGAACTTGTACTTTGAGATAAATGGCAGCCAGGGCTATACTTATGAAAGTCTGTGCTTAAAGTCCTCAAATGGAAACCTGTCTTTCCTTTACCCAACGGTGTTTTCAAAAGCAGGATAAAGAAAGATGATCAATTAAGAGCAAAGATAATGAGTAGTTGGGTGCATTATTATTTATGTGACATTTAGTTATATTTGTTTTTCATTAGTGACATTTGCTAGCTTCCACCTACACAACAAGAAGTTAGTTTTTGAAATCCCCTTTCTTACAAAGAAATTTCCTCTTGTTCATCCCTGTTCAAAAGTGATGAGCATCATTCAGGCTTATAGAATGGAAAACGTGCAAGATTGTATCCCTGTGCTGAATTCTTTTTTTTTCTATTTGCCATTGCTCTGTAGTCTCTGCTACTCATTTATGTTCACCTGCACTGGAACCACACACTGAAATTAAACCTCAATCAAGAACTATGTGGAATGAGTTTGTCCCCCAGCAAAGGTAGCTAGAAGGATCTTTTTTACATTAGAACACTCGAGTACATCCAGCTATACATCTCACCTCCAAAACTGGAAATTAATTCCTTGATAAATAAATAAACAAATAAATAGATAAATGTTGATGTGTGGTACCATGGGGCCTCAACAGAGAAATGAGAGGCCTTTTATTTTTCAGCCTAGCGCTCCTGCTTTCAATTAAAAATATAAAGCTTGCTCAAACTGAGGAGATGATATTTCAGCCAGGTTACTCCACTTGAAGTCAGTTTCTAAGCACAGTCTCAGTTGCCTTTAAGCCTCAGGGCACCTTTCTTTGAGGATCACTGGTTGATTTACACAAAACTGCTCATTGCTATAAATCAAAAAGGCAAACTGTATGCTGATTTACCTTAGGCTGTTGTTTACAGGAATCAGGTAGTTTTATCTGGACTAAAATAATCTCTGAAAAGTGAAAAGTGTTGCAAACTCTGGTTTTGTATCTGTGAATAAGGAGTGCAGCACATTAAACTCCTCTTATATGGCTGTATAGAAAAGTTCCCATCCCCTTTTTTATTTTTCTTTTAACATTCAGATAACAATTGACAGACTAAGTTCATTATGTAAGCTGTATGAAGTCTTTTATAATAATATGCAAAAAGCTTATTTTCCTGTAATTTGGACAATGTTTTATTTACGCAGTATAAATATTCCCCTGAAATACAAAAAAGCAGAAAGGAAGAGCAATTTGCCAGTGTATAAGAGCTGAAAATGAAATCAACCATTAACAACAATGAATCCATCCATGAAGAAAAGTGATGGGGTGTAGATATTTAGGATAGGACTCATCTCACTTAATTCTATCTGTCTAAAAGTTAGGCATCAAATTTCAGCTGTTATTCCAGACTTTCTGCAGTCAAAGGAGATAAACAGGCATTGGAAAAGGGTGACTGATCATCCCCTGCCCACCAGTATCAATCTTTCTCTTGATGAATTTGCTGCTCATGAGTTTTGCTGTTCATTTGGAAGCTATATTCTTTCTTGACTACAGATTGTGTCTTGATGCTCAGTTTTAACAGTGTGTCGCACATTCAGACAGACAAAATTTAGAAAGGTGAACACCATACTTAGAATTTCATTTCATCTGTCACAGTTTATATGGATTATTTATTTATTTATTTATTTTTACTTAATTTTATAACATATTTGACTGGTACATGCCGTATTATCTGAAGTTCTCATTACAGCTTTTGAGTTTTCCCAGAACATTTGCATATTCTTTTTAATCAGAAAAGTGTCATTAAAACCACAGTATTTGAGTGTCAAAAAGATTCCTAGTTTCTATCTAACATAGTAAGCTGTGGGTTTCTGACAGATCCCAGATTCCCTCTTTGCTAGGAGTTTGGTGATGGAAATGTGTGGCTCTACCTGATATCAAAAGGAATTTCTGAAGGGAAGAAAGTCTTTTACTTCTTTTACTTCTGATTTTTATAGCATCAAGTGTATAGCCTGCTACAAAATGAAAGATATTGAGGTGAAATAGAGATAACAAGAGGTTTAATAGAGAAAAAAGGTCCCTAGCTGTTGAATGTGACAATACAAATGCAGTCCTGGTCTCATTAAATATTCAAATCCCTTGCCAAAAGCTGGCACATTTGCTGCATGCCCCGATTTGTTACATACTTTCTACAAATATCCAGTGTTGACTATCGTCAAATCATAAACCACAGGCTAGATGTTCTAACTCATCCTATTTTTCATAGAGAGTTAAAATGCACATGCATACAAAAATGAACAATCAAAACAATAATTGGCAATCATTATGCCACATTTTTATCTCTTAAGTATTAACAATGACAGCTACTAAGGTAATGGAGGATGGAAATAAAATATAGTAACTCATGGATAAAGCAACATGTAACTGTTGGAGACACATTTTATCCATTAATAAATAGGAGAAAGAAAATATATTTATCTGTGTATTAGGAATCATACCCACACCCCATCACACTAAAATAAGCTTTCATTGAGCACATTCTGCAGACTTGTCTCTTAATCTAGTGGAGGAGGTCAAAAATTCTGGGGCAACATATCTGAAATGCTAAATGGATGCTAAATGTTCATGTGTTTATGTAAGCCAAGGTAAAACAAACAAACAAACAAACAAAAAAACCAACCAAACAAAATCCTCCAGAAATGTAGGTAAAAAGAACAAAAACTTGCATGGAGTTGCAAGCTTCCAGAAAGAATGAGCCAGGTCTGTTGCTCTTTCTGGCTTTAGCAGTCCCTCTTTCATTTATCTTCTGAAAGCCAGAGCTTTCATGTGCATGATCACCTCTAATATCTTATGTAACCCAAGAAAAGGAGTTGCATTCAAGCAGGTTTCAAGCCATGTGTAAACTGATAAGAGTTTACTTGACCGCTCACGATCTACGGAAATAACAAGGAAGGCTTGGCTGCCACTGTCAATCAAATGAATTTATTTCCTAATTCCACCTAAAGTCCACAGCACTTCATATTATTCACTGGCTACCTCAGAACAAAGTAATCTAATGCTATTTGTTGCTTGTCCAATAATCATATATAGACGGCATCTAATTTTCTAAGTATCTGGTTAACAGTATGTGACATAAGAGAAAGCTCCACAACAGAATCATGTAGAAGTGCATCTCCAGACATTTTGAATAGGTTTCCATGAACAATCTGCACTGGTATTTTTTTTGTCTTTTGTGTCAGCAGCACAGCATATTATGAAGAAAAATAATGAATCTGATGGTGTTATGGAAGAATAACTACAGAAATCTGTTAGATTTGTCAGGTGGCTCATTGAACTCAGGGTAGTTAATTAAATGTTGTATCCTCTTGTCTCTATAGCTGCCTAAACTATTTTTCAGGATTCCTGTGCAGGAAACATTTTTGGTTTCAGGCAGCTTAGAGCAATATTTGTTCATTTCCTCATTTAAATGTAGACCTTTAAGTGACAGACATTTGTTTCATTCAGATTTAGAGAACGGCTTGAAGAAGTGGGAACTATGTAGATTTTATTTGCTTCAATGTGTGCATCTACATGTTCTCAGACATTTTGCCCAGAAGTTCTTCTGTATCACAGAATATGATAAAGCCCTATATTATTCAGGCTTCCCAAATCTTTCTGTATCCAGAAGAGTCTGGGAAAAGTGTGGTAATCCCGAAAGGTATGCAGCATATCTTACAAGTATAAGACAGCCTAAGCTCTCAGTGAATTGCTCATCACAAGAAATTTACAGGAGTGAGTCTGGAGATCTCAGATGAACCAGAACAGGGAAGAAATTTCAGCAGATCACCAGGGCGCAGCCCAGGATTTCCATCAACCACTAGTTTTTTGTTGTTGTTGTTTGTTTGTTTGTTTGTTTGTTTGTTTTCTTATCAGAGGAGGATAAACAGTTTAGAATCAAAAGAAGAGAGTAAGAAAATAGTGAGAAATAGAGTGCTGTGAAATTTTAAATACCAAAGATCTAATCAGATTTCTTCAGCCTCAAGGAAAAGCTGTGGAGATTTAAGAGCTTACTTCAATCCAGGACAGAGTTAAGCTCTTAACCTCTCAAGCAAACCTTTCCCCTAACACTCTAGAGCCCCCCAAAAAGCATAGATGGACCTTTCAGTTCCCTCAAATCAGATCTGCCTTTCCTTTTTCAATATTTGTTAAGATGAATACAGTTCCTTTACAATGCTCCAGCAGTGATGAAGGGGCACATTTGTCAAACAGCAGATCCTGAGCTCCAAGACTATCTGGATAGACAACAATTGTAGCTGCTGTTTAACATATCTATTATGGTTGTACCTAAATGGCTTAGCCAGCCTGGGACTCTGTCAAGGTCAGCGCTGTATATACTAAAGCACGAATAATAGTCCAGCATATATACAATCTGTAACACTAAGGTTAATTGATGTGATAAAGGAATTATAACTTATGAGATAGTGTTACATTGGTTGCGGTATCCAACTGAGTGACTCCTCGGAACTGCAAAATACACTAACAGAGTAAAACCTGCATCCATGAAGGCTAGATAATATATTTCCACTTAGTGAGTGTGAGATCCAAACTATATAAGGTCATCATACATCACCAGCACTAATGATGAAATTTCCTATAGCAAATGCAACTCTCCAGTCATCATAGGACTGCACTGCAAACATTATGTCGTGAGCCTGCAGTGCTTAGCACAATAGGGTGCTGCTGCACAGAGGGACAACTGACAACAGTATTATTGGCAGTTAGTTATTCCATAGTGGCTGGAATAATTTCCTTATCCTGTGTAAGATCATAAGCATGTTACTCTAGCAATGGTGGTGGCAGGAGATAACACAGGCATTGTTTTAGAACACACAATTTTAAATTATGGATGAAATATCCTACTTGATTCAGCTGACATTCAGCCAAAATCCATGAGCTCACATTCAACCATAATAACTATATTTACCACTACAAGAATGGAATTCAAATCATTCAGTATGTAGCCCTAATAATAAACCTATATGACTAGGGGCTGCTTCTTCAACATTATTTCCACCTAATTTATAATCAAGATGTTCAATTAATAATTTCAGCATTTTACGCAGTGTTAAGTCAGCTGAAAAGCATGTGATTTTTTTTTCCACTTCTAATTTTTCACAATGCTGAGGAATGCATAATAAGCCAGCAGAACAAGGATGCCAGGAAAGCAACAATTATTAACAGAGTAATGGGAAAAAGAAAAGGTTCAAAAAGAAAAGCTGGAAAGTTGATTGAGTTTCACAGAAAATGTAAATGCGCTAAATGGTTCCATAATAAAAGGCAGCAAAGTCTACAGTGCATTTCCATGCATATTAGAGCCTCCTTGTGAATGACAGCTTAGATGAGAACTTTCCTAGCAAAGTAGTGATGCACTTCTCTCATATTCTCATAAACTTGCACCTTTACACAGGTGCAACTATGCAGAACCAGAAGTAGTTGCACAAGATGCAGAGATGCAGCTAAATTGTGGCAAACCATTCCTTCTTTGCAGAGAGCAGTGTGGTTTTTTGAACTGGTGAGGATTTTCTTACCAAACAGATTCTTTATCAATTCAAATATGACATAAGGAGTGGTATCTTCTAGTTCAACTTTCATCAGCAATCTGCAAAGTCACCAAAGGTAATATAGATGAGAACCGTTCAGATCTGTAGCTTGTATCATATATGATTTTCATTTACATAACTGTATTGACATTTTCTGACCTTGAAATGGATGAATGTATGGAATATGCTAGTAGCTGGTAACCAAATTCAAACCCCTCTGTCCAGAAACTATTCTTGTACTTGTTAGAAAAACACAAGACTGAATGGGTACCAAACTAGCTACAGTATCATCAATATATGCTTTTCTCAAAAAGAAAGGGCACACATTATCATGAATCACAGAATCACAGAATCACTAAGGTTGGAAAAGACCTATAAGATCATCCAGTCCAACCATCCTCCTATCACCAATGGTTCTCGCTAAATCATATCCCTCAACACAACATCCAAACGTTCCTTGAACACCTCCAGGGAAGGGGACTCCACCACCTCCCTGGGCAGCCCATTCCAGTGCCTGACCACCCTTTCAGAGAAGTAGTATTTCCTAATATCCAGCCTGAATCTTCCCTGGCACAGCTTGAAGCCATTCCCTCTAGTCCTATCACCGGTTACACGAGAGAAGAGGCCGGCCCCCTGCTCGCTACAACCTCCCTTCAGGTAGTTACAGAGAGCAATAAGGTCTCCCCTGAGCCTCGTCTTCTCCAGACTGAACAATCTCAGCTCCCTCAGCCGCTCCTCATAAGGCCTGTGCTCCAGACTCCTCACCAGCTTTGTTGCCCTTCTTTGAACACGCTCCAGGGTCTCCATGTCTTTCTTGTAGTGAGGGGCCCAGAACTGGACACAGTACTCAAGGTGCGGCCTCACCAGAGCTGAGTACAGGGGAACAATTACTTCCCTACTCCTGCTGGTCACACTACTTCTGATACAAGCCAGGATGCCATTGGCCTTCTTGGCCACCCAGGCACACTGCTGGCTCATGTTTAGCCGAGCGTCAACCAACACCCCCAGGTCCATTTCCTCTACACTGTCTTCTAGCCACCTCGCCCCAAGCCTGTAGCGTTGCTTGGGGTTGCTGTGGCCAAAGTGGAGGACCCGGCATTTGGTCTTATTAAACCTCATCCCATTGGCTTCAGCCCAGCTATCCAGCCTGTCCAGATCCCTCTGTAGGGCCTCGCTACCCCCAGGCAGATCGACACTTCCAGCAATCTTGGTGTCATCTGCAAACTTACTGAGGGTGCACTCAATGCCCTCATCCAGGTCATCAATAAAGATATTGAAAATGACAGGCCCCAGCACAGACCCCTGGGGAACACACTCGTGACCGGTCGCCAGCCAGATTTAGCTCCACTGACCACCACTCTCTGGGCCCGGCGCTCCAGCCAGTTCCTTACTCAACCAAGAGTGTACCTGTCCAAGCCACGGACTGCCAGCTTCTGCAGGAGAATACTGTGGGAGACAGTGTCAAAGGCCTTGCTGAAGTCTAGGTAGACTACATCAACAGCCTTTCCCTCATCCACCAGGTGGGTCACTAGATCATAGAAGGAGATCAGGTTGGTCAAGCAGGACCTACCCTTCATGAACCCATGCTGGCTAGGCCTGATCCCCCGGTTGTCCTGCACTTGCCGCGTGATCTCCCTCAAGACAATCTGTTCCATAACCTTCCCTGGCACCGAGGTCAGGCTAACAGGCCTGTAGTTCCCCGGGTCCTCCTTACAGCCCTTCTTGTAGATGGGAGTCACATTGGCAAGCCTCCAGTCTTCTGGTACTTCACCAGTCAACAAGGAGCGCTGATAGATGATGGAAAGCGGCTCGGCTATCACCTCCGCCAGTTCCCTCAGCACTCTCGGGTGAATCTCATCCGGCCCCATGGACTTGTGACAGTCCAGTTGGAGAAGCAGGTCTCTGACTGTTTCCTTCTGAATCGTGGGTGGTTTAGTCTGCTCCCCAGCTGAGACTACCAGGTCAAAAAGTGGAGTATCCTGAGGATAATTGGTCTGACCTTTAAAGACAGACGTAAAGAAGGCATCCAGGACATCTGCCTTTTCCTTATCATCAGTAGTCACATTCCCAGCCTCATCCAGTAAGGAATGGAGATTCTCCTTAGTCCTCCTCTTACTGTTGATATATTTGTAAAAGGATTTCTTGTTTCTTTTTATTCCAGTAGCCAGGTTGAGTTCGAGCTGGGCTTTCGCCTTTCTGATTTTCTCCCTGCACATCTTAACAACTTCTCTGTACTCTTTCTGAGTTGCCCGTCCCTTCTTCCACAGGAGGTAGATTCTCTTTTTCTCCCGGAGCCTCAAGAATAGTTCCCTATTCATCCACGCCGGTCTCCTTCCCCGCCAGCTCATTTTGCAGCTCAGGGGGACAGCCCGCTCCTGCGCCTGTAAGACTACCTTCTTGAAGAACAACCAGTTGTCTTGGACCCCTTTACCCTCTAAGACTGAATCCCAGGGGACTCCCCCTACTAGTCTTCTAAACAATTCAAAGTCCGCCCTCCGGAAGTCCAAGGTAACAGTTTTGTTGTTCTTCCTCCTGGCTCCACCAAGAATCGAGAACTCCACCATCTCATGGTCACTCTGTCCAAGACAGCCCCCGACCTCCACATCTTCCACCAGACCTTCTCTGTTTGTGAACAGCAGGTCTAGTGGGGCAGCTCCTCTTGTAGGCTTTCTCACCAGCTGCATCAGAAAGCTATCCTCCATACACTCCAGAAACCTCCTAGACTGCTTCTTCTGCGAAGTATGAAGTATGTTACTGAGGTATTTAGTCTTATTGCATGAGTCATACAACTAGCATTAGAGTCTTTCATTATAGCTAAACAAATATAATGAATAATAAAATGGAAACTATTGGCAAATATTTTAGCCACATATTTACAGCTGGATCTGGATACTGAAATTCTTCTACTCAATTGCCTTAACTTTTTTTTTAGGCTAGGAGGGGAGAAAATGGGATGTAGCCTGCAAAACTTGAAAACTAATCTTGAAATATTTTTCTGTGTGTCTTAAATTACGTAATTGCTGGCAGTTTGATTAGAAAATATTCTATTTGTGTAAAAATTTGTAACCAAGGGTTTGCTGCTTTCTCTTCTTAAGCAGGATTTCACTATTTAGTACCATCATTGAAGAGTTTTTAAAATTAATATTCTTTTTTTGTTGTTGTTGTTGATTATAAAGTGCCTCACTGAGCTGCATCTGTAACATCTAAATTCTTTGTCATCACAAAAAGCTCTCAGAAATTTTAAATATTTCATTCTTGTTTTCTATAGAGAGGCAGGTTATTTGCTTTGCAGCAATATAACACTGACAAATTTAGAAATACTTGTCCACAAATCTCTCATATTTATTTATTTATTTTCTAACATAGTTCTGCACTCCTACTGTGTAATATAAGACATAGCCAGAGAGGCTATGGATGATCCCTCTCTGAATTCATTCAAGGCCAGGCTAAGTGGGGCTGTGAGCAACTTGGTCTAATGGAAGGTGTCCCTGCATATAGCAGAGGGTTGGAACTAAATGATTTTAAAGATGTCTTTCAAACCATTCCATGTTTCTATCATTGTATTCATGATTCTACAGTTTCTTTAGTTTTACAAGCTGCTTTTTTAGAAAATGTTTTTTGGCCTCATGATCTAGCTTCACTGCCATGGTGCTACTTATTGTAAACACTCAAACATTCCAGTTTCTCTTAGAGCTAATACATAGGTAGCTGACATATTTCTCTGACACTCATCACATATTCTCCCCATTATCGTTCATCTAGCCTTATTGCTCCCACAGGAAGAGGACATCATATTATCTAGGAACTTGTTCTTTCCCTATGAAACTCACTCAGCAAGAAGACAATCTTCTTCAGTAAAAGGAGAATTTTAATGGAAGCAGTCTATGAATAGATTTGACATGAAAATATCCCCAGTTGCTTGCTTCCCGTGAATCGATTTAGAAGTTTGGTGGAGCTTTTCATCCTTCAAGCTTCCTAAAGCTGCCCATGATTTCTTTTTAATAAGATGCACTGAAAATGTCCTACCACCCTAGAATATTATATTGACACCACTAAGATCTGGAGAAGGGAAATGTAGAGGGTTAATTTCAAGCTGCTGTCGTGAGTGGTATTAAACATCAAAAGTGCTTTAAATTAACTTTTCTCTCAGAAGAAATATTTAACAATTGCTGATGTGATGTATGCCTTGACATTTTGAAGGATTATTCAAAATCTTTTTGTGTTTAGCATAATGACTTTCAAAGCACTTACTACTCTGTGCCAGTCAAATGCAGCACTTTGATTCATCACCATGGAGGTATTAATAATTAAATGGGTTAAGATAATGGTAAGGTTGTATGGAAGCCACAAAAAGTTGAGCTGAGGACCTGCTATTTCCCAAATTCACCTTGATGTCCCAGTGTTACAATCACACTGGTAATATATATATATATATATATATAAATCCTCATTTAAAAGCACACATATATATTTGTTAGTTTGTTTTTTGGAGCACTTGTTGCATACAATGTTATGAGCCCAGGGATGGCCTTTCACTCTAAAATCTTCTTAGAGGCTTATTTCATGTAAGCACCAAGGCAATGAGATGTGTGAATCTCAACTGTAGAACTGATGGGAAAATTAGTTGTATATAAACAACTGCCACTTTATTAATTTCTCACAAATTTGTTGCCTGCTCTGTCAAACACAGTCTACTGAGAACATTTTCTACCTTTGTCTCGGTCCAGTTTATAGGAAGGAGATGAGGTTCTTATAATATCTGTATACCTGGCGTGAGATTAAGAAACAACATTTCAAATGTTGGTCCAACCAGTTTATTATAAATTCTAATCAGGGAGACGGGAAAGGGAAGGAGGGCAATAGAAAAGATAGGAAAGAAGCAATAATCGTGTAAAGCGGGGATAGTCACCACCAGGATCCAGCAACAGTCCCGTTGCACGACGTTCCGAAGGTCCAAGGCAGAAGCAGCAGGGAGAGAGAGCAGCAGCATGGCCGGCCTTGGGCAGCAAGCAGGTAGCAGGAGGCAGTTGCAGAGCCAATCTGGGGGAAAGCAGCAGGACTCAGGTAGCAGGCCCAGGAGAGTCCGTCAGCATGCAGGAATTCCATAGTGAGGAATCTGATGGCAGACACCTTTGTTCTTCTTCAGCATTGTGGTAGAGCACAGAGCAAGTCCAGGAGGGAGAGAAACAGGTTGTGAGGTTTCTCATGGCAGAAACTTCTTTTTCATGAGGAGCCTGTTGCCAGAAAACCTCTACCTCATGATTGTAGGTCCCCATTTTATCCTACTTCTCTTTCTGCCTATGTGACATCCCTGGGTGCTTGAGCAAGAGTCATGTGAGTACCCCCTGAGATGGCCATCTTCCTTAAGATAAGTCCACACAAAAGACCGCTTCACGGCCATTAAGCTGCAGCTTATCTCTCTCTCACTACCTCTGGCCCTGTCCATCTGTGTCCCTCAGAAAAAGGATTTCTCAACCCCTGCCTAGGACTTGCTTGGACTTGTTCATCTGTGTCCTCAGCAAGCTGTGAGACAACAATGTAAAATAATAATCTCTTACAAACTTAAATTATGACTTCAATATAAATTGAGTTTTCTTATTAGGAAAACAAAAAGAAGAACAAAACAACAATAGCAGCAACAAAAAACCTGCCTTGCCATTATTTTAGTCCCAGAAGGAAACCAAGTCCAGGTCCCTACTGTGCCAGACACAGAACATCTCTATTCTCCAGAACTTCTCCAATAACTCTTTATCCAAAAAGAGAAATGAATGAAAAAAATGGAGGAAAGTAACAATGTTTGACACCTTACAGGATCACATAATTAGTTTGGAATTAATTGAGAAGCAAACCAGACTTCTTCATTCAAGTGGTAGTGGGAAGAAACTTAATCTTTGTCTGGGAATATAAAAATCTTTATTTTTGCAGAGAGAGAGTTCCAAGCTCAGAAGCTTTATGAAGAAAAGAATTCACTCAGGATAGACAACAGCAAGGAATATTGTTTAGACCTGACATTATTTTCAGTTTCATTTTCTAGTCTGAGGGTAAAAGGAAGATGATGGTGTCAAGTGAGTCATTCTGAATTCCCCAAAGAGTAAAATTAAGCTCAGAATATTTCATTTGAAAGATGGGTTAACCTCAAGTGAAGTGAAAATGAAAAGACTACCACCAGAGTACTGCTGACAGAAATGAAACCCAGATGCATCAGAAATCTCAGAGATTCATCTGCCCGAATGGAAAGATTGATATAATTTTATTTACAAACAAAGGAGGAGGAAGAGGGGAAGCTGATCTATTAAGTCATTATTTTGCAAGTTGAAATAGACTTTAAAAAAGCAGAAAAAATACTTTTTTTTTTTTTTTTTTTTTTAATACCTTGCAAGTTATGAACAAATGAGAATGCTTCTAATTGCACCTTTGTGTCTAAAAGCCAAACTACAAGCTAACACACTTCCTTTTGCTAAACCCATAGGTATATAGATATACTCTGGATATTCACTTGCTCAAACATCTTTAGAAACAATAGCAACAAAAATAAATATATAAATCCATGGGGGAAAGGAGTGGAGGGAGCAAATATTCAAAGAGTTTATAACAAATAAAATAGAAAAATAAGTAATTTTGCAAGTTCTTCTAAGTATCAAACAATTGATCCATGGTGCATAGATTGCTGAGATATTCATTTGCTTATGGGATGATGTGACAAATATCAGGATAAAAGAATGACAGTCAGTTTGACTGAATTGCTGTGCATGGCATCCTCCTCTGTGCAACCCTCCTAAGGTTTTATTTAACCAGAGAGAACTATCCCACACTCAGCTTTGCAGACTGAAAGCAATAGGGAACTGCACATTCATGGAGGCATTCTATTGTGCTCTGTATCAACCTGCATGAATACTACCACTTTCTCAAATTTGTCATAAAACTTTATGCTCAGATTCAGATCTGAATATTGTATTGTCAGTCCATCAGCTGAGCTGAGTAAGAAACCCAGAGGGGCCACAAAATTAGTGAAATAACCTTTTTATCCAGACTGACCTCCCAATGAGAGGCAAAGCTGATTAGAATCTCCAAATTTTGATGTCCCCCAAGGACCTGAGGAAAGAAGTTGATGTCATGGGTTCAAGCGTGCCTAGTTTGATGAACATTTTGAGCAGGTGATTAAGTAACATGAGGAAATCCCCAGGCTGAGATTATCCACCAATTAGAGAGAGAGAGATAAATGAACGGTATTGTCTGGTGGCATGGGCAAACCAACAGCCCTGTCTTATGTCCCTGCAAGGACAAGTTTCCAACATTGAAGAGACAGATGACAAAAACACACAAGATGAGGGAGGCTGGACTATTGTATCTTCTCAAAGCAGAGGAAACCTTCCTCTTGTCCTTGAAGTCCTCCATCAACATATATCAAGCTCTGAGGATGGAAAGAGATGGGAGTATGAATAGTGGTTCAGAACTGGAAAGGAATAACCATGTTAAGACAGTCCAACCAAAGACCCAAGTCAGAATCCGTACTAACAAAAAAAAGTGAAGAGTGTTATTAAGTAGGGGCTCCAAACTTCAGAGGCACTAACACATCTGGTTGCTTCCCAGATATTCTTTCTAGAGAGATTTGCTGCATGCTGGGGATCCACATTCAGGACATCAGGAGGAGGATACCAGGTATGATAAAGCTGGAGGTCTACTATCCACTCCTGCTCTTTCAAGCTGGGTCAAAAGAAGCTGCAACTAAATATTACAAAATATCCAAAATGGACTTTATGTCCCTTCGGAAGATATTGAAGGGACTGGAGCACAGTGTTCTCCTCAAACTGGTGGCTTTCTATGACGGAATGACAGCACTAGGGGATAAAGAAAGGATAAATTCTATGATCTAGATGGACTTGTGTAAGGCTGTTGATATGTTCTCACAGTGAACAAAGAATTTATTGGATGGTCATAGCCAGAGAGTTGTGGTCAGTGGGTCAAGGTAGAGACCTCTCATGAGTGATGTCCTGCATTTACAGGTGGTGTCCCCCAGGGGTCGGTACTGGGTCCCATCTTGTTTAATACCTTTATTGATGACCTAGCTGAGGGGTTTGAGTGTACTCTCAGTACATTTGCAGATGACATCAAGCTGGGAGGTAGTGTCGATCTGCCTGAGGATAGGGAGGTGCTTCAGAGAGATCTAGATAAGCTGGATCACTGGGCTGAGGTGAATGGGATGAGGTTCAACAAGACCAAGTGCCAGGTTTTGCACTTTGGCCACACTAACCCCATGCAGCACTATAGGCTTGGGGATGAGTGGCTGGATGACTATGAAGTGGAAAGGAATCTGGGGGTGCTGGTCAATGCTTGGCTGAACGTGAGCGGACAGTATGTCCAGGTGGCCAATGGCATCCTGGACTGCATTAGAAATAATGTAGCCAGCAGGAGTAGGGAGGTAATCATCCTCCTGTACTCAGCACTGGGGAGGCTGTACCTCGAGTATTGCATTCAGTTTTGGACCACTCACTACAAGAAAGACATTGAGGCCCTGGAACGTGTCCAGAGAAAGGCAACAAAACTGGTGAGGGGTCTGGAACACAAGTCTGGTGAGGAGTGGCTGAAGGAGCTGGGATTGTTTAGTCTGGAAAAGAGGAGGCTCAGGGGAGACCTCATCGCACTCTACAACTTCCTGAAGGGAGGTTGTCGTGAAGAGGGGTTTAGCCTCTTCTCCCAGGCAACAAACAGGACCTGGGGAAAAGGCCACAAGTTGTACCAGAGGAGGTTTACGTTAGACATAAGGAAGAACTTCTTGTCTCAGAGAGTTGTCAGGCACTGGAATGGTTGCCCAGGGAGGTGGTGGAGTTGCCGTCCCTGGCAGTGTTCAAGAGGCGTCTGGATGAAGAGCTACAAAAAATGGTTTAGTAGTTTGTGGTAGCAATGGTAATGGTAGGGCAGTTGGACTAGGTGATCTTGTAGGTCCTTTCTAACCTCATGATTTGATTATTCTACAATTGTATGATTTGTCAGTCTTGGGACTGACATGCTCTTCAACTTCTTTATCAATGACATAGACAACTGAGTGAACCCTCAGCAACTTTGCAAATGACACCAAACTGACTGGTGCAACTGATAAATCAAAAGGAAGGGTTGTCATCCAGATAGACCAGGGCAGGCTCGAAAAGTGGGCCTACATTAACCTAATGAGGTTTACCAAGGCCAAGTGTAGGCTGCTAAACTTGGGCTGAAGATATCCCAAGTATATGTTCTTCCAGACTGGAAGAATTTGACCACTGCACTGTGGAGATGGACCTGAGGGCTCTGGTGGATAGAAATCTGGACGTAAGCCAGTAGTGTTTGGTTGTGGCCTGGAAGGCCAGCAGTATCCTGGGCTGCTTCAGAAGAAACGTGGCCAGCAGGGGGAAGGAGATGATTGTTGTCTTCTACTCTCCCCTCGTGAGGCCCATCTGGAGCACTGCGTTCAGTCCTGGGTTCACTAGCACAAGAATGATGCAGTTAGTGTTGTTCAGAGGAGGATCATGAAGATGATCAAAAGATTGGTGCACTTCTCCTATTAAAAAAGGTTGAGGGAGTTGGGCTTGTTCGGTACAGAGAAGAGAAGGATTCAGAGAGATCTCACTCTTTTCTTCCAGCACCCAAAGGAAGTTTATAAGCAGGAGAGAGACCAAATTTTTACAAAATCTGATAGTGATAAGACCAGAAGAAATGGCTTCAAACTAAAAGAGGATATTTAGGTCAGATTTTAGGAAGAAATTCTTTTCTCAGGGGGTGGTGTGGCACTGACACAGGTTGCCCAGAGTTGCAGTTGCCTCATTCCTGGTGGCATTCAGGGCCAGACTGGATGGAGCCCTGGGCATTCTGATGTAATGGTTGGCAACCTTGTCCATGACAGATGGTCTGGAACTAGATTATGTTTAGGACTCCTCCTAACCTAAGCTGTTCTATGATTCTGTGATTCTATAATATATGCTGTTTACTCAGTTCCTTATAGAAATTTATACTGAACAAGTACAACTTTCCTTCAGGACTCCAACTTCAAACACACTGCTAGTCAATAAGGACAGTAACACTGAAGTCATATTGTCATAAAATTCCATAAATTGGTCTGAAGTACCTTTGTTCTATTACCGTCATTGCTCTGAAGATTGGTATTTCAAAAACTGTGATTACCTTGTTGGTAACCAGCATGGCTTCACCAAGGGAAAGTCATGCCTGATAAATCTGCCTTTTATGATGAAATTACAGTATCAGTGGATAAAGCAAGAGGAACTGATGTCATGACCCTGGACTTGCGTAAAGCGTTTGACTCTGTCCCACATGACAACCTGGATTTGATGGATGGACCATGGTAAGGAATTGGCTGGATAGTTGTATTCAGAGAGTTCCAGTAAATGGCTCAGTGACCAAGTGGAGACTGAAGATAAGTGAAATTCCTTAAGGATCAGTGTTGGGATCAGTGCTATTTAACATCTTTGTAGGTGACATGGACAGTGGGATCAAATGCACCCTCAGCAAGTTTGAAAAAGACACTAAGCCAACCAAGCGGTGCAATTGACATTCTAGAGTGAAGGGATGCTGTTCGAAGGGACCAGGACAACCTTGAGAGGTGGGCCCATGCCAACCTCATGAGGTTCAACAAGGCCAAGTGCCAGGTCCTGTGTCTGGATCAACACAATCCCAAGCTTAAAAGCAGACATGAGGGGAAAGATTTGGGAGTACTGGTTGATGACAGATTCAACATCAGCTGGCATTATGAACTTGCAACCCAGAAATCTAATCGTATAATGGATTGCATTAAGAGAAGCAGGATTTGAGGGAGGTGCTCTGCTTTTGTGAGATTGGACCTGGAGTACTGTGCCCAGTTCTGGTGCCCCAGACATAAGAAAGACATGAAGTTGTTGGAGCAGATCAGAGGAGGACCACAAAGACCAGAAGGCTAGAACACTTCCCTTAAGAGAATAGGGTGAGAGATCTGGCACTATTCAGCCTGGAGAAGAGAACACTCTGAGGAGACCTTATAGTGGTATTCCAGTACCTGAAGAGAGCCTAGAGAGAGATAGGGAGGGACTTCTTATAAGGGCAGGTAGTGACAGAAAGAGGGGGTTTTAAACAAGAAGAGGGTAGATTTAGACTAGACATCAGGAAGAAATTCTTTACTGTGATGATGGTGAGACATTGGAATAGGTTGTCCAGTGAGACTGGAAACATTTAAATCCATGCTGGACTGGGCTTTGAGCAACCTGGTCTAGTGGGAGGTATCCCTGCCTATAGCAAGGGGGTTGGAACTTGATCATCTTACAGGTCCCTTCCAACCCAAACCATTCTATGATTCTGTTCTACAATTCTAAAAATATCCTTTGACATTATCAGCAAGGAATCCAAGAGCTGCATGCATCAAGTCTTACTGTAACAACAAAGAATATCCATTCATTCCAGAAAGAGAGTAAATATGTCTCCTTGCCTCTCTCTTTCAGACTAATACCTCATTGCTTTCTGTAAAATTAAAAGATAACATTAACAGTATATATTTTAATTCCACACTTTGCTCAGATCTTTCATTTTTTCCTATTCATTTGACTTATTAGAACCTTTCAGACAGCTGTGTTAATTTGGAAAAAGAAGAACAGCTGCTGGATTTGAAGACATATGTTCATTTTCAACTGCCTGCAAGTTGCTGTGAAAGCTTAGCTAGCTGCCCCCAGGGCTCATTAGTCCCTCAAGGAAGTCTCTAAAACAGAAAAAGATGAATGTAGGAATAATAAAAAAGAGTTGTTCTTTCCCCTTTGCATCTCCCACAATCAGCATCCACAATTTTCACAGCATTGCTTATTTATCTGAAGGATCTTCTGCATTCATTTCCTCATATTTTCTTTGTTCATTTTAGAAGCATATCCTCAAAACCAGATCATTTTAGGGGAAAAAAATAGAGTATAAGTATACTCTAAACTACTCTAAACTACTATTAGGAATGAATATTTGCGAGAGGAAAATCCCTGTTTTCATCTAATTATACAAAAATTCTTCAGCATCCATCCTGAGATAGGAAAAATGACTACTTGCCCACTTATTGAAATCTTTCCTCATAATCATCTAATCTTACTTTGTGAAATCTTGTCACAATGATTGTCTGTATGAATGGCATTATTTTCTTCTACTGCAAAAAATAGCTCTGTAAAACGAAAATCTAGTGAGCAACCTTGCTGAAAGACAATAGGAAAACAGCAACTTGTAATGGAAAATATTAACACTAGAAGGCTACTTAAATTCAAAATTTGTCACTAAGGCCTGCTCTAATCACGTAATGTTTAGCTCATTTTACAGGACAGTTTTTATCTTTGCAGTACGCCAGCCAGTTTTTAATTATTATTATTATTTTTTTTTTTTTGCTTTGTTTTATTTTGTTTTGTTTTGTTTTGTTTTTCACTTCCCTTAATATTCCCTTTCTATCTGGAAATACAAACAGCTCTTTCTTCTTTGTTTTTGCTGATCTCTAAGAAGTCATCACAGTACATCATGTTTCCCTAGAGTTTCTTTTGATTATGTTACTATATGGGCTAAATTTACAGTGGATGAATTTTAGGTGCATATTTAAGTGTGGTGAAGTACAATCAGTAATAAAAGAAACTACATTAAAATTATCAATCCTTTGAGAAAAATACATTGCAATTACAGCTAAGTGTTTTGCCTTTTTACTTATCGTTCCATAACTATTTATTTTTTCTATTTTGATAATGTTTTCACTCTGCTTGCGATTTGTGTTATTATTAGTTAAGTATAAATCAAGACCAAATAAAACAAATAAGATAGTAGGAACACATATTTTTCATTTCACAGTTTTCAAATGTAAATGTCAAATATTTTATTCCCCTTTCCATTGCTTTTTCCCCAAATCTCTTTCAATTCTTCAGATGTTTGTGGCAAATATTTTGTGGCTAATTCATCTATTTTGTTAGAGTTAGGGCAGCTCACGTGTCTGTACATATCCTGGAACAATAGTCATTACATTTTTTGTGTGGAGTTTAATTAAAAATAAAAATAATAATAATAATAATAAAAATGAAAAAGAAACCTTGATGACCTAGAAAGTAGCATTTGTGTTCCTGGCTCCAAGTGATTTTGCTAAGACCTGGAAATGAAAAGTTATAGGATAAGGAGAAGATTCCTAAACAGAATCAACAGTATATTTTCACATTTTTAAAACATCATTTTACTGGGTAAATCTTAAAACTTTATATTTTAATATGTGCCATTTAGGATATTATACAATTTCCTTTATTTTATCTAACTAAAAATATTGAATTATCTAAAATACATAAATTATTCTCTCTAGTTCTTCTCTAAATCTGCAATCTCTATGAGTACCTTTGTACTGTTAACACTGAGATATTTCAAGCTAGTTTTGAGGATTTATAAAACCTTCCAGGTCCAACTTAGCCGTTAACATATTCAATTTCTTCTTTTTCTTTCACTTTAAAACCAACCAACTCATTCAGTATGAGATCAAGGATACATTTGAAAGAAGAAAACCAATTCCTATAAAATGTTTTCAGTCTATCTTTCCTGCAGTATTCCAAATGAAAACACCTTGTACTGAGATGGTAACAGGGGAAGATGCTTTGCATTGATGTTATTCCATCTATTTGTTGAGCCACTGTCTACAAATACATCTCTTATCTTACATTTTGCAACTTTTTTGGGGAAGACCAGTCATTTAGTTTGTGTTTTTATAGCATGCAGAATAAAAAAGAACCTTGTTAATATTTGATGTTCCTTAGTAATGAAGAATTAATATAACTTTGTATTTTTGCAATTCATAACTGAAGACATACCTTTGACATGAACCATACAGTCACAACTCAAAATATTTTTGGAAAAGGAACGGTCTCTAAAAAATAGGGGGAGATTAAAAAAAGTAAAAGAGATTGTTTATTACTCTTCCAGAAAATTGTGTTGTTTTAAGAATTAAAGGTATTGTTTGGGATTAACTCACAAGCCTAAAGCAAAGATGTGTGAAGGTAAATTTAACACAGAGGTGATGTGTTCATTTTCTGGGGAAAGAGATAGAAATGATGGTTGTCATTTTCACCTTATCTTCTTTGACAGAGAAAAGGTTCAGCAATTATGGCCTGATGGGAAAAAAAAAAAAAAAAAAAAAAAAAAAAAAAAAGGAAAAGAAAAAGAAAAAGAAAAATGAAAAGGAAAAGAAAAAGAAAAAGAAGGAAAAAGAAAAAGAAAAAGAAAAAGAAAAAGAAAAAGAAAAAGAAAAAGAAGAAGAAAAAGAAAAAGAAAAAGAAAAAGAAAGAGAAAAAGAAAAAGGATAATTTAAAAACCAGACAAAAAGAATATGAAAAGAGCACCTCAGTGCATTTTCTTCTAGTGATATAAATTTCAATTAACTGAATTGATAAATTAAGCTATAAAGCAATGCAAACATGCAGAAGAAAAATTCAAATAATTTTTTTCTTCATGCTTCCAATTCTTTATAGTACATTACATCAGTTAATGGCAATTTGTATAATTTGTGTAATGACATAAATTGCCATAAACTCTCACAGTGAAGTGTTGTAAAAATGATAAATCAGGGGTAAAGTATGGAGGATTAGATTCGTAGCTGCTGTGAATTCCATTACAGTTATTACACATACTCCAGTTTACACCTGCTCACCTCTAAACTTAGGCAGGGAGAGTACAAAGGAAGAAGCTATCACATGTAAATCATAATAAGTCAGAGGTGAGTACAAGTAAGTCACTGGTTATCCAAGATGTGACAACGTGATTACTGATAGCATAATTTGTGACTGCTTAGAACAGGACTGGGCGTTTGTTTGCCCAACACATAGTGGTTTCTGGTGTGAGTTTATCTGGAAGTGATATTTAAAAACACAGCTAGGGCCTGGTTTCAGTACATCTCAGTGTTCACACTGCATATTGAGTGCACTGTTGAGCAGAAGGAAGCACAGCAACAAACTGTCATTTCATGTCTTTCTGAGCTTGCACCAACCTCTAGAGTACTATCAGTCTTCTAAGTCAGTGCTATCTCCCAGGCATTTCAGCCTGTCCCTGAATGCTGTAAAGTCAACCTGTTCCACCTTTTAAGTTTGTGTCACCGCCATTAGACAAAGCAAGAGCTGGAGACTTAATCAAAACCAACTTCACAGACTGTTTTTAATGTGCCCTCACACCTGAAAAATTTATTGTACTCAGGTCATAAAATGATAGAATTATAATCTTAAAATCATAGATGGCTCAGGAACCACAAAGATCTAGTTGCAGACCCTCCACTGAGGGCAGCATTGCCAAACATAGATCAGTTTGCCCAGGGATCCATCCAACCTGGTCTTGAACATTTCCAAGGATAGGGCATCTACAGTTTCTCTGGGCAGTCTGTGCCAGTGCATCTCTACAATAATTTGTTCCTAATCTAAATGTGCACTATTTTAGAACAAAACCATTCCTCCTTGTCGTACTGCTACCCTCCCTGGTAAAGTGCCCTTCTCCGGCATCCCTTTAAGTTGAAAGTTTGCTTTAAGGTCTCTCTTAGAGCTCTCTCCTCTCCAGGATGAACAAGTCCAGCTCCCTCAGTCTTGTATGATAGGCGAAGTATTTCAGCCCTCTGATCATTTCTGCAGTCCTCTTCTGAACTTGCCTCATCTAGTCCAATAAAAAATTCTTGGGGCTCCGGAGCTGAATACAATATTCTAGGTAGAGTCATTCCCTGATTTAGATGTGTTTGGATATCCTGGCCATGATACAGTTCCTTACAGTAACTGATACTAAAGTTAGTTGTGCTACATGACATTAACACCAAGACATGACATTAACACCAAGATAATGTCACAAGGTGGTAAACAATGTGCATACAGTAACTCTCACTGTATCTACAGCACAAAAAGGGCCATATTTAGAACCATAAATAAGTGCTCATGACTTTCCTACTCTGTAAAGACAATGAGAAGCCAATTATCAAGGATGAGTCAAGTCAAGTGCTAGCTGTTTGGGATTAAATGTGGACATACAATTACAACATGTCCTATCCGTACTGACTGTTCTGAAGTTGAGCGTTAACATTTTCATTCAGTTAGAATTTTTCTGATATGTGTTTTTTCATCATTATCTCTGTCTTGTTACAGAAATGTTGACTTTTTCTTTTTTTTTTTTTTTTCTGGAAAATTAAAATAATTCATCACAGCTAGTAGATGCAAAAAAATGACTGAATCATGTTCGAATTACTGAGTGGATGTAAACATCACTAAGAACAATGAGTCTGTAGTATTTTTAAGTAGGATCAAAATAGAAAGAATGAGGCTTAAAATAATAATAATAATAATAATGTGACTTATCATAAAGGAAGAAGGAAGTTACTTTAGAACAATATTTATTTTCCAAATAAGCTTTTTGTTTGTTTGTTTTTGTTTTGTTTTTGTTTTGTTTTATTTCTCATTGTGAGATAACACATTGGGGTGTACGATGTAGTGGGAGTATTACAGGGTGCTTTTCCACACTGACTCAAAGAAGAAAATTCACAGATACTCACAGAAATTTGCATCTAAATTGCTCCTCTGACCCTGGATTTCAAAGGTCTTTAGCAGTATTAATTAATTCAGCCTTATAAACCCACTCGATTCAAAAGCTTTTGGATTTCTTTACAGTGAGATCTAGTGTCTGTCAAATAAAAATCATTATTCTCATCTCTGTTCATGAGATGGAGAAATGAAGGCAAAGCCAAAAATGGTAAAACTGACAGGAGATATTGACAAGAAATAGCTTGTTGTTTTCTATCAGTCACTCATTCCAAAGAATGATAAAATTATGGAAGTTGAAGCTTTTTCATAGGAATAGTAGCTTTTAAGCCATGGCTTCCATGAAAGTGTTCTAAGCTCTGGGAGGAAAGAGCTCAAAGCAGAGACATATGCTTTAAGTTTATACCATAGGACAATACCCTAAACATATAAACATTCATGCATCCAGAACACTAACCTGAATTGTCACAAATAATTTTAGAAGAACTTTAGAATTGTTTGAAGTAGGATCACGGTAAAATTTTAGTGTTAATATATCATAGCTTTGTATCCAAGCTATGGGCACAAATAGAATTCTCCTGTAAACCACAGTGAAATTTTGCTACAGTCAAATAATCACAACAACCAAATAAACGATGGAACAACAATACTGAAAAATAAACTCTTACGGAAAATGGGTCATCTCATGCTATTTCATTCAATCTGAAAATAAATTATTTCATATTTTACCTATTTACTTAAGTGAATATGCATTTTCAGATTAATAGTGATATTTTAAAGTAAATAAAGAGGTGCCTCCCCCCATTTTTCGAAGTCCACTGGATTTTCACATTTGTCACTTTTTTTTTTTTTCCTGAGTCATACAAAAGTAAATCGTTAGAACAAATCCTCTAGTTTGATCAGGCATTAATTCAAACAGTAAGAAATAAAAAAAGTGACACAGATTCTGACTTTAAGCAAACTAGAAAGCCTGCATAAAATGCTGAGATATGCTTATAACAACTAGAACAAATGATTGAAATAAAAACACATGGAAAGCAAAGGAGAATGTGCATATGGGATAGTGACAGAGAACTTATTTGTTCTAGTAGTTTAGTGATGATCCAGTTTCTGTTATTATAAAAGATAATTAGGAAAAACTGTCAAGTCTGCAGATTAATCCTGCATACATCTGCCTGGAGTTTGCTTTGAAACCTCTTGGATCTAGAAAGACAATCTTGTGTAATTAGCTGAAGCCACTATAATCCATAAAAACATCTGATCACATTGATTTTCAGTCAGTCAGGCTCTTTCTGTCAACAGCAATTCTAGAGATCATACGAGAGGTCTTACAAGAGCACAATTTAGCCCTCTAAGGTCATTTAAACTTTTCTTTGGCTTTGGCTTTTAAATAGGAAAAAATAATAATAATAATAATAATAATAAATAAAATCATTTACAGGCAGCACAGTGTCTCAATTAAAATGGAAAAGCTATATAATAATAATAATAATAATAATAATAATAATAATAATAACAACACTATGTGTATGTATCTCTCCCTATAAAGATGTAGATATATAGATGTTATTTTTTACACAACAATGTTGCTGCTGACATATTTGAAAACTGATCCATACACATTTTCTTTTTGATTTATTTTTGTTTCCCCAATTATTTTTTATATAGTGTAATCTATTCAAACTCCCATTCTGCCTCCAACTGTGAAGCATACAGCAAATACAATAGGATAGCAACATCTCCAATAATGCAGTTAATATAGTGTGCAAGGGTTCACGGGGAAAATACTTTTGAGTCTGGTTTATATACAGCTATCCCCATCTGAGACCAGTTAGCAAGGCAGTGAAAATGTTTCACTGCAGAAACATTGTCTTATGAGCTCTGTGATATCCCTGGATGCCCCAATCTACTCATTGTTATACTGCACTGTACCTGTTAATTTACTCTGTTAACCATCAGTGTTGTTCTGGCATAGCTCTCCCTTACTTCACCTACCTTTGCAATGTTGCTTGCTTTGATTCCCACCATCCTTGCCACTGCTACTGGGAAGCAGGGAGCTCAAATTTACAGATCCTGTTATAAAGAAGTACAGATGAAGTTCCTCATTCCAACTTCTTTCTCCGCAGAAGTTTTTAAATGTTCTTTCTTATTTAGAGTTTTGGAGAAATTTGAACATGCGTGTTTGTACTGAGACGTTCAAACGGTAAAGTGGATTGCTGGTAAAACTGTTCATTATCTCATCTGGGATTAGCCATATAAAAGTTGTCAACCAGCCAAAACTAATAAAGAAGGCACACATTAGCTTCTTCAAAGATAAAGTTAACCCAAATGATTTTGATTGCTTTTTTATGATGGGACAAATTATTCTCTCTTCTTTCTCATTCAACAATGTGAATGGACAGACTCATACCCCATCTTAAATCTTAAATTATTCAAGTTGAATCCTAGGTGTCTGACATGTAAGGGAAAAGCTGGACCTTTACAGCAAGGAAATTTGCTTTGTATCACATGGAAACTGATCCTCTGCTATTGCCTTTATCCAAAAGATGGATGGTATGAATAAATGGCATATTTTTTATTTCAATTTAAACATTCCACCATGCCATCTATTATGAAACAACTTTCAGGCAGGATATTCAGTGAGATGTGGCAAGAACCTGATAATACTGTAGAGAGATCAAAGATCATGATATTTACAGATAGATTCCAGTTTCATATTGATTACATCATCCAGTGCAAATGTAATTTTATTCATAAATCTCCTAATTACCTTAATTGTTCAGACAGTTTAGGTGATGAAATTAAGCACACTAGGTATTCTAAAACACATTAATGAGACAATGGGATATCCTGCAAAATACTGAATATTTTCCAGTAAAAGTAGATGGTAGGGATTTAATTATGCAGCAGTTCCACAAACATGATGTCTTCATCTGTGAACTGATACAGAAAAAAATGCAGTGTTCTCAAGAATCCCTAAGTAAAAGTCATAAAGGAGTAACACTCTGTAATTTCTAAGTTCTGCTTATGTAATGAAGTTTCATAACCTTGAATACCCTGTTCAGACTGAAGATCTGAAATGAAAATGAGCAGCATTTTCAGTAACATTAAGACTCAGCAATAAGCTTGGTTGGTAGAAAGTTTCTCTAGTGGACACAGTTAATAGGAGCAGTTTGAAAGAAGTACTTTCCATTTGAACTGCAGATTTCCTTAGGGTTGGAACTGGTCAAGTCAGTACAAATTAACTGAGATGTAAGAAAGCTGACGGTCCTATATGGTTTCAAACATCAGTTTTAAGCCAAAATTTAGATGACATAGGTAAGGGGGCTATGAATCACAATTCTGGTAATGTGATCTTTCTGTTAACAACTTGTCTTGCTGCACAGAGGAATTTCCTTGACATCCTTCTGACATAGTTTGTGGCTCAAAAGTAGTGACAAATTGATCTCCTGTGTGACTGGAAGAGCATGATTTCTGTTTTACAGAACAATTCCAAGCTTTGCTGGTCTTGATGAACATACAAACCTGCTGTATCTGGAGGGTTAATTTATCTTTCATCTCTGTGGATAAGAATAAATGGTAACAATCCCCACTATTCACTAAAATACTCCTCAATACTTGAAATACTAAAGCACATATTACATATATACTGTCTCAGTCCTCTAGATACAACATAATGTAAAATGTCTTCTCTCTTCTTACTATTCCTTATTCAAGCCACAAATATCACTGACTTTGGAAGCAGATTTACTTGTCTTAGAAAGCCTGATAGCTGCTTAGTGATTGTTTTCTAAATTCTCCTGTACATAACCCTTCTGTCTCTTTCCTTATCTCATTTTATTTATTTATTTATTTATTTTCATACTCATCCTCATGTACACATCTCTAGAAAGATTAAATGTACATAGAGGGAGTGAGAGGAGATTTGTATGCTACCATTTCTAAAATGCATTTTTGGTTGGTGCTGAATGATTAATGACCTTTTAATTCAACCATTAGTCCATGTTGGTATATTTACAAGATTCCTGTTTCTGCAGAGAAAATCTAGAGCATCACTGATGCTAAAGTACTTCAAATTCTTCCTCATTGGTGAGCAGTATGTCCAATACTGTATCTCCCTTAGTGAAGCCATCTATCACCTGACTCAATAAGTTTTCCTCAGTGCATTCCAGGAGCTTCTTGGATTGCTTACAGCTCGCTGTTCTACTTTTCCACCAGATCTTTGGGTGGTTGATGTCATCCAGCAGGATGAGTACTTGCAATCACAAAGTCTCCTGTAGCTGGAGGTAGAAGGCCTCATCAATAGGCTCTGCTTGATCACATGGCCTGTAGTAGACACTGATCACAAGGCTCCTTTTGCTGCCTCAGTCTCTAACTGTCAGCCATTTGTTTTTGACTTGTTCTTTAGGGACAGCTCTTCACATTCTACTCCTTTCCTGATGCAGATAGCATTACCACCTCCTCTCATACCTTGCCTGTCCCTTTGGGAAAACTTTTAGCTGTCATAGCCACACTTTAATCATAGGAATCATCTCACTGTTTTGATGATGGCAACTGTATAATGGTTTTCTAGTAGCAGAACAGCATCTCCCAAGTTGATTCCCAAGTTGCATACATTGATACAGAAGCACCCTGGATGAGCAGCTGGTCTTGTCACTTTCTTAGAGGATAACTCCTTAATTCCTTTTATGTACTTCCCTTGAGTTTCCCCATTGCTTTCTCCTATTGACCCAGCAGTCAGAGGATCCCATCCAACCTGGCCTTGAATGCCTCCAAATATGGTTCACCCACAACAACTCTGGACAACCTGTTTCTGTGCCTTACCACTGAGAAAAAAATTCTTCCTAACATCTAATCTAAATCTCCCCTCTTTTAGTTTAAACCCATTCTTCCATTTCCCTATCACCATCAGACAATGTAAAAAGTCCATTCTTCTTGTAATATATCGTCAAGTATTTGGAGGCAACAATGAGGACTCCCATGAGTCTTCTCCGATCAAGAAACTCAATTCTCTAAACCTTTCTTCATTGGAGAGATGATCCAGCTCTTTTGATCATCTTAATGGCTCTCCCCTGGATCCCCTCCAACAGCTCTGCATCCTTCTTGTGTCGAGGGCCCCAGACCTGGACACATTTCTCCAGATGAGTCCTCATGAGGGCAGAATAGAGGGGGACAATCACATCTCTCTCCCAGCCACAACTCTCTTGACACAGCCAAAGTAACATTTGACCTTGCAGGCTGCCAGAGCACACTGCTGGTTCATGTTCAGCTTTTCATACATCAGGACCACCAAGTCCTTCTCTATAGGCCTACTTTCAGTTCCTCTCCCATGCTGTACTCATATCTGGAATTGCCTCAACCGAAGCGCAACACTTTTTAGTTGGCCTTGTTGAACTTCAGTAGATTCTCCCACTTTTCAATAGATGTGCCCACTTCTCAAGCATGTCCAGGTCCCTCTGGGTG